>NC_137024.1:7702793-8010293 GCF_032717465.1 Coenobita brevimanus | reverse complement strand
CAATACCCTGATCATCCTCTTGCAGCAAAACAGCCCCAGCTCCTGTATCACTTGCATCAACAGCCATCTTAAAAGGCTTAGCAAAATTTGGAGTAGCGTGCACTGGCTGACTTAATAGGATAGCTTTAAGTTTGTTGAAAGAGGATTCACAGTTATCGGTCCAGACAAATTTAACTCCCTTTTTCAGTAGGTCTGTAAGTGGTGATACAAGAATTGAAAAGTTAAGAACAAATCTCCTGTAATAACCTACCATTCCCAAAAATCTTTGTAGCTCTTTCCTACTTTTATGTCTGGGAAGATCACTTATAACCTGAACCTTAGCTGCTGCTGGTGCAAAGTGTCCATCACCAATTACGTACCCAAGGTACTGAACTTTAGCTTGACCAAACTCACACTTTGATAAATTAGCTACAAGATTAGCCTGAACCAAACGCTCAGGAAATTTACTGACATGGCATAGGTGGTCTTTCCAGTTGTCAATGAAGATTAATACATCATCAATATAAACAACACACCCTGTCAAACCCTCTGTTACAACATTCATGAGCTTCTGAAATGTGGCTGGTGCATTCTTCATACCATATGGCATTACAGAACATGCAAAAGTCTTTCCTAGTGTTACAAAATATGAGACCTCCCTTGCATGTTCAGTCATAGGTACTTGCCAGTATCTCTATAACAAATCAAACTTACTTATGTACCTAGCCTTTCCGATCTTGTCTATGCAATCTTCCACGCGAGGGAAAGGGTAAGTGTCTGTTTTGGTTATCTGATTAACACGTCTGTAGTCGATGCAAAGCTGCTGTGACCCACCTGGCTTAGGGACTAGAGTGACAGGAGAACTCCACTCGCTCTGACAGGGCTCAATCATCTTGTGGTCCAACAGGCAGCCAAGCTCCTTCCGGATGAGAGGAACTTTCACTGGGTTCACACGGTAAGGAGGCAGTTTAATTGGCTTTGCGTCTCCAACATCGACATCATGCATCAACACAGTGGTTCTTCCTGGAGTGGCACGGAACACTTGCGGGTACTCCTGTAGTAATACCGAAAACTCCTGCCTTTCCTCGGGAGCTAGATGAGAAAGCTTAGTCTGGAGATCATTCGTGATATCAGGATTCTTCCCCAAATTATCATTCAGGCTCATTCTGCATGGGAGAACTTCACTTGCAGACTCGGGTGGAACAGCTACAGTGCAGACTGAGTTATTTTCGTCCCACCTGTGATATAACTTTAGCATGTTGATGTGACAAAGTTGCTTGTTCTTTCTACGATCTGGTGTGGCGATGACATAGTTGACATCACTGAGTTTCTTCTCCACGAAATAAGGACCACTAAACTTGGCTTGAAGAGGTTGCCCATGCACCGGTAGCAGAATCAAAACCTGATCTCCTGGCTGAAAGTGGAGTAACCTGGACTTCTTATCATACCAAGTTTTCATCTTCTCCTGAGCAGCTCCTAAATTATCTCTCGCCAGCTGTAAAGCAGTGGACAGCAATTCTTTGAACTTCATCACATACTCCAGCAGGTTGACGTCATCTTCCTCCGACAGCCAGCATTCCTTGAGTAGCTTAAGGGGTCCTATTACTTCGTGGCCAAACAGTAGTTCAAAGGGTGAGAAGCCCAGTGATTCATTTGGAGATTCTCTTGCAGCAAATACAACGAATGGAAGACCTTTATCCCAGTCTTTCTGATGTTCCAAACAGTATTTCTTGAGTATCGATTTGAGTGTTTGATGATATCTCTCCAACGCTCCTTGGGTCTGGGGATGGTAAGCTGAAGACGTGATCTGGGTGATGCCCAACTCTTTCAGAAACTGCTTGAAAACATTTGACATGAAATTACTTCCTCGGTCTGACTGTACCTCCTTGGGCAGACCAAACTTTGTGAAGAACCCTAGCATTTCCTTAACCACGTTCTTTGCTGAGATATTTCTAAGTGGAATGGCTTCAGAATAACGAGTAGCCATATCAATCAGAGTCAACACATAAGAAAATCCTGAAGAAATCTTAGGAAGAGGGCCCACAATATCCACCAACACACGGGTGAATGGCGCCTCAAAAGGAGTAATGGGAACTAGAGGTGCAACCTTTTCGGTCTGATGACATTCCCCACAACTTGACAGGTGTGACAAGACTTACAATACCAGGAAACATCTCTGAAGATACCTGGCCATTACAAGTGTTTCAAAATGCGTGCCACAGTCTTCCTCACTCCAAGGTGTCCTGCCAAACTGGAATCATGAGCCACTCTAATGATATCCTGCCTACAAACACGAGGGATGACAACTTGATGTACAACCTCCCATTCACAGTCGGCTGATGCTGTTGGGGGTCTCCACTTCCTCATAAGTACTCCTGACTTTATATAATAACAAGTAGAAGCACCAGCTGACTCTTCCTCACTGCAAGCAGAGTTAGCTAGACCTTTCAACTCAGGGTCAGCAACCTGCAACTCAATTAACTCTTGACGAGACAAATTATCAACACTACGGGGTACTGCCTCATCTGGTGAGTGGTCCTAATTAGCAAGAAAAGTGTCAGCTAGGTTAACATCATCATAATTATTATCCTCTAAGTCACCAGTAACTTTAGACTTAGCCCTAGTGACAGCACATGCAGAGAACACGTCAGGGATATCACAATCCTGGGTCGCAGTCACTGGTTCACTAGACAACTGAGGAGCTGGACACACTTGACTTCCACCAATATCATTTCCAAGTAAGAAAGTTACACCTGACATTGGGAGTGTCTCAACCAACCCAACCCTAACGGAACCATTAACAAAACCAGACTCTAAATTCACTCTGCACAGAGGGACAGAGAAGTAATTATTCCCTACACCTTGTAAGATTACAGTTTCATCAGAGGAATTAACATTAGAGCCTAGAACACTGGTCAGCATAATGGATTGGCAAGCACCTGTATCACGATATATTTTAACTGATTTCCTGTCATTACTGTCCAGAGGACTGACAAAACCATCAGACAGGAAATTAGCACATGAACTCTTGAGAGTGTCACCCACGTTACTGCTCAAAAGAGGAGCTTCATCATGAGAATTTAATTTACCCCTCAAAGCAGGTTCAGTTAACTCGGTTAAAGAATTCTGGGAACTCTCAAGGGTGGACACTAGACCAATTGACTGAATATTTAAAGACTTCTTTTTGTTCACATCACGCTGTCTCCTGAAACATTTTTCCGTCGTACGACCAAGCTTACTACAATAAGTACAATTACTTTTCTGAAATCTAGAGGTGGAGCTGGTATTTACTTCCTGAGAAACATCATCTTTATTCTCTTTCCTGTTACCTGTACTCTGAGTAGAGGCAACGTACTTACTCTCAGCTTTCCTTTTTTCTTCAGAATATATCTTGTGAGTGAGAACATATTCATCAGCTAAAAATGCCGCATCAGACAAATTCTCTATTCTTTTCTCATCAAGATATAGGCTTAAATCTTTATTAATACACCTTTTGAAGTCCTCCAGCAAAATCATCTGCTTAAATTTACCAAAATCAGAATTTACATTCTTAGAATTTAACCACTGCTCTAACAGATCTTCTTTGATTTTTGCATACTCAACATGGGATTGCTTATCTTGCTTATAAGTTGTCCTAAATTTTACTCTATAGGCTTCAGAAACAAGCTCATAGGCCTTAAGAATCAAGCTCTTAACTACATCATAATTATCAGATTGATCCTGAGGCAAAGATGCATAAGTTAATTGAGCTTTACCGGTGAGAACAGTCTGTAGGAGTACTGGCTAATACTTTTGGGGCCAATTAAACCTGTAGCTACCCTCTCAAACAACTGAAAATACTTTGTTAAATCAGATTCATTAAAAGGAGGGACAAGTTTAACATTTTTAGCCACATCGAAATCATCAGAGCTAGATGATCCAGTTCCACCTTGTTTCATGCGATACTCATGTTCTGCCTGAATCCTAGCAAGTTCAATTTGTGCCTCCTCAATACGAGCCTGAGACTCAGCCTCAGCCTCCTTAGAACGTGCCTGAAACTCAGCCTCCTTAGCACGAGCCTCCTGCAGGGCTAGCTGTAACTTAGCTATTTCAATATGCGTTTGCTCATCTGGATGAGTTACATCAAACAAGCTTTTATTATTCATGCCAACAATTTGATCTTTAGAATGATGAGATTGAACAGCAATTCCCAATTGTTGAGCAACAAGCTTAAGTTTATTCTTTGTTCTGTTTTCTACATCACACACTGTTTACACATTTGACAAAAAATCTTTGGCTTCATGAAGAGTAGTAATAGTAGATATCATGAATAAATCAGTCACAAAATATCAAGCAATATACTTATGATAATATCCTGAATATCCTGATAAGAGGTCGCCAAGTTTATATTACGGAACAGAGAGAGATAAAAATCACTACTGTCCCGCAAAGTTCCAGGTTCAAAACAAAAGAGTTAGGTAAAATTACAAGTTAAAGTTTAATGCTCAAACTAACAACTAAACATTCAGGACTCATAAGGATAATGTAACGGCAAAAAACAGGTTAAATATATGGTTAACTGGAATAGCCTCTATTAACACAAAATTAGCAAGAGTAAATTTATCTAAGTCAGCCCTGATAAAATGAGAAAACCGGATAATGCTCAGTTAATGTAAGATATATTATTACAGATACAAAATATTATCAATAATGTCTGACATCAAAAACTCCACATGAACCACAAAAACCTCACCAGGCCTACGAACTAACACCTTATGCCATACAGCACAAGAAAAAATGCAACAACACTTATACTCAAATTACACAGCAGCCAGGTGGTTGGAGACTTCTTGAGCATTCACAAAAATAATAGCAACTGTACAGGGGAGGACAGAGATGTGAATAAAATGAGGAGTAGATCTAAGTGGCAATTAATGCGGAGACTGAGCTCATTATATAGGGGCCGGCAGAGCTTGATACAACTTGTAAGAAGGACGTGCAAATGAAGCCAAAGGGGACAAAGAGTTGACACTCCTGCTCTGAACAACAGAAAGAACGACTTACTCTACTATAAGGGAGGAGAAGCGGGGAGTGAGGTAGAACACGGAAGGTTGGTCACTATGGAAGCCACGAGGCGAATCGTGATCAAACATGCAGCATACTGTACGTTAGAATTATACAAAGGATGATGAAATCATAGGCTGCATGTTTGATCACGATTCGCCTAGTGGCTTCCATAGTGCGTGTTCTACCTCACCCCCCCCTCCTCCCTTATAGTAGAGTAAGTCGTTCCATCTGTTGTTCAGAGCAGGAGTGTCAACTCTTTGTCCCCTATGGCTTCATTTGCGCGTCCTTCTTGCAAGTTGTATCAAGCTCTGCCAGCCCCTATATAATGAGCTCAGTCTCTGCATTAATTGCCACGTAGATCTACTCCTCATTTTGTTCACATCTCTGTCCTCCCCTGTACAGTAGTTTTTATTGTGAGTGCTCAGGAAGTCTCCAACCATCTAGCAGCTGTGTAATTTGAGTATAAGTGTTATTACATTTTTTCTTGTACTGTATAGCATAAGGTGTTAATTCATAGGCCTAGTGAGGTTTTTGTGATTCATGTGTTTTAGGTGTCAGCCATTATTAATAATATTTTGTATCTGTAATAATATATCTAGCATTAACTGAGCATTATCCGGTTTTCTCATTTTATCAGGGCTGACTTAGATAAATTTACTCTTGCTAATTTTTTGTTAATAGCGACTATTGCAGTTAACCATATATTTAACCTGTTTTTGCCATTACATTATCCTTATGAGTCCTGAATGTTTAGTTGTTAGTTTGAGCATTAAACTTTAACTTGTAATTTTACCTAACTCTTTTGTTTTAAACCTGGAACTTTGCGGGACAGTTTTGTCTGTTCCGTAACATAAATTTGGCGACCTCTTATCAGGATATTCAGGATATTATCATAAGGATATTGCTTGATATTTTGTGACTGTGATTTATTCATGATGTCTACTATTACTACGCTTGATGAAGCCAAAGATTTTTTGTCAAATGTGCAAACAGTGTGTGATGTAGAAAACAGAACAAAGAATGAACTTAAGATTGTTGCTCAACAATTGGGAATTGCTGTTCGCTCTCATCATTCTAAAGATCAAATTGTTGACATAATTAATAAAAGCTTGTTTAATGTAACTCCTTCAGATGAGCAAACGCAGATTGAATTAGCTAAGTTACAGCTAGCCCTGCAGCAGGCTCGTATTCAGGAGGCACAGGTACAGGCTCAGGCACAAATTGAACTTCCTAGGATTCAGGCAGACCATGATTATCGCATGAAGCAAGGTGGAACTGGATCATCTAGCTCTGATGATTTTGATGTGGCTAAAAATGTTAAACTTGTCCCTCCTTTTAATGAATCTGATTTAACAAAGTATTTTCAGTTGTTTGAGAGGGTAGCTACAGGTTTTAATTGGCCCCAAAAGTATTGCCCAGTACTCCTACAGACTGTTCTCACCGGTAAAGCTCAAGTAACTTATGCATCTTTGCCTCAGGATCAATCTGATAATTATGATGTAGTTAAGAGCTTGATTCTTAAGGCCTATGAGCTTGTTCCTGAAGCCTATAGAGTAAAATTTAGGACAACTTATAAGCAAGATAAGCAATCCCATGTTGAGTATGCAAAAATCAAAAGAGATCTGTTAGAGCAGTAGTTAAATTCTAAGAATGTAAATTCTGATTTTGGTAAATTTAAGCAGATGATTTTGCTGGAGGACTTCAAAAGGTGTATTAATAAAGATGTAAGCCTATATCTTGATGAGAGAAGAATAGAGAATTTGTCTGATGCGGCAGTTTTAGCTGATGAATATGTTCTCACTCACAAGAGATATTCTAAAGAAAAAAGGAAAGCTGAGAGTAAGTACGTTGCCTCTACTCAGAGTACAGGTAACAGGAAAGAGAATAAAGATGATGTTTCTCAGGAAGTAAATACCAGCTCCACCTCTAGATTTCATAAAAGTAAATGTACTTATCGTAGTAAGCTTGGTCATACTACGGAGAAATGTTTCAGGAGACAGCGTGATGTGAACAAAAAGGAGTCTTTAAATATTCAGTCAATTGGTCTAGTGTCCACCCTTGAGAGTTCCCAGAATTCTTTAACTGAGTTAACTGAACCTGCTTTGAGGGTGAATTGAATCCTCATGATGAAGCTCCTCTTTTGAGCAGTAACGTGGGTGACACTCTCAAGAGTTCATGTGCTAATTTCCTGTCTGATGGTTTTGTCAGTCCTCTGGACAGTAATGACAGGAAATCAGTTAAAATATATCGTGATACAGGTGCTTGCCAATCCATTATGCTGACCAGTGTTCTAGGCTCTAATGTTAATTCCTCTGATGAAACTGTAATCTTACAAGGTGTAGGGAATAATTACTTCTCTGTCCCTCTGTGCAGAGTGAATTTAGAGTCTGGTTTTGTTAATGGTTCCGTTAGGGTTGGGTTGGTTGAGACACTCCCAATGTCAGGTGTAACTTTCTTACTTGGAAATGATATTGGTGGAAGTCAAGTGTGTCCAGCTCCTCAGTTGTCTAGTGAACCAGTGACTGCGACCCAGGATTGTGATATCCCTGACGTGTTCCCTGCATGTGCTGTCACTAGGGCTAAGTCTAAAGTTACTGGTGACTTAGAGGATAATGATGATGATGATGTTATCCTAGCTGACACTTTTCTTGCTAATTTGGACCACTCATCAGATGAGGCAGTACCCCGTAGTGTTGATAATTTGTCTCGTCAAGAGTTAATTGAGTTGCAGGTTGCTGACCCTGTGTTGAAAGGTCTAGCTAACTCTGCTTGCAGTGAGGAAGAGTCAGCTGGTGCTTCTACTTGTTATTATATAAAGTCAGGAGTACTTATGAGGAAGTGGAGACCCCCAACAGCATCAGCCGACTGTGAATGGGAGGTTGTACATCAAGTTGTCATCCCTCGTGTTTGTAGGAAGGATATCATTAGAGTGGCTCATGATTCCAGTTTGGCAGGACACCTTGAAGTGAGGAAGACTGTGGCACGCATTTTGAAACACTTCTACCGGCTAGGTATCTTCAGAGATGTTTCCTAGTATTGTAAGTCTTGTCACACCTGTTAAGTTGTGGGGAAGTGTAATCAGACCGAAAAGGTTGCACCTCTAGTTCCGATTCCTCCTTTTGAGGCGCCATTCACCCGTGTGTTGGTGGATATTGTGGGCCCTCTTCCTAAGACTTCTTCAGGATTTTCTTATGTGTTGACTCTGATTGATATGGCTACTCGTTATCCTGAAGCCATTCCACTTAGAAATATCTCAGCAAAGAACGTGGTTAAGGAAATGCTAGGGTTCTTTACAAAGTTTGGTCTGCCCAAGAAGGTACAGTCAGACTGGGGAAGTAATTTCATGTCAAATGTTTTCAAGCAGTCTCTGAAAGAGTTGGGCATCACCCAGATCACGTCTTCAGCTTACCATCCCCAGACCCAAGGAGCGTTGGAGAGATATCATCAAACACTCAAATCGATGCTCAGGAAATACTGTTTGGAACATCAGAAAGACTGGGATAAAAGTCTTCCATTCGTTGTATTTGCCGCAAAAGAATATCCAAATGAATCACTGGGCTTCTCACCTTTTGAACTATTGTTTGGCCACGAAGTAAGAGGACCCCTTAAGCTACTCAAGGAATGCTGGCTGTCGGAGGAAGATGACGTCAACCTGCTGGAGTATGTGATGAAGTTCAAAGAACGGCTGTCCACTGCTTTACAGCTGGCGAGAGAGAATTTAGGAGCTGCTCAGGAGAAGATGAAGACTTGGTATGATAACAAGTCCAGGTTACGTCACTTTCAGCCAGGAGATCAGGTTTGATTCTGCTACCGGTGCATGGGTAACCTCTTCAAGCCAAGTTTATTGGTCCTTATTTCGTGGAGAAGAAACTCAGTGATGTCAACTATGTCATCGCCACACCAGATCGTAGAAAGAACAAGCAACTTTGTCACATCAACATGCTAAAGTTATATCACAGGCAGGACGAAAATAACCCAGTCTGCACTGTAGCTGTTCCACCCGAGTCTGCAAGTGAAGTTCTCCCATGCAGTATGAGCCTGAGTGATAGTTTGGGGAAGAATACTGATATCATGAATGATCTCCAGACTAAGCTTTCTCATCTAGCTCCTGAGGAAAGGCAGGAGTTTTCGGATTACTGCAGGAGTACCCGCAAGTGTTCCGTGCTACTCCAGGAAAAGCCACTGTGTTGATGCATGATGTCGATGTTGGAGACGCAAAGCCAATTAAACTGCCTCCTTACCGTGTGAACCCAGTGAAAGTTCCTCTCATCCGGAAGGAGCTTGGCTACCTGTTGGACCACAAGATGATTGAGCCCTGTCAGAGCGAGTGGAGTTCTCATGTCACTCTAGTCCCTAAGCCAGGTGGGTCACAGCGGCTTTGCATCGACTACAGACGTGTTAATCAGATAACCAAAACAGACACTTACCCTCTCCCTCGCATGGAAGATTGCATAGACAAGATCGGAAAGGCTAGGTACATAAGTAAGTTTGATTTGTTAAAGGGATACTGGCAAGTACCTATGACTGAACGTGCTAGGGAGGTCTCATGTTTTGTAACACTAGGAAAGACTTTTGCATGTTCTGTAATGCCGTATGTTATGAAGAATGCACCAGCCACATTTCAGAAGCTCATGAATGTTGTAACAGAGGGTTTGACAGGGTGTGTTGTTTATATTGATGATGTATTAATCTTCATTGACAACTGGAAAGATCACCTATGCCATGTCAGTAAATTTCTTGAGCGTTTGGTTCAGGCTAATCTTGTAGCTAATTTATCAAAGTGTGAGTTTGGTCAAGCTAAAGTTCAGTACCTTGGGTATGTAATTGGTGATGGACATGTTGCACCACCAGGAGCTAAAGTTCAGGTTATAAGTGATCTTCCCAGACCTAAAAGTAGGAAAGAGCTACAGAGATTTTTGGGAATGGTAGGTTATTACAGGAGATTTGTTCTTAACTTTTCAATTCTTGTATCACCACTTACAGACCTACTGAAAAAGGGAGTTAAATTTGTCTGGACCGATAACTGTGAATCCTCTTTCAGTAAACCTAAAGCTATCCTATTAAGTCAGCCAGTGCACGCTACTTCAAATTTTGCTAAGCCTTTTAAGATGGCTGTTGATGCAAGTGATACAGGAGCTGGGGCTGTTTTGCTGCAAGAGGATGATCAGGGTATTGAACACCCTGTATCTTATTACAGTAAGAAGTTCACTCCACCTCAAAAGAACTACTCAGCTATTGAGAAAGAGCTTTTGGCCTTGATTTTGGGTTTACAGCATTTTTCATTTTATTTGTGTTCTGGTTTTGACCCCATAGTCATTTATACCGATCATAACCCACCGAAATTCCTTAGTAAGTTTAAAGATAAAAATCAGAGATTGACAAGATGGAGTCTACTTCTTCAGGAGTATTCATTAGACATACAACATATCAAGGGGAAAGAAAATGTTATTGCAGATTGCTTATCTAGACTTTAGACATATTGTTTTAGAGTAATAAGAAATTTCCTTTGTAAATTTCTTTTTCTTTGTGGGGAGGTGTTACATTGCCTATGATTTCATCATCCTTTGTATAATTCTAACATACAGTATGCTGCATGTTTGATCACGATTCGCCTCGTGGCTTCCATAGTGCGTGTTCTACCTCACTCCCCCCCTCCTCCCTTATAGAAGAGTAAGTCGTTCTTTCTGTTGTTCAGAGCAGGAGTGTCAACTCTTTGTCCCCTATGGCTTCATTTGCGCGTCCTTCTTACAAGTTGTATCAAGCTCTGCCGGCCCCTATATAATGAGCTCAGTCTCTGCATTAATTGCCACTTAGATCTACTCCTCATTTTGTTCACATCTCTGTCCTCCCCTGTACAGTTGTTTTTTTTTGTGCGTGCTCAGGAAGTCTCCAACCATCTAGCAGCTGTGTAATTTGAGTATAAGTGTTATTACGTTTTTTCTTGTACTGTATAGCATAAGGTGTCAATTCGTAGGCCTAGTGAGGTTTTTGTGATTCATGTGTTTTAGGTGTCAGCCATTATTAATAATATTTTGTATCTGTAATAATATATCTTGCATTAACTGAGCATTATCCGGTTTTCTCATTTTATCAGGGTTGACATAGATAAATTTACTCTTGCTAATTTCGTGTTAATAGCGGCTATTGCAGTTAACCATATATTTAACCTGTTTTTGCCATTACATTATCCTTATGAGTCCTTAATGTTTAGTAGTTAGTTTGAGCATTAAACTTTAACTTGTAATTTTACCTAACTCTTTTGTTTTGAACCTGGAACTTTGCGGGACAGTTTTCTCTGTTCCGCAACAATATATATATATATATATATATATATATATATATATATATATATATATATATATATATATATATATACTTCAACAAACAAGGGATGAGGCTATGGCACACCTAATGTTTGACTTGGCTCGTATCTCTGATTGGGGTAAAAATAATCTTGTTGTTTTTAATGCATCAAAGACTCAGTTCTTACACCTATCAACCCGACAAAATTTTCCACAGGTGTACCTACTAATGTTTAATAATACTCAGCTTAATCCTGCATCATCCTTGAACATGCTTGGGGTTTCATTCACTCGGGACTTATCTTGGAAAGATCATATTACATCTCTTGTAAAATCTGCTTCCAAGAGATCAGGAGTGCTAAGCCGACTCCGTTCTTTTTTTTACCCCTGCACAATTGTTGACTCTATGCACGGTTTTATCCGCCCCTGTGTGGAGTACAAGTCGCATTTGTGGGGAGGTTCTCCACATACAGCTCTTCTCAATAGGGTGGAGTCAAAGGCTTTTCGTCTCATTAACTCTCTTCCTCTTACTGGCTCCCTTCAACCTCTGTCTCTTCACCGCACTGTTGCATCTTTATCTCTTTTCTATCACTACTTCAATGGTCGCTGCTCCTCTGAACTCTCTGCATGCATTCGTTCACCTCTACGACGGGTGCGTAGCACCCGCCAAGCAACAAACTCTCATCCCTTTTCTGTCCAACTCTCTAATGCAAGAGTTAACAGTTACTCCCAGTCCTTCATTTATGCAACAGGTCAACTCTGGAACTGTCTCCGTTTGTCTGTATTTCCTGCTTCCTATGATCTCCAGTCTTTCAAACGCAGTTTTTCCAGGCATCTCGAAATGATCGGATCTTGAATTTTGCTCTCTCTTGTATTTTGTTCTTCTTTTGGAGGGAACAATTTTTGCGGGCTCGTGGCCTTTGGTTCCTTCTTCCTAGCATAAAAAAAAAAAATAGGAGCAAGGTTCCCCATCCCTGCTCTATGTTACTAAGGATAGAAAAGATGTAAGCTTGTTCACCAGGTGGATCAGTGAAAGGCCATTACTTTCGTAGATCCAAAGGTGGTTGTGAACGTTGAAATTACACAGAATTATTTCAGAGAAAGGAGAAATTGATAGGATGTGTACCATCATAGATGTAAGATAGCCAAAGAATTAATCAAAATCAGTAGAATTAGGGGATAGGTAAACATCACAGGTACAAATAGTCAGAGAATGACAAGATAGCCGAAGCCAGAGAGTAGAGAAATCCGATGCTTCATGTTCAGGAACACTAGAGCAAGTTATGTTGTTACATTCATTTACCTAACAGCCACTTTTGGCTTTGGGGTGAGTATAGAAAAAGTAGGAGAATACAGAGAAGGGTTTGCTGTCGATCGCCTCAGACAGTGGAGTCTCAGCAAGGAAGAGAGGGTGAGGTTTAGGGGAAGAAAGGTTGTGTTCAAAAGAGAGAAGATTAGATGAAAGGTCAAGAATGTTGCAGAAATGAAGAAGTGAGTCAGGCAGTGTCCAAGCATCTCACTGGGAGAGGGGCGGATAGTGGGAACTTTTGTCCCCCCTCCCCTCCCTGGGGACTCCGAGGCTGGGTGTTGAAATGTCATTTTTTAAGGAATGGAACTGTGGTGTGTAATATGCAATTAATTTGGTCTTGACAGTTGGATAAATTGAATAGGAGAGTATTCTGGCTTACTCTGTGTTAATGAAACACTGAAAGTTCAGCAAAGGGAAGGTGGTCAGAAAATAATCCCGAGGGCTGATGAAATGGTAGCTCCATTTCTCCCATCAGCAGCTTTCTATCTACCTTGTGAATACTACTCTGTTCGACCTGAACTACCACTTTCCTACCTCTCTCATTTCCTGATCGTTCATCCCTATCCCCTGTCGTCCTTCCTTATCCCACCACCCATCATAACCCTTTACAACTTATTTTCTTCTCTCCTTCCTTCCTCCTCCTCTGCCATCTTTCCCCTTCCATCCCTTATCACTCTTCCACCCCTCTCCATCTCTCCTCCTCCCCTACACTGATCCGCCTCTCCCACGCCTTTCCTGTCCAGCCATCACTCAGGCCAGACAACCTGAGGGTCCGACTTGTTAATCAGATTTCTTTGTGATGTTGCAAGAAATGGTCTAATATGTCACTAAGGGACGCCACGAAGGGTCGCACCTTTGCAGTCGTTCTTGTCCATGTTTTCTCTCGCCTCCACTGCTTTCATTCGCATATAGCGTGAAAGCAGCGTAGCTATGGACGTGGAAGCTTGTGGCCGCGTATGTGAATACATTTTGATGCGTCAGGTTATATTATCGTCACCTGCTCCTGCTACTTGAACAGATGGTATTATTCTTTGTTTGACAGTTCCGTAAAAAACATTAGCCTAGCTTTCGTTTATGATAGGAAAGTCTGATACATTCATTACAAATAATAAAAGGATACCCCAGGATCCTAGGAATAAAGTCGAATTATAAACTGGCCACTTTGTGTGTCTGTTTGCATCTGACCAGATTAGGTCACAACACTACCGGACCTTGTCCTCGGAGGGAGAGAGACAGCCAGAATTAACCTTTCCTCATGCTAATGGAGTACGAATGAGGGAGGGCATTCTGTAGGATGAGTGATGCATGTAAAAGTCTTAAGTGTTGTACTAGCTGTGTGTGTGTGTGTGTGTGTGTGTGTGTGTGTGTGTGTGTGTGTGTGAGAGAGAGAGAGAGAGAGAGAGAGAGAGAGAGAAACTTTATTCCATGGAGTCTCTGCTCTCCTTGATTCTTCATTGCAGAAGTTTGTGAAACTCTCAAACTTCCCATTACCTCCTTTGATCCTCTAAGTTTGCAGACATATTTATCATTATTACTCCACATCCTGCCCTCGGGTGGGAAAGGAGGTCCGGATGATGATGGTTATTATCATTATAATAATTATCATTATTATTGGCGACATCGTGCTGGAGGCGTTAGAAACATTCAGAGTTCAGCTTTTTAATGCCACGATGCCTTAATTATTTTATTCTTGGTACCCCAGACGATTTCATTCAGGTTTTGCGAGGTGTCCCGTACTGGAGACCTGAGGAACCTCCATTAAGCCTTTCAGCACAATAACTAATTATTAGTTTATTATTTTTTCTGCCAAGGAAATTCCTTAAGCTTACGTAGCTATCGTACAGAAGGAATTGTATGTATCCTTTATCTGACATTCTCACTATGGCTTTCCCTGGGCTGAATAAAACATGTCTTATTTTGAATTCCTCGATTATGAGCGGTCTGTTTTTTGCTCAGTATAATCGTGTGGCGTAAAAAAGTAGATGTCGAACTGAATTTGCTAATTATTACGGTAAAATCTATGTGTGGTAAAAGCATGTCTAATGCTTGCCGCTCTGTTAAGTAGTCTAGCCAGGCTCGGATCCTCCTTCAACCTTAGCCACCTGCTGGCAAATTTTCGAAGCATAGTCCAACTGGGTACTTCTCTTTTATATAAAGGACTAGGTTAGGTTTCGTTTGGTTAGGTCCGATGGGGTAAAAATGGTTGTTAGTCTGTTTTATTCCAGTACGAAAATTATATGTATGACCACTTGATGTATGATCTCGCAACGATCTGGTGAGGTGACATATCTCCGTTTTACCGTACTAGTACAGTATAATGTACTAATACCAGTATATTGATGGACGGGATACACACTGGAAGAGGGTCGGGACGGCAGTCATTTTTAAAAGCTCAGTTTTATCCCAAAATAGGACCCGCAACAGCAGAAGTTACATTTAGATCTCTTGAAGCAGGAACCGTTGTGTTCCTGCTTCAACAGTGAAAAGGGAACAATTGCCAGATTGACTAAAACACTTACCATCAACTCCCTATCGTAACCTAGATTTATTTTTACATGAAGAACAAGGGACATGGGAGTACTTTGAGCTTCCCTTTCCTTGTCCATCTGTGATAACCAACATTATTTACAACACACTGAGGTGGTTTGGCCATGTGGAGAGGATGGAGGGTGAAAGACTGACGAAGAGAGTGTATGTGAGTGAGGTGGAGGGTGGAAGAGGGAGGGGGAGACCGAGGATGAGATGGAGGGATGGGGTGGAGAGGTATATGAGAGAGGGGGGTGTGAGTTGGGAGCAGGGTAGTGAAATGGCGGGGGACAGGGCGACTTGGAGGCGGTTTGTTTGTGGCCACCCCAAACGGGATTGAGGCGTCTGGCAATAGATAGATAGATAGATAGATTTACAACAGGCTATTCATTGTAAGTATACTAGTGAATCAGCGTCGTGGAGGCGAAGACGCCAAATGATATTACAGCCAGCGGTACCATAGGAATGTGTGTTTGTGAGTACGAGTGGACACCATGGTTCAAAGACGAGAGGCAGAGTGGGAGGGTGTGTGGTGAGAGGAGGGGAGGGACAGTGTGTGGAGAGGAGAGGGACGGAGGGAGGGTGTGTTGTGTGGAGATGAGAGAGAGAGAGAGAGAGAGAGAGAGAGAGAGAGAGAGAGAGAGAGAGAGAGAGAGAGAGAGAGAGAGAGAGAGAGAGAGAGAGACTCCCTCTGAGGGTATAAAAGTATAGTAAAACCTAGTACAACAAAAATGGCTTGTGTTGGAAGTTTGATCATTAGTGTAGTTAATAACAGCAGACCCGCCTCCCTGGAGCACCTACTTTTTTCACAGTCTTTAGTAAAGTAATTAATACCATTACTATGATGCCACATTGATATAATTGCTGCCGACAGGTGATTTACTCGTATCCCAGATTTGGGAAGACATCTTGCTGTGAAGTATCAGTAGCCATGGCCCCAGGTTCATCTGTAATGTGAACCCGGCGAACTACAGGCTGAAGTTGTCCCTCTCCGCCAGTCCACCAACATATCCTACTTTCAGGGGATAGGGAGGGAGATGAAAGACATTTTGTATAACTGAGCAGTCAATCCGCTTTGTGTTGGTGCCACCCCTGTGTGTGTGTGTGTGTGTGTGTGTGTGTGTGTGTGTGTGTGTGTGTGTGTGTGTGTGTGTGTGGACAGATTAACTCAGTTTTTATCCAATTTTAACAAAACTTGGTAGAAGAGTTGAGGAGAATGTAATGAGGATTTTTTTTTAGAACAAAAAGTCATATGTCAAGGTCGCCTGGCCAGGTCAGACATTCACCTAGCAGAATTAACTTAATTGGTATACAGTCTGGTCCATGCGTGATGAAAGGGTTGAGGGTAGGGCAAGAATGAAATGATTTAATTTTGAGAACAGTTAGTCAAAGGTCAAGGTCATAGAGCAAGAAGCTACGTCTCTCTGGGTGTTTGAGCGTTAACAATATACTTTATACAGTTTTGATTCAGTTGTAATAGGAGTTGGTGGAAGGATTCAGGCTTTTCAGTGAGTAAACCTGGTATTTTCAAGAACAGTTGGTCCAAGGTTATGGTTAAAGGGAAGGTCAACTAAAACAGTTTTTATCCTATTGAGAACATACTTCGATGAAGCGTTGAGGATAAGGGAAGAATAAAACGATGCGATGTTCCAAAGATTCGCTGAAAGGTCAGGGTTACAGGGAATGGTCACCGTAGCACCTAATTTACGAAGGAATACAGATGAGGAATGTGAATACGAAGAAAAAAAGACTTTACATTATTGATGTGGATCAGTGAAATATTTAGCATTCCAGGGCATTACGAAAATTTTACCTGTATCAACTGGACTGGCTATAAATCTGTCCGGAGGTCCCGTTATTTACAAGCACTTTAATAATTGAGTAAAATGGCTCTCTGCAGTGTATTTAGTGCAATGAACCAAACGTAATGAATAATCCAGTTGCAGTTTTATTCTGCAAATAAAACATTTCACTTAAATTCGGTAAGCTTGGGTAAAAAATCCCTCGTCAAGTCCCTCATCTTCCAATTGTTGTCCTCCGTATTGGTGACTTGGAGGAATGAGAGAATTTCTTCATAGTTGCAAATGGAAAAACTACAGCGGGAACATGACGAGGTCGGTAAGTAGATAGATAGGTAGATAGGCAAACAGATAGATTGATAAATCGATCGATGACTGGTTCGTTACTACATACTACCAAATGAGAAGATTGTGCCTAAAACACGAGTAGATAGATTGATATTGCCAGTCTGTAATGAAAATAATAATAAAACAATGCGGCAAAATTTGATAGGACAGAGAAACATCTTAGGTACAAAGACTGAGAATGGACAAATGAATATACAGTACTGGAGAGAGAGAGAGAGAGAGAGAGAGAGAGAGAGAGAGAGAGAGAGAGAGAGAGAGAGAGAGAGAGAGAGAACATGTCCCTTTTAAAGAGGGAGAGCACGCCAGGTGACAGGAATACCTGAGGAACGAAGGGAGAGAGCTAGAGGCAAAACGAGCAGTGGGGATGTTAGATGATGTAGAAGAGAGAGAGAGAGAGGAAGATACAAAATGGAAGGCATACTACAGGGAAGTGTTAAAGAAAGTTGGGAATACCGGAAGCAACATAGGGATAGAGAGAGAGCGAAAAACAAGGCGAATGTGAAGAGAGATAATGATGAAAGGAGTAGAAGCGAAAAGGGTGATCAGATTTATGGGAAGTTTATCCCGGAAGAGAGGAAATGAAGAAGTAGAAACATTGATGGAAAGAAGGAGAAAAAAAATGATGTATGGAGGAAAAGAGAGGAGTCCGAGAGGGAAAAGAGTCAAAAAGAGAGAGAGAGTAGGGTGAAGACTGGAAGAAAGGAAATGAAGATCTTGGAAGAAATATTTATAAAAGGAACGAAGTGTCGAAAATGGTGAAAAAAAGACAATGTTTATAGACATTGAAGAAAAAAATGGAGGGAAATCGTAAGAGAAAGTAAGGGATTTGTCGAAAGTGAGGGATGAGTGTGTGTGTGTGTGTGTGTGTGTGTGTGTGTGTGTGTGTGTGTGTGAAGGTGTATTTGAAAGAAGAGCGTGAGACTGCATGCAAGAAGGAGAACAAGTCTGTATGTGAGGGAAAATACCTGAGGTCTGTAAAGGAAACAGAGTTTGTTGGATTAGAAAACAGGGAAGGATTAGGGTTTATCAGAGCAAATGTGCGTGAGTGAGAAATACAGGGTTAGATACCTGTGAATGAGAAAATGAAAAAGGTACTGTATTAGTTGTATGAAGGAGTTGATCATGATAATGTGGTTGGGAGAGGGTCTGCGTGTGTGAAAAACCGTGAGTGTGTTGGAGAGAAAAAGAGAAATATGGTGCACATACGTATGACAGTATGAGAATGTATGCTTGTGAGTGAAGAGGGAAGACATCTGAAAGCAAGGTAAGTCATCATCATCATCATCATCATCATCATCATCATCATCCGGACCTCCTTTCCCACCCAAGGGCAGGTAAAGAAAAATAAATAACAATAATAAATTCAATCAACGGAAAACAATGGGCAAATGAATTGTGGGAGAGCGTGGGGTTGGAACGTGAGACAGGAATAACGAAGGTGAGGCTTACAAAAAAGTAAGGTGTATCTGTGTCATAATGGAGATAGATAGATAGATAGATAGATAGATAGATAGAGAGAGAGAGAGAGAGAGAGAGAGAGAGAGAGAGAGAGAGAGAGAGAGAGAGAGAGAGAGAAGGGGGGGAGGAAGAGGAGGAGGAGGGGATGAAAAGTTGGACAGACAGCGGAAGTGTCAAGTTGAGAATGAGTTGGGGAGGGAGAAAGGACAGTGAACTGCCCCCTGTACTTTATCACGTTTCTTTGAATAGAAATTGTATCGCAAATCTAGTGGCCTGATTTCATTATCATGATCCAGAACTTGTATGCTTAATTGTGTACTGTATATTCGACAAATTCTAGTACTTCATCTTGTAGTTTTTCTGGAAGGATATGATTATTTTTTTTGTCTTAACCGATTGAATCCGGTGACGTGTAGTCTGTTTTATGGTCGTTTCCAACAAACTGTGTTATTCAGCCAAGAGTTAGGCCAAATTGAAGGACTATAAATTGTGAAGCATCTGCCAGAATGCTCTAGATATGTGTCTCTGAAAAGTACTGGGAAGAAGATAATTAAACCCTGATATCGTTGTGTGAAAACATGAGTTGAACATCAAACTGTGCTATCTTATTCCGTTTTCTAAAATTCCCTCATTCTGTGACACCACCATCTTTCTTTTTTGTTACAATAATTAGACTACTGTATGGAGAGTCCGACCTCTCTATGATCACATTTTTCTCCATCTGGTCTGTCTGCTTAGCTACAGCATTTTGTAAACTTTGTGGTACGGAGTGTGGTCCACATCTGGCTGGCTTGTGATCCGTTAGGACTATCTTATGAGTAGTAACATTAGTAAGTCATGGAGTATTTAAGAATACTTCCGAATATTGACCTAACAGTCCACGTACCTCTTTCTTCTCAGTAAGTGATAGTTGATTTGACAGGGTTACATCACACCAAGCCCTCCCCCATGCACTTCTTTAAATCCTTCCACCTCACCCTTTCCTACCATTCAGAAATGCCCTCCCCCATGTACTCTTATTTACCTTTCCATCTCACTCTCTCCTACCATTCCAAACTGCCCTATCCCATGCACTCCTGTCTATCCTTCCATCTCACTCCCTGTATCCCAGCCCTGAGCAGCTGTAACTGTAATAGAAATCAGTTACTCCAGCAGTATCAGAGATACAGGTACATATGCAGGTCATCCAACTGTTCTCCCAACAGTTGCAAGGAAGAACGAAGCAAAGGCCTGGGGCCTGCAAATTGCTCCCTCCAAGAAAAAAAAAAAAAAAAAAGATAACAGAGAGCCAAATTCAAGATCCATTAATTTCAAGATGCCTGGACACACTGCGTTTGAAAGACTGGAGATCATAGACAGTAGGAAAAACAGACAGAGGGAGACATGAAGCACTGGCAGTAGAGGTTAACTCTTGCATTAGAGAGCTAGACGGAAAAGGGCAGGGGCGTCATTTCAATTTTCCTTGGGGGGGGGGGCATAGGCTATTTAGGAGGCCCCCCTACTCCCACCTCCCCACATGGGGGGGGTAGCCAGCAAACATTTTGAAGCCACATGCAGAGCTATATTTAGAGAATTAAATCAATAAACAAATATATATACTGTATATAATTATTTATTAAACTAATTACTTCCTGACACACACAATAATGGATACTCTAGCACTGGCAGTATTTCTGTGTAAAGTTGAATATGTAATTTAAAGTGCATGGTAAAGTACATATCACTGCATTATATGCTAATGAACTTGGATAATAGACCAAATAGCAATTACAATATTTGTATTGGTTAAAGCTTAAACTGACTTCATTCTTATAGCCTAATGAAAAAATAATGAATATAAAATTGAGAATGAAAAGTTGTAAACTTGTCATTGAATTAAAAATGGAAAGCTTTTAGCTTACTAGCCACAAAAATACCATGAACCATATAAAGTAATGTGAAAAATTAAGCTCTACACTAAGAGGTGATAGAAATAAAATGATAGTTTTTAAATCTGAAAGACGCTCAGGTAAGAATTGTATATTATTTTCAGAATTCATTAGAGGAAATTGAAAACTAAACTACGTATATTTATTGCATTGAATAATGAATAAACTACTGCAACAGTGGATATCTCCGTGATCTCTGCTTTGCAAAGTTATTTGTAGTGTCCTTTGTGGCCTACGTGCCATGGTGAATAATGCCGTATATTCTACCTAAAGCAACTTTATACTGTACCAATTCCAGGAGACTATTATAGTTACATGGCAAGACATCATACATTAACTTGACATGTGAGGTGGTCTGTGGGGAGAAGAGAAGACGAATGGGGATGCAAGGAACAGCATGGTGGAATGAAGAGGTGAGAGAGGCTGTGGCACAAAAGAAGAAAGCATGTAGTGAGTGGATGAGAAACAGGGGTATGGAAGTTGATAGACGGATGAGAGAGTTATATAGAGAGAGAAGAGAGAGGTAAAAAGATTGGTAAGAGAGTCACGGGGTTTTTAAAATAAATGCAAAATTATTTAAATGATAATGTTCAATAATATTGAAAAGCAGGGACAATGATTGTCTTGCTAAATCAAGCAATGATTACTTTACGCTGGCTTGCTTCGCACGATTCTCCAAGAACGAGAATTTATAAACTTTCTCAACAGTACACAGCAGAGACTAATTACTCAATTGCTGTTTATTAGTACTGTTAGCCTCTGGAGAAAGTTACTTCACCCCTGACAATAAATAACTATTAATAATACTATTAATAATATCAGGTTCTTGCTGATGCTTAACTCCTAGAAGGCACAACGGACTTTAAGCTTAATACAACCAGACTGGCCTAAGTACCAGTTATGAATGGCAAAACGTTTATGCAAGCTAGGAGCTATAAGGGAAATAAGCTTAATTGTGGAGAAATGAAACACGAGTTTACATTACATTAAGCTCAAGAAAAAGAACTGTTAAATTTATCGACTACAAAGAAACAAATTTAACATTACATCTCAAATGAATTCAAATAAAGAGATCGTACTCACTCACTCACTCAAAAGCTAAATTCTTACGCCTAGGAAAAGCACCTTAACTAAACTCTTAAGTCTAAGAAAACGAAAAGGAAATACTGGTCAATGAATGTGGTGTATCACCCAAAGAAGGGTGGGAGCCTGGAGAACTGTAGTCTAGTGGAGTCTGGGTGCTAGCTGGCCTCTCACTCTCTCACTGCTGGAGCACAGAACCTCACTCCGTCACGACAGACACTTGACTCTAACTCGTGGGAAAGAAAGGGAGCGCTATGGCCGCATTTTTTTTAACGGTCGAGGCAGGCAGGGGCGAACAATAAAGAAACAATAATATCGCTCAGTAGAGCACTTAATGACGTGCATTAGATCGGTCACTTTTGAAACAGTGACGAATGTTTTGAAAAGTATACCACCGAAATGGAGAGAGAAATGGTTAACTGAGCGATACACAGTGAGTTTTCCACTAATAGTTCGTGGTTTCTCACAAAAGGAAAATGTCGCAAATTTGATTCGTGACATTACACCCCTACAAAATGAATTTTTTCCTTATGGGAAAAAATTTGTGAATATATATATATATATATATATATATATATATATATATATATATATATATATATATATATCCTAACTCAGTCACACAAGATTCACACTGTGGTGTGTGTGCTATCCCGCTACAGGAGAAAATCACTATCGCCAATGAGCGTAAAAACCTCGTATTTACGTTAATAGAGGCAAGCTTGAGGGAAAAAACTCCGTGACGATGGTGAAAATCCTGTACTCAGGTCAAACTGAGCGAAAGTTCACTACATTTACACTGACAACTAATTGTTGTGTAGCGTGGTGTATGTAATACACGGTGTAGGTGTGACAGTTGTAGTGTAACTGTACCTACATGTAAAATGACACAGTAATATTAATAATATGGCGATGACGAAGGCAGAGGAGAACAGGCGGCAGCGTGTGGCAGACGATCAGCTGGCCCGCACAGCAAAACTGCTACACCCATTGCTGTACCTGCAAAATCAATTAAGGTGGAGCATCACAAGTGTCAATGAGACAAAAATTCTTATTACGTTACAATTACTCTCTCTGCCTAACAGTCAGTACATGCTACGAAAGGTATGCTCCAGCTGAAAAATACGAGTGACAGCCTAAGCTTCGTACATTCGAGGTCGCCATTAATTTATTAGGTAGATTTTTAACCAGGAAACGTAGTCCCTGGACGCCGTTGTCTCGGGGACTCGTGTAGTTTACTGGTTAAACTTAACTCTATGCTTACGATTAGTATCGGCAAGTTGAGAATCCTTATGCAAACTCGGGCTCACGTAGCCTCGAACTGCACACTTGTCCTCAACCTGTGCCTTAACCTAGTGCCTATATTAATATCGGGGAGCTGAGAATCCTTGTGCAAACTCGGGCTCGTGTGTCTTCAGACACAGCCTCGAGTCGCCTCTGCAGGGTTCTCTTTGTTCCCCCTTAACCTACAGTACTTATATTAATATCGGGGAGCTGAGAATCCTTGTGCAAACTCGGGCTCACATAGCCTCGAGTTGCCTCTGCGGAGTTCTCTCTTGAACTTCCCCCTTAACCTACAGTATTTATATTAATATCGGGGAGCTGAGAATCCTTGTGCAAACTCGGGCTCACGTAGCCTCGAGCGCCTCTGCGGAGTTCTCAAACTTCCACCCTTAAACTACGGAACACATGTATGTACAGGCCCTGGACATACTGTGTCCTTTGGGGCCAACGGGTGAGACGTCAGGTCTGCACTTTTAACTGGGAACCAGGCTGGTCCTTGGATTACTCAAATCTCTGAGGCTGCCTATCTTACGGAACCCAGCATACAACAGTTGCTAGTTAGTAAGCAGTTAGTAGGTGAGACATCAGGTCTACACCCACATTACCACTGCCCTGTCTCTCAACTGACTCAGAGATTACGGGTGTGGTTTCAAATGGCACAGGAAGGATATGTCCCTGATTAGTGGTACTTTGACACACACTGCAGGAACGCACAAAACTATCTATGTCTCGTCCCATCCCTGGCCAGAAATAGTTAGCTCGGATATGGGTCTTCCTTTTGCCCATGTGACCTCCTGAGACTGAACAATGACCCCATTGTAACACTGCTAGGCGGTACCTGGCAGGAACGACAAACTGCAGTCGAACCTCGCCCTCGGGTGTTCGTGACTCACGGTAGAGCCGTCCTTGTTTGCGAAGGAACTTGGCTCGACCTTCCCGTGAATACTTAATCACTCGACCCTTTTGTTTGTTCCGCACGGCAGCAAGTGTCGGGTCAGAATGTTGTTCTTGAACAACAAGTTGGCTACACATCAGATCTTGCGGCGATTCAATGGTCACTGGGGTGACACAGTCTGGAGCCTCAGCCATGGCTCGTGTTACTGCAGCAGCCGAAGTCTGAGTAGCGTCATCATCGGTGCAACTATCCTTGACACCAGATATGTTACCTATAATGAGGTCAAATAAAGGTTCTGGCATGACAACTGCGAGTGTTGTACCAGTATAAAATAGAGATGCCACCTGGATACATGCCTCAGGGAACAGTCTCACTGATCCATCAATAAGGTTTGCTTGGATCTGTCGACCTGTGTACTGCTCAGGCCGAACTAGACTCTGCTTGACAGAGCAACCTGAGGATCCATTATCTCTCAGGACCTTCACATGAATGTCTCCCACAAACCCTGCCTGAACAAGGAAGGTACTGTCACCTGTGGGAGGGCCTGTGGAGGAAGCAGCTAGCCACTCATGAGGCTGCTGAATTGATACGGCAAACATAGTGCCCTGAGAATTTGATACTTTAGGGGTCGTACTCACTGCCCATGGAGATGGAACATTGGCCATCTGTGGAGTGGGGTTCACTGTCACTGTGGGACTAGTGAACTGTGGGGGAGTACCTGTACTGGTGGAGATGGCACCACCGTGTGCTTGTCGTGGAATGAAAGCTGCATTTGCCTCCTGCCTCCGATACACTAATTGACCTGACTGAGGGTTACGTGGCTTGTCCTTGTATTGCTGCTGCTGCTTGGGGAACTGCTGCTGGTTGGGGTGCTTGTTGTACCGCTTCCAGGCAGGCTGCTGTGTATTTTGCCCCTGGTCCTTCTGCTGTTTGCTTGGACCTTGGCCATTACTCTGAGAACGGCCTTGGTGCTGGGATTCAGTCTGAGACGGCTTCCCAGACTTGGCAGTATCTTTTCTGCTGTTCCAGGTGTTTTGCTTACGAGTTTGATACCCATATGCAGTGAAGTACGCGTCAGCCTTTTCTACCATTTGGCTGGCATCTTTCACCTGGCAGATCTTAGGCTGTGCTATGAGCTCAGCAGGCCACGACCTCTCTAGCTGTGTACGCAGCATAAGGTCATTTATCCCCTCACGCATGGAAGGAGTTTCATCTTTCTCCATCCACTCACCTAAGTAAGCAGTGAGACGGTCGAGGAACTGAACAGCTGTCTCCTTGTCTTGGAGACGAGCTCGCATGAACTGAACTTTGGCGTCGTCTACTATGAGGCCATACGCCTTAATGAGTGCAGCTTTCATCATCTCATACGTGAGATTGTCTCCACGAATTCTGTGGAGAATATCGAGGGCAGGGCCCTCAAATAAACTAAGAAATTGGAGCCGCTTAGCTGCCTCATCCAGTTGATACATGTCTGCCATGTCCTCAAAACGAGCTATGTATGGCTCGATTCACACCCCTTCCTTGTATGAAGGAAGCTTCATGCGTGGGGTCGCCAGGACATGTGTAGGAAGAGTGCTAGTGGAGCTTGGGTTGGCTGCAGCAGATGTGCCTGAAGCCAAGGAATCTCGCTTGAGCTTCAAAACCTCAAGCTCATGTTTTTCTCGTGCCTCACGTTCGGCACGTTCATATTCACGTTGTTCCCGCTGTGGGTTTACCCCCTACACCCCCGCCCCCCACTCCCCAAATCTGGAGTCACACGGCCCCGACTTTTGGTAAACATGTATGCATTCGCATTCACCTCCATCCCGCATCGTATCTCCACCTTTAGACAGCATTCAGCCATTCTCAGGCCTTACTTTGCATTCTATCACAAATTCCTGTCGTATACCTTAAACGTCTGTAACTTGAAATTTTGAGTATGGTTAGTTAACAAAAAGGAAATGGAATGCAGTTCCGTTTGTGAACATCTCCAGTTCTTTTTTGCGGGTGGATTAAGGATTGAATGATGATGATGGACACGAGGAACCAGAGTGCAGGAGATGAATCAGTTTAACATGAACAGTGAATGTGATTAAATATGTGGCGAAGCAGGTGGTAAGAGGAGCCGGTACCATGTTTTATAAACAATTTTCCATACAGTAGACACATTTTTTTTTCCTAAATACACCAGACGTTTTTCAAAGGACACAATCGGAGGGTTAAGGATTAATTCTCTCAGCCCCAAGACCCTTTATTTTACTCAGGTTGGCCTCAGACGATAGACGAAAGTCTCGTTAACCTTCACCGTGGTTGAGGGTTTCTGGAGATATGCTTGTATGGGGTAGATGGACTACTACACATTGCAAACAGGCTTTAAAATTGATGTACAGAGTCGGATGTACTCGTATGTATTAGAAAAAACAAGTATGTTATGAAAAGAATTACTATTGTGCAGTCCGTCTGTGTGTTTGTACAGGAAGAAAACTTATTATCCACGTATTCCTTGCGCGTCTCAAAAGGCGACTAAACAAGGTCTAAGTGGAGAGTGAATTCCCATTTCTATTATGGCACAGTAAGTAGCCTTGTAGAGTAACTTCTTCAGTACATGGGTAGGGGTTATTGCCCTCTCTCTCTCTCTCTCTCTCTCTCTCTCTCTCTCTCTCTCTCTCTCTCTCTCTCAATCCCACTTCTCACGCCTCACTTCCGTCTCGGTGTCACCCTGAAGGAAGCCAATCAGATTTTCATTTTCCTGTTTTCTCATCGTATGTCTGCCTCTCAGTTCTTCCTGTTTGTCACGCCCAGCCTTTTTGTACAAGAAACGCGCTGTATTACTGAACTAATTGGGATTAAGTACTGTCAGTGTGTTTGATCAGATAAAATAATGACATTCCCACCTACACGAAAGTAAGTACCCTTCGTTTTCCAGATCAAACTCTTTGTTATGTTTCAGAGGATAACCTTTTAATGGAGATCTGTAGAAGTGCATTTAAGGGCATATTTAAACATAAATATGCACCGCCTTGGAATCCGTATAATATTCGTATGTGCGCCCCTTGCTTCTAACCCCTTCTCTTTAAAACTGTGGTCCCACACACACACACACACACACACACACACACACACACACACACACACACACACACACACACACACACACACACACACACACACACACACACACACACACACACACACACACACACACACACACACACACACACACACACACACACACAAGAAAATCAATCGTCCTCTCTAACTGTATCGTATTTCAGTCATGTATCACCTTCAACCCTTCAACGCACCCTCCCCTCCACCCTTTCTCGGTGTACCTCAATCCCCTGCCTTTTCTGTTTTCCATTGAATTTGTCGCTTTTTTCTGGTCACTGCCATTCCATTCACGACCCTCTCCTTTTTGGTAGTTCCTTCAGTGAAACCTGTTGCAACATTGGAAGCTGGCTGTTACAGGAGACCGAAACCCTAGACGGTGTGAGTTATGAAGTGGGAGGAAGATATTGCTATAGGTGGAAGTGAGGAAGGATGAGAGTTTGGATAATAGTCTACACTAGGGTTTTGAGTAGATACAGAATATATAAAAGTAATGAAACGCCGAGAAACTTTCGACGCAAAGCATCACTCGGTATGCCTCCGCCAAGCCTTGCGCACCGACGCGCAATACAACCTCCAATACCTAGTTAACCTAATCAGTTCATCCCACCACTGCCATCTTGGCTGGGATGAGGGACTGAGTCCGGCAACTTCTGGTGGAGGTTCTGGGTGGGGGAAAAGAAAGGCAAAATCCTGGGAGGAAGAAAGAGAAGCGATGATTTGGGGACGAGACTGGGAAACAGACTGCCCTGACGGTAGGTCAACCCCGAAAATAATGACCGGGTATGGGTAATTGGTCCTGTCTATACTCCTGCCCAACTCTTTCCTCCCCTCTTCCCAACCCTTTCCATTCCTTCACCACCCCTGCACATCATTGGCTTATATTCTCATTAGTTAAGGGCACTCTCTACCACCTCCCCCTTGCCAAATTATTTATACATGTTGACACTAAGTTTTATATTGGTATAACATGCAAATAAATAATTAGAAAAGAGGTGCTAGTGAGTCACTTAACTAATGAGAATAAAAGACACACACACACACACACACACACACACACACACACACACACACACACACACACACACACACACACACACACACACACACACACACACACACACACACACACACACAGGAAAGAAAGAGAGAGGACAGAGGGAAGGTTGGTAATTCTTGGGCTGCCACTCCTGGGATGACTGATAGGCCCACATCCATAGAGAGATAGGAGAGATGTAGGAAAGGAGGGAGGTTAGAAGAAAGGATGGTTGAAATGAGACTAAAGATAAAATCAACTCCATATGACCTTGACCTTTGACCCCTTGACTTTGCTGACCTAATCAGTTCATCTTTCCTTCATACTGTAACAGTGACAAAAGTTTGGTTGAAATCCGCCCAGGGGTTCGGGAGATACTGCACTCACAATCTAAGTCGACCCCATATGACCTTGATATTTGACCCCTTGACCTTCTTGACCTAATCAGTTCATCGTCCCATCATACTGTATGACTGACAAAAAAGTGGTCGAAATCCGCCTTGGGGTTCAGGAGATATCGTGCCCACAAGGATAAGCTAAGTCGACCCCATATGATCTTGATCTTTGACTTCTTGACCTTGATGACCTGATCAGTTTATTATCTCCTCATACTGCATCACTGACAAAAGTTTGACGGAAATTTGTTGGTGGTTTCAGGATATATTGCGCCCAGAAAAATGTTATGGACGAACCAACGCACGCACCCACACACACATGGACGGACAGACTAATCGCTTAATGCCTCCTCCTCCATAGGTTAGCGAAGACATAAAAATGCAAAATAATATGAATGGTGGAAATCTTTAAGTGTACGTGGTGCGTTCCGGTGATCGAATATCAGAAGGGGAGAGATAGAATGAAGAGGATTGATAGAGGAAAAGGAGTTTGGGAAGAGGATGTACAAGAGAAAATAAGAGCGGAAGAGACTGGGCGAGGTAATTATGGATGGGGAACACCCATCTAACCATATTCTTACCGCATCCTAGCTAACCTCCACATCATAATTACCCTACCACTCCTTATATAATTATATTCTTCCTACACCATACGTATCACCACACCATATCCTACCACACCCCATCTAACCATATTCATACTACACCATAGCTAACCCTCACATCATATCCTACCACACCCCATCTAACCATATTATTACTACACCATAGCTAACCCCCACATCATATCCTGCCACACCTCATTAAATCTTCAACCTCTCCACATTCACTCCAAAAGTGTGAACAGTATTGGGTGTGAGAGCTCACATGACCTGTAAATTATAGCTAACTGTTCGTTAGTGAATAAGTTATGGATTCAGTACAATAATCCAAGTTTCGTTTTG
This sequence comes from Coenobita brevimanus, assembly GCF_032717465.1. Lineage (NCBI taxonomy): Eukaryota > Metazoa > Arthropoda > Malacostraca > Decapoda > Coenobitidae > Coenobita > Coenobita brevimanus. The sequence continues at coordinate 7,980,874 of NC_137024.1, read as the reverse complement.
AGGCAGTTTAACAAGTGATCTAACAATTGAGGTCCAACTGAGGCTATTGTAATGCGAAGCACCGAGAATTTCAATAATTTTAGTGATAGGAATATTGGTTGCATTGAAGGTAATGTAGGAACCAGACAATACATGTCTATTAGTAAATTGGAAATATGTTTATTTCTAGCTTTAAATGAAGCAGTGTTATTTTGTCCCCATTCAGTGATCTTAGATGAGTCTAGGTTTCAGAAAATTGCTGTGGTGAATTGGGAGTTACAGATAGTAAACTTTGTGAATGTGTGCTTAAGTATGAAGGAATTGTGAAATGCTGAGTAATCTGCATATGAGTGAATGGTATTATGGGTGACAGACTAAACTGTGAGGACAACAAAAGGACCTTCAATTAATGGGAAGACCAAGGTACCAGTATGTGCAGGAATAAAATTTGCTGGGATTTTTAAGTTGAGTTAGGAGGAAATGAAATATCCATATGGTAACACAAGCACCAAAAGGAATGAAACTTATCCAGATCTGTAAACTATGTAAGGACAGATGGGAAGCTATGAGAACTATGAAGCTATGGGGAGGGACCCCTTGACCTAGTTGACCTAATTAGCTCATTACTGCACCACTGACAAAAGTTTGGTGGAAGTTCATCGATGGTTTGAGGAGATATCGCGCCCAGAAAACCGCGGACACACCAACGTATGCACCCATGCATACACGGACGGAGAGACCAATCACCTGCTTCCTCCTCCACCACAGGTAGGCGGAGGCATAAAACTTAAAAATATTGTGAATGGTGGAAATCTGTTAGTGTAGGTGCTGCTTTCCAATGAAACTGAATATTAGAAGGAGAGAGGAAGAACGAAGAGGAATGATAGAGGAAAAGGAGTAAGGGGAGAGGAAATACAAGAGAAAGTAAGGAAGGAGGAGACTGGGAGAGGTAATTATGGAGGGGGAAGAATGAAGGTACAATGTCTATAACGAGAACCCTACCACACTCCATGTAACCATATTTTTACCACACCACAGCTAACCCCCACACCATATCCTACCACACCCCATCTAACCACATTCATACCACACCACAGCTAACCCCCACACCATATCCTACGACACCCCATCTAACCACATTCATACCACACCACAGCTAACCCCACATCATAGCCTACCACACCTTGTCTAACAATATTCTTACCACACCATAGCCGACACAACACCATGTGCTACCATACCCCATTTAACCATATTCTTACCACACCCTAGTTAATCCCCACACCATATCCTACCACAGCCCATGCAGCCATAATCTTACCACACCAAAGCTAACCCCCACACCATATCCTACCACCCCAAATCAAATCACGCCACTATCACACCATATCTCTCCACATCCCGACCATTCCGTTACTGTATCACATCCTGCTGCACTACACTTATCATAACTACACCTCCCAAATCTTGGCCTACCGCACACATAGCGCATCACATTTAACCATGCCATTGCCACACTACATGATACCCTACCACACACAACCATATACCACACGATACCCTACCACACCACACCCAACAACACCATAAATAACCATACTTCAAAACCATACCATATCCTACTCCAGCCTGCAGTTATATATCAATGCGGGAGTGCAGCGGAGATGAAAATACACACCATATGTATTTTTCTCTCTCTTTTGCCAGCGTGTTCACCCGTTTCATTTTCCTGGTAATTTAATCATCGGTTCAGTCACACCCCCTCCTCCCCTCCCTTACTCCCTCCCCCCTTGACGTCCCCTCCCCGCACAGGTGGCAAAATATACGTTGTTTACATTTAGGGTAGAACGCGCGTCATTTTTAATCTAGTTCTGCTTCTGTAAACATATTACCACACACACACACACACACACACACACACACACACACACACACACACACACACACACACTGTATGCGTATTTCCACACACCCCAAATCATATTCACACGGTACATATTACCTCACAATTTCTACCGTACTCTGTACGTATCTCCAACAGCCTGCGGTATGCATATTGTCTGTACATTATAACTATTGCCGGTACGGTATACACGTTGCTCGATATCCACCATATCGCCACCATCCATAGTAATTCATCTGCCAGTCAGCCATTATGGGTACAAGAGTCATACGACCCGTTAGGCGGCTGGTGGTGTAGTTTGGGCCAGCCTGGAGTATTCATTTAGCTTTATACACACTGTAGCTTGATTTTCATATGGCATAATAAAATGAAATGTAATTAGGATTGAGTTGTATTGTTCTTGTTGATTTAATAGTGTGTTTTGGGATGGGGGTACTTGTACTCTGTCTGTCTGTCTGTCTCTGTCTGTCTGTCTGTCTGTCTGTCTGTCTCTGTCTCTGTCTCTCTCTCTTAGTGTGTGTGTGTGTGTGTGTGTGTGTGTGTGTGTGTGTGTGTGTGTGTGTGTGTGTGTGTGTGTGTGTGTGTGTGTATAGAGGGGATGGATGTATGGAGATTAATGTCCGTTGATGAGCGTGAAAGTAGACAGATGAGGGAATATTACAAAGAGGGGAGGGAGGCGAGGGCTTGATGGTGGGGGGGGGGGGATCGTAGAAGAAGGAAAGAAGTGTTGGGAGGGGAGGAATAATTAGAGAGATTTGGAAGAGTCAGTGATTTATATTACTGGAAGAGATGGTACGAAGAGATGGAGAGAGAGAATGACAAAAAGGGGAGATGACAAAGTAAGAGAGGACTGGGTGAATGAGAGGACAAGTGGGAATGGAATGGGTGATATGATAGACAGGGATGGAGGGGATTGTTTGATAGGGAGGGAGGGAGGGAGACTTTGTGGTAGGGAAGAAAGAGGGAGTAGGAAAAGAGGGAGTGAGTAGCAGGATAGGATGGGATATTTGGAGAAAAGAAAATGGTAAGTTTGATAAGAGGAAAGTGAGTAGCAGGATGAGCAGGGATGTTAGGGAAAGATAAAGAAACAGTAGAAACGGAGGCAGTGTGTAGAAGGGAGGAGAGATGGCAAGTAAGGGGAGAGCGGCTAGCAAGACAGGACCAGAAGGGGAAAAAAAACAGAACGTTTTGTCGCTTCAAGGCTATATGTAAGACAGTGAACTATAAACATGGTGTCTGTTTTGAGCCGCAGACAAGGATGTCCAATCAAGAAGTACCCCTTTACTTAGAGCCGAAGACAAGGATTGCCAAAATCAGGAAGGATTCCATGATCCACCAATCTCTCCAGCCAAGACCAGCTGGAAAAAGTGAAGGCCTGCTATGATGAATGTTAAAAGAATAATACTATTGGAAAATTTATAAAAAAGGATAAATGGAAAATTGCATTTTACAGATCTTCCTGCCTTACAAGGAACCATTTGGCTTGTCGCTGAATGTAAAGCCAGTTCAAAAGGAGATTAGAGTAATAAAAAGTGACAAAAAAAATGGAAAAAAATAGAAAGAGAGGAGGGCAGACACAGAAAAAGAATGATAAAGGTGAAGGAAGAAGTAGACATTACAGCATCCACTCACCTGATGTAGTACTGGCTACTACTTCCTTCACCTTTATCATTGTTATTCTGTCTGCCCTTCTCTCTTCCTATTTCTCCCATCTTTCCTCTCACTTCTTATTACTCTTCTTCCCTTTTCAGGTAGCTTTACACTAAGTGACAAGTCAAGTGGTTTCCTGTAAGTCAAGAAACCATTTACAACGCTGGATGGTAATCACATAACAAACCCATGTGTCAAGAAGTAGATTGATGGATAGTTAGTGCCCCTCCCCGTAAAACAACTAACTACAAGATAACCGTCTACCTCTTACGGGATTATGGCGTCTGGCTATAGGTTGATCGATTAATAGGTTATTTACGTGTAAAGAGATGTTACACATTTGTCGTTTCCTCCGTGATCTTGGTGAGAGAAAAATTTCGCAGGTAAGTCTGTATTATCATTTGTCATCAGTGAATGCAGTCTTGTATATTGGGACTAGAAGCTAGATATTCATTCATGCAACTTTAACTGTCGATACTGTAGCGCATTCTACCTTGTTGGAAAGTAGTTAGTTCCATAGATTTCAAGTTGTAAGAAGAAATGATTTGCTTCATTTGACGAATTATAAAAAGAAGAATGAATTGCAGGCAAAGGAGGAACAGCTACGGTCAGGAAGGAAAGGAGAGAGAGAGAGAGAGAGAGAGAGAGAGAGGCAGGAATCGGATGATAGGTACGATAAAGGATAAGAGGAGGGAAGACCGGAGCGATGTGGAGTGATATCGGAGTAATGAAGAGTGATACGGAGTGATGTGAGAGTGATGTAACGATGTGGTGATTTTGTGTGGAACGGTGTCGATTGACCTGATGTGAAGCGATGTACTGATGTGAAATTATGTAATGTTGTGTAGTCTGGTATGAAGTCAGATGGAGTGATGTGAGTGATATGATGGGTTTGGAGTGAGACAGTGATGCGATATGGAATGATGTGATAAGTAATTTGAAATCGTGTGGAGGAATGTGATTTGAAGTGATGTGGAGTGAGATGGAATGATGTGATGCTGAGTGAGACGTTGCGATGTGATATGGAGTGAGAGGGAGTGATCTGATGTGGAGTGAGATGGAGTGAAGTGATGTTGAGTGAGATGGAGTGATGTGATGTGAAGCGAGAAGGAGTGATATGGTATGGGGTAAGATGGAGCGATGTGCTGTAGAGCGAGATGGAGTGATGTGGAGTGAGATGGAGACTGCGTAGTGGAGTGAGATATATTGACGTAATGTGGAGTGAAATGGAGTGTGATGGAGTGAAGCGATGTGGAGAGAGGTGGAGTGATGTAATGTGGAGTGAGATGAAGTGATGTGATGTGGCTCAGTGGGTTAGAGCGCCCCACTCTGACCGAAGGGTTGAGGACCGAATCCACCCAAGGGTCATTGGTAGACATCAGGAAGGGCATCCGGTCATGAAATGCTACACGCTCCAGTCCAAAAGTCCTCTACCCAGGGGCAACGCCTTAGCCCTTAGGGGATACCTGGCGTAAAAAAAAATAAATAAAAATAAAAAGTGAGTGAGGTAGGGTGTGTAAGTGGGCGGGAGAGTTTGAATAAATTATGAGTACGAGTAGGTGAGTAAGTTTGTGGGTTTGAGTGGGTGATTGTATGTGTGTGTGTGTGAGAGAGAGAGAGAGAGAGTCAATTTTATGAGTGAGTATATGAACTACTGAGCATGAATTAATAAATGAGAAAGCGAATGATTATTCATTTTTCATTCATTGCCAGACGCCATGTATCCCAAACGGGGTGGCCGAGGGCTTAGAGTTAATTGTTTTACAGGGAGGGGCACTAATCCTCCACCAGCCTCACTTGACACGTAGGGATGCCAACAGCATCTGGTGTTCCCAGGCGTCACCCATCCAAGTACTAACCAGACCCAACGTTGCTTAACTTCGCTGATCGGACGGGAAGCGGTGTACTCAACGTGGTATGGCCGTTGTTACCATATATTTGACTGAGTTTATAAGAGGATACGAGAGGGAGTGCATGAGTCTGTGAGTGAAATTATGAAGGAATGTGTGACCAGATGTGTCTAGAAACGGGTGAATGGCTAAGATAATTAACTAAGTGGAGGAGGAGGAGGAGGAAAATAATGGAAGTCTTGAAGGAAGGAAAGAATGACAGAAGTCTGAAGGACGGAATTAATCGACAAAGGACCATGGAACAAAAAGCAAGGCCAATATGCATCGAAGGGGGATTATTAACCCCATCAGTACGAGGACTAAATATAAATATAACTGTTAGGTTGAAGCAAAACAAATAACAAAGGTACACCGCGTTGAAAGTTAACGTCTTCTATACTATATTTTATTCTTTTTACCTTCAGACGATTTCATTCAGATTTGAGAAGACCTCTTATAGTGGAGGGGTGGAGGATGAAAGACAATAGAAGAGACATTCAGTAAGAAATAAAAAATGAATGGAGGAAAGAGAGAGAGAGAGAGAGAGAGAGAGAGAGAGAGAGAGAGAGAGAGAGAGTGAGAGATAATATAAAGAAACAGGGAAACTGGAAAGAAAGGAATAAAGAAAATAAAAGCATGAAGGATCGTAAGCAGGGGATAGAAGAAAATAAGATAATAATATAGAGGAAGAAAGGGTAAACTAATGCAAGCAGAAACAGTAGGAAGATGGTACGAAAGGAGTGTGAGGGAAACCGTCGTGAAAGACGATTAAGAGAAGAGAAGAATTATGAACACACACACACACACACACACACACACACACACACACACACACACACACACACACACACACACACACACACACACACACAAATTCACGTGTTTTAGGAGAGAGGTAGAGGAAAAACTAAAGGACATGAAGGATAAAGATAGGAACGAATGAGAAGGGAAAGAGCTGGAAAGAAGATTAAAGTAAGTAGAGAAACAGAATGAAGAAATATGAGGAATTTTATGGGAGGAGTAGAGGAAGAGAAAACATAGAACATAAAGGAGTAGCGAAGATTAGGACTGGAAGGGAACCGGAAAGAAAGAGGATAAGAACAGAATAATAATAATAGTAAGAGAAGAGAAAGTAACGCGAGAAGGAGCCGAGATGGGGATAAGAGAGGAAGGAGCAAGAAGAACAAAGACATAAGGGTAGGTCAGTGCTGGATCAACAGAGAGACAACAGCGACCGGGGAGAAGCAGAAAAAGTTGAATGGAAGAGTATGAGAAGTAAGAGGAAAGCGGAAGAAAGACTGTCGGAGAAGGGCATGGAAAAGCAGAATGACAGAGGGAGGGGAAAAAAAAAAAAGGAATAAGGAAAAATTGAAAAACAAGAGTAGAATGAAAGGGAAGGAGGAAAGACGAAAGACGAAAGAAATGGGGAACGAGAGGAAAGAATAGACTGAAGCAAGATGAAAGATAAAAAGAAGGAGTTACAACAGCAGAGACGGAGAAGAGTAGAATGAAGAAAGACAGGAAATATAAAGCAGAAAGAACAGAGACGGTGAAGAACAGATAAGAGTATCAAAAAAACAACGGCAGATCAGAGAGGAGAAGGAAAGAAGGCAGCCAGAGAGAGAAGACGGTGGGAGAAGCCAGCCACAACACAAGAACGCTATTGGGTCCGTGTTTATCAAGGACCCTGACCAGGTTGTGGGATAAAGAAGTCTTTATCGCAGTTTACTATTGCCTGAATTTTATTGTTAATATTCACTATAGTTAGGCTGTCAGTTGTATATTTGCTGCATGAATGTGGACAAAGATATAAACAAGCAGTCTTATGTACAGTCTCCGCCCAAGAAAGTTTGTAATTATCGAACATTGTCCTACGGAAAGGAATGATTCTTTAGACGATCTCGGCACAATGGTGGGTAAATAGGGCCATCCCACCTCCACCCACCCGCGTACCCCACTGCGTCAGGGAAGGTGCGTGCAGGAGAGTGGTATTGAAGGTGGAATGTGCTTAGAATGTACAGAATGAGGACCAGGCTGCTGGGAGTAATACAGAATGCATTCTGTATTACTCCCAGCAGCAAAGCAAAGAGTAATAGTCCATGAACACTAGCGAAAAATTTATTTTATTGAAAATGGATCCGAAACAGGGCTGTAGAAAGGTTACATGACTTTGTAGGAGTATATGCATAAAATAATGAGACGGGTCAAGAAGATAATAGTAACGAGGTCTAAAAGGAAAGAGAAGAGAAGAGTGTGAGAAGTGATTGTTGTCCCGTTTGCAGATGTAACGGGGATGTATAGTAATATGTCCTCACGAATGTTCAAAGTGTATATGAAGGGAATAACTGTGGAAGTGAAGGAAGCTTAGGCTGAAAACATTGGAAGTTGAGTGAGAATTAATTGATCTCCTGTCTCCAGATGATCCTGTGCTCTTTGGGAATGAAAGAAGGAACGCTACAGGGGAGAGTTAGTGAATTTAGGAGAATATGCGATTGACGAAACCTGAGAGTGAACGTGGGGAAGAGTCAAATCACAATACCTGAGAGAGAGAGAGAGAGAGAGAGAGAGAGAGAGAGAGAGAGAGAGTGTGTGTGTGTGTGTGTGTGTGTGTGTGTGTGTGTGTGTGTGTGTGTGTGTGTGTGTTACATATATACACAGACCACACAGACCTTATGGTCCCTACGAGGTGGTCCGGCCTTAATACTAATATGCCTTAATACTAGTACAGTGCATAGCAGCAGGAGAAAAGGACAGCACAGAAGAAGGCTCTCTCCCCCACCCTCCAGACCCATTTTGTCGTACAGGAAACAAAAGAGGAAGTAATACCTTGCAGGAATGAAAAACCTGAAGGAATTTTATAGGATCGGCAGAAAGTAGAATAATATAGAAAAGGAAAATTTAGCCATACAGCCACATACTTACTCTATGCATGAAATTTTTTTGTTATATATATATATATATATATATATATATATATATATATATATATATATATATATATTATATATATATATATATATATATATATATATATATATATATATATATATATATATAAATATATACCCTAAAATATTGTCTGTGTCTAATAGATAGGTGAATGTAGACGCGAATATGCAATAATTGCTCCATCCTAACTAAACGATACCAATTGCGTCGAGATACATGTCCAGTCTCTTTTTAAATATATTTATGGTACCACTCTCAATCACATTCCCAGGGAGTTTATTCCATTCCCTTACAACAGAGTGAGTGAAGAAGTTTTTGGTTGTATCAAGATTAGCCTTCCTTGTTTGCAACTTCATACCATTTCCTCGAGCTACAGTCTCGGCAATTACTGCGAATAGCTTGCTTGAAGCAGTATTACTAAAGCCTTTTAGAATCTTAAAATATTCAGTCAGCTGTCCCCTGAGTCTCCGTTTTCTAAGAGAGAATAGGTTTAATTTCCTGAGTCTCTCGAGATACGGTTTGTTCCTCAGGAACAGGATTAACTTGGTAGCCTACGCTGGACCGCTTTCAGTATTTCTATATCTTTAACTGGGTGAGGTGCCCAAGACTGCACTGCAAACTCAAAGTGTGGCCTGACTATGCTTTTGTATAGGGGGATTACAATATCTTTGCTTTTATACGTAAAATGTCTTTTGACGAAGCCTAGGGCCCTGTTGGCTTTATTGGCGGCAGAGAAACATTGATTTGAACATTTTAGGTCGTCTGAAATTAGTATGCCTAGATCCTTAACTAGTGAGGACTTGCCAGTGATTTGGCCTTTCATTTCGTAATCATAGCTTTTGTTTTTCTTCCCACATTGCAGTACCTGACATTTAATTACATTGAAAAGCATTTGCCATTTTTCTGACCAGCTGACAATTTTGTTAAGGTCATTTTTAAGGCTAATTCTGTCTTCTTCAGTTAATATAGTGTTGCCGATTTTTGTATCGTCCGCAAATTTAGAAATGAAGTTGTTTAGGTCAACTTAGATATCGTTAATATACATAATAAATAGGACTGGTCCCAACACCGATCCCTGAGGAACACCACTGGTCACTGGAGCCCAGTCTGACTCCACTCCATTTATAACGACTCATTACTTTCTCTCACTTATCTAGCAACGTATCCACCAACGAATATTTCTGTCAATTCTAAGTGGTCTTACTTGTGTCATTAGTTTATCATGCGGCACTTTGTCAAAGGCTTTCTGGAAATCAAAGTGTGTTCTTTATTACAGCTAATGCCAGACGATTTATTTACCTGAAGTGCATGCAAGGCAGCCAAAGGGTTAAATGAATATCATGGATTATGAGTGGATCTCATAATGGGTAAAATTACACTACTAACCCCCCGCCCTCACACAGTGTTCTGAGAGTACATTACGTCCAGTACACAACAGAATCTCAGCCTCAGCATCCGTTATGTTCCTTCTGCTCTTGCTATCATATATTTACTCAGACCACTCATTTTTTAAGCTGAATAAAATCTTCTGGAGGTGGCATGATTAAATTAGTATTAGATATCGTTCATCGTATAGAAAGGGGAAAATAGCTGCGGTAAGTCGAACTGAATATCCTTCGATTTAGTTCGACACCTTTAAACTGAGTAAAATCGTCTGGAGGCAGCTAAAATTATATATATATATATATATATATATATATATATATATATATATATATATATATATATATATATATATATATATATATATATTTAAACAACAGAACGGAGGAAGGAAAAACAAATGAATAAAAAAAAATAATCCATACACCAGATTACTGGTGTCCTCTGTTCATAAAATATCTGTAACAGTTAGACTTGAACAGTTGTGGGTTGAAATTTGGAGGGAAACAACTCTGGGGAAGCGAGTTCCAGAGAGATTCAGTTTGGGGAATGAAAGAATTCTGATAGGCATAAGTTCTGCAATATGGCTGAGTGACATTCCAGTCATGAGCGCTATCAGATGCCCGTGTAGCACGAGGGAAGGCATGGAGAGGTGGCACCATGGACGCAACTTCGTCTGGCATTTGCCAAAAAAATGTCTCTAAAATAATGCAAGGGAGGCAACATTCCTTCTTACCTGCAGGGGAGGTAGTTTATGTGTAATGGCAGGGTTGTTAATGATTCTAACAGCTTTATTCTGAATTTTGTCTAGTTATCTTAATGCAACCTCTCCACAACCATTCCACAAGGGTGAGCAATATTCAAGCTGAGAGCGCACATGACTCTTATAAATTATAGCTAACTGCCCATCAGCGAAGAAGCTACGGTCTCTGTACATTAATCCAAGTTTCTTTGAGGCGGTTTTAGCAAGTGACCTGACATGGGAGGTCCAGCTGAGGGCATTGTTAAGTGAGACACCAAGAATTTCAATACTTTTGGAGATGGGAATATTAGCAGCACTGAAGGTAATGTACGAATCTGGCAATATCTATTAGTAAACTGTATATATTTAGTTTTACTAGCATTGAAAGAGACAAGGTTGTTTTCTCCCCATTCACTGATCGTAGATAGATCTTGATTTATGGAGATGGCTGTACTGAGTTGAGAGGTATAGATATTAGACTTTGTAAATGGGTGTCTGAGTGTGAATGAACTATGTAGTGTTGAGTCATCTGCATATGAGTGAATGGGATTGTGGGTGACAGATAAGAGATCATTAATATGAACCAGAAATAGGGTTGGCGCCAGAACTGATCCCTGCGGCTCGCCGGTGTTAGTTGAGTGGAAATTGGATTATACATCATCTACTTTTACTCTTATTTTCCCGTCACTAAGATATGAAGAAATCAAAGGAACAAAAGATGTTAGTCCATAGCAAGGGAGTTTGGACAGCAGGGAATGGTGCCATACTCTGTCGAAAGCTTTAGAAATATCAAGAGCTACTGCATGAGTTTCTCCATGTAGATCAATTGATTGATGGATGGTATGAGTTAGGAGATTGAATATGTCAATGGTGGATCTTTCGTGGCGAAAACCATATTGTGTATCACTAATTAAATTGTTGGATTCAAGATGTTTAACAATGTGCTTATTAATCAAAGTTTCAAATACCTTACCAAGAGAAGATGTGACAGCTATTGGTCTGTAATCGGAGGGTTCAGACGAACTTCCTTTCATCGGAATTGGGTGGATATTGGCTTCTTTCCATGAATTTGGGAATAAAGAAGTACGTATGCATAGTCTGAATAATTTAGCTAGAACAGAGGCAAGTTCAGGGGAACACTTTTTCAAAACAACTGGCGGAATTCCATCTGGGCCTGGAGCTTTGTTGGTAGGTAAATTGTCTAGGATGGATTTTACGTATCTTGTCTGTATTTTAAGTGGGTCACTTTCGGGAGAGTCAAGCTCTAGTACTGGGACATTCTGGCTGGTATCGTCTATGGTAGAGTTTCTGGGAAATGTACTGGCCAAAATATCCGCTTTCCCACGTGGGTCATTTGTAATGTTACCATCTGAAGATTTTAGCGGGGGAATGGAAGATGACTTGTTAAAGTTATTATTGAAAGAATTAAGAGTTGACCAGAATATTCTATTGTCATTAGGATTGTTAAGTAGTTTTGATGCTTGCTTTTGAAGAAAGTTTGATTTAGCTAGATTTAATACAGCTTTTGCATGATTTCTAGCAATTTTAAATTGGGAGAGTGATTCAGATGTTTTTGATTTTAAGTAAGAGTTATATGCTAATGACTTTTGGGCTGTTGCCCTGGCACAGTTGCCATCAAACCATTTTGGAGCGTTCGATCTTTTAGTGAACTGTTGACTTGGTATGAATAAATCCATACCAGCTAGTATTAAGTCGCAAATGTGGGACTGGGCAGAATTGGGATCACTAGAGAAGAAAGACTGCCATGGAATGTCAGCAAGATAATTTCTAAATCCATGCCAGTTTGCCCTATCAAAGTGCCATCGGGTCACCCTGACAGGTTCAGAACGGGGAGGTGTGGGAGGGTTAACTAATGAGGCTTTGATGAGATTGTGGTCAGAGGATCCAAGTGGTGACAGTACCTCTATCCTGTATTGATCTGGATTATTTGTCAAGAAAAAATCCAAGAGATGGGCATTATGGTCAGGATTATCAGGTATTCTGGATGGTTGCTTTACCAACTGGGTGAGATTAAACGATTCCGCAAGCAGCTCGCACTCTAGACCAGCGTCGTCAGTCCTGGCAGAATGCAATAACCATTCAACATTATGTATGTTAAAATCACCCAAAATGGTAATTTCGGTGCTAAGGGCAAGGTTAAGGTTACTCAATTGAGTGGATATGGAATCAAATACACTGGATTCCGAAGAAACATTGGGGGAACGATAAACTACACAAATATATTTGGTAATGTTTTGGCAATTTAGTTTATATAATGAGTAATCAAAACTGGATGAAGTGAAGTTTAAAATAGTCTGAACTGCATATTGGGATTTGATATAAGAACAGGTGCCGCTCCGTCAACATACTGAAGGGACAAAATCACTGTGGCTAAGTAGAAATAAATACGACTTGAGATAGTACGAAAATTATCGTCTGAGTAAAATAATATTGTTTATAGGTAGCAAAACTAAGATAGACTACCGTCATCGTATTGGAAAAATGAAATAGCTGTAACAAAACAGAAACAAATTCACATGGATCTACTTCCGATAATATTACCTAAGATGAATGAAACCATCTGAAGCTAGGAACAAAGTGATCGTGTTGAAGGGATTAACACTTCGAACTCATGTGACTCACACTACTGAGTAGAGTAGTTTGGCGTAAGCTGGAATAGAAAACTGGTGTTGCCTCGACATAAGAGGGTTAGTGATCACAGAATTAACCTTCCTAGGCTCAACTAATCGCTCTCCGCTATAAATATCCATTGGCGTTAGTTTGAATTTAATACTGGACAAGTGGCGTCCATGAGTGTTAAACAATATTCATTAAATAAATGTGAATACCCCCGGCTTAGCTGAGGTATAGCTGATCTGGCAACACTGCTCCCCTCCCATCCGCTGTAGACAAAAGCTGGGTTAATTTAGTCCGCTATATGTTATAATTTGGTTTGCATCTGGGTCAAGCTTTGACAGAGTTCCCCCCCCCCCCCTCATATTCTGAAATGCGTCATGTTTATCCTATCACGCCCATTCATGTCCAGTCACTTCATGGTTAACTGAGGTGCCATCAAACCCTTTTTTGTTTCTTTCTCACCCACAATTGTCCAGTCATGTCATAGTAGGTCGGCTGAGGCGTCAGATAATCTTTTTATGTTCATTCTCACCCACTCATGTCTGATCAGGTCATAATAGGTCATATAAGGTGCCATCAGGTCCTTTTAGGTTCATTCTCACCCACCCATGTCTAGTCAGGTCATATTAGGTCCATTCTGGTCGCTTCAAATCCGCTGAGATACAGTTACATCCATTCAGATTTAGTCGGGATAATTAGGTAGCTGGTCAGGTTGTAGTGTTCAGTGGTCTTCTGTCCGAAAGGACGTGATGTGGATCTCTTGCAGGGCAGGGAACATTTTGAGATCTTCAAAACTCACAAAGATGTCAAAAACAACCCTCGCTAATAACATCACACCGGTCCTAAATGAGTAAGGTGACCAGAGTCCCGCTTTTAGGCGGGACAGTCCCGCTTTGTTTACATCTGTCCCGCCTTTTTAATTGTGACTAAAATGTCCCGCTTTTCCAGCAGATTATCTTAAATGTCCCACTACATTAGACCTTTTCATTCTCTCTCTCTCTCTCTCTCTACTGTACAGGTGACAATGTCCCGCTTTTAGCTCCAATAAATCTGGTCACCTTATGAATCAGCCTCAACATGTATGTAGCATGGACAGTGGGTACTAGTGCCTCATGATACGGATTTAAAATCAGAGTATAAAATCAGAAAAATACAAGATGAAAGAATATTTCATCTGTTCGGTTCACTCCGGCCTGTTCAAATCCAGTTGTCAGCTTAGGTCATCCAAGCCATTTGGACTCCAGTCAGGTCGGCTTGGGTCCATCACATCCATTCAGATGTAGTCCATTTAGATCCAGTTAGGTAGTTGAGAGTGGTCAGAGGGATTTAGGCAGTTGTGATCAGAATTTGGTGCACCTTTGTTGAAGTGTGCTTAGGGGAGGCGGGAGAGATGGGGCGAGAGTATGGGGTGTGCAGGATTGATAGGAGCTGGCAAAGCAGGTTGAGATGGTGGTGGATTAGGATGGAATAGGGGGATTGGTTGGATAGTGGTGAGTGGTGGTGCAGGACTGGAGGAGGGTGAGGGTGAGGATGGGGAGTAAACCCATGAGAGATGAGTGTTGCCATTTAGAGATAGATTAGATGTTCTTGTATAGTCCATGAAACACCGTGACACATATTTGTTGTTGCTGTTCTCTGCCACCGTCAGACGATGATACTCAGCTTAGGAGAGACAATGCAAACTATATGTATGAGATTTAGCCTTCGCTCTCCCCTTTACTAAGAGAGGTTATTGCAAAGTTAATTAAGAGTCTAGAGGTAGCAAGATTTCACTAAAGCATGTCATTCTTGAAGGTTTACCATACAATAGAGTTTCCTCAAGCAGCACAACAAAGACAACAGAAAGAACGTTAGCAGACACGTTATTGTTACACACGTTGCCACTGAAGTTAAAATTTGCTTGCAGGCCGTGCATGATTCCTGGACCGTTGCAGTCAATAATTGCTTTACACACTTGAAGCCTAATATTGTCTTACCTCTCAAACCAGTAATATTTAAGTGGAATGGAAGGATTGGAATATAGATCTATTAGCTCGGAACCCCTGAGTTGTGTGACAAATATTAACCGCGGTTGCACAGTCAGAGATAAAAGTTCCTTTTATGTTTCATTGTATACTTCACACTAAAGGCATGTCCATCACCTTCCTTCCTGACAAACCATATCAAACAGAGAATCACTCGGGGAATATTAGCACACAGAGGAAAGTGAGATGTTGATGTAAAATATTATACGAGCTTTTGTCCCGAGTATACAAAATACTTTGCATGTATAAATTTCTCTGTTTTGCGTGGGATCCCAGACACCATCCAAAAGGCCATGGGTAAAATAATTGGCATTTTAACTGTGTTTTGTCACGTAATAACACTTTCAGTAATGACCAGTGATGTGATATTGTTCATCATTGACGTGATTGACTGATAATGGGTAATGTCAGCTGGGGTAAAGCAGAGCTAAGTGGTGCAATGAAATAAAGGGTTCTATAAAATAACAGCTTTGATCTCTCTCTCTCTCTCTCTCTCTCTCTCTCTCTCTCTCTCTCTCTCCAGCTGAAAAAAGTCATCTGACTGTAACAATAAGAAAATATATAAAGACGTCCTTTACTAAACTAGTTACCCGCCGTCCCACTGTGGCTTTATTACCCGTCTCCGCTCCGGAGGTGCTCGGGAACGGGTATTGTTTTCACTCCGTTTGTCTGTTAACACCTTTACGCAAAAACTACTTGTGCGATATTGACTAAAATTACTGGGATGGCGGGCTATGATCTTCTGATCACCTGATTTAATGTTGGGCCAAATTGGGCCAAGGGCTAGGCTGTAGGCCCAAAAATAAAAATAGAAAAACGAAAAAAACATAAAAAATAGTTTTTGCGCCATATCTCCTTTCAAATTTGTCATATCGACATGAAACCAAAACCTAAATGTGCATATTTCAGATCTGCATCCTATAACATGTCTCATTACATCAAGGGGTCACTCCCCAGTTAGCGGTAGTGGAGTCGTCAGGTGGGTCGGACCTAGAATTTCAAATGGGCATAAAATCGTCAGTTTTCACCCGATTTACTCCAAATTTTATATGTGACATCTTTGACTAGATATCCTGTTGTGTTTATACGTCAGCACTAAAATGACTGCCGGGGACAGGTTTGCTGTGCCTTGGCACAGCTTCTTGTTTGTCTTCGGACGATTAAATTCAGCTTAGGTGTTTTGGGACGCCTTAATTAGCCCCGTCATCGCAAGAGATCCTAAGTTGAGTAAGATGGTCATTACATAACATGATAAATGTGATAATATTCATCATACTTATTGGATTTATTTAGGTTGGCTATAATTCTTACAGTCTGAGTTATCTAGCATAATAAGAAAAAAAGAACAAGGAAAAAGACGACATCACACAGAACGGGTAAATAAAGTTTCTTTACTCGAAATAAGTTTCATAAATCATTAAGTGTTCTTGTCAGTTTTTAAAACGAATTATCATTGTTAAAGTGAGGGAATTCGGAAGTGGCCCTTGACGGGAAGTTGGGTCTTTGGTGTGTGTAATATGTAAGGGAGTGTAATGCACAGGTTAATTGCTCTCACAGATTGTATAAATTAGGTTATGAGAGGGGCACTGGAGTAAACAGGGAGGGGGGATCACTTGTAATGTTATGAAGGTTTGTTGGTAATGATGGTGGTAAGTTATCATTTGTGTTGGTTGTTAAAGTGTGTTGATAGTGGGGGTTATGGTTTGGTCGTTAGAGAGAGAGACAGACACACAGAGACAGACAGAGACAGAGACAGAGAGCTTAATACGAAGTGACATTTCACGACAAACCTGAAATCACGTTAGAACATATCGGTACGTAAGGTGAAAAGCACGTCATTATTCTTAGTTATTGCATTCCCTCTCTGGGTCGCCATATTTTTAGACTTGATAATTTTTTTATCTTGTTATCTTTGTATTAATTTGAGTTATGGTAAAATGAATCAACGCCTCTCCTTTATCTCTCCTTATTTCTAAACCTAAGTACATCATTATAAGTAAATACTTAAAACTTGTTTACGTCTGTTGTCTCGCTCCCAGTTATTATCTCGTGTCTGTATATTAGTACTTTGTGTAGTGACAACAACGCATGTCTTTAAAAGGTCGTTGGCTTCTGGGAGTCATTAGCGCGTCAGGTTGCTAACTGTGGTGTCACGTTAGGCTTCTGACGCCTATTTCTCTGGAACAAAATCGCCTGGTGTGTCTTACTTAAGTACTGAAATGCTTCTAAGAAAGGGATTGATCGACTGACCCATTAATGATATTCAATTGCAAGAATTTCTCGTAGGTCGTCTAGTGAAAATCTAAAAATATTCTCGGCTGTGTCTACTATATGTTGAGGATAGGGTTCATCGAGATTGCCTGAACTTTCTGTGCACTTTCATCTTGCTTTGTAAACTCGTATGGCGTTAACAAATGTGAAAAAAAAAATATCATAAAGAGGTTAATAATACATAGTTTTTGGTCTTACGTTCTACGTCAATTGGTGTTCCTCAAGTTTCTTATATTTCTCCCTATTACCCCATTCCTTAACCTCCTGATGTTACCTCCTTCCCAACTGTCCCTCCTTCCTAGTTCGCCACTCCCTCCCTCTGCCCTTTCCAAACTTTACGTATGTTTATTCTAGCCAATATCAGTTCCTGACCTCAGCATATCTGCATTTCTAATATTCTCTTATCTTTCTTGCTCGTAATATAACTATTTTCCATCTTTTACGTGTCTATCAGCTGTGGTACAATTTGTTGTATTCATTTTCTTAAACTACCACCTTCCTACCTCTCACTGCCTCATTTCCTCCCCAATCACCATTCTTCATTGTTCATCCCTATCCCCTGTCTTCCGCCTTTATCCCTTATCACTCTTTTCAACCCTTTACCATTCGTTTACTTCTCTCCGTCAACCCTCATCCTCTGCCATCCTTCCCTTCCATCCGTTGTCACTCCTTCACCTCTCCCCATCTCTCCTCCTCCTCCCCTACTCTGGCCCGCCTCTCCCACAACTTACCCTTCCAGCCATCACTCAGGCCAGACAACCTGAGGGTCTGTCTTCTTAATTAAATTTCTTTGTGCTGTTGCAAGAAATGGTGAACTGTCCTGTCTCACGCGACGCTAAGGGACACCACGCAGGGTCGCACCTCCCCTGTCGCTTTGGTCCATGTTTTCTCTCTCCTCCACAGTATTCACTTGGATATAACGTGAAAGAAGGGTGGCTGTGGACGTAGAAACCTGTGGCTGCGTGTGTGAATGTAGTTCGATGCGTTAGGTTGTATTACCGTCATCTGCTGCTGCTGCATGGAAGAGATGGCATTATATTTTGTTTCCCGCAATTTCTAAACACCACCATAGTTTTCGTTTATGATTAAGTTTGATACATCCACTGTAGAAATTAACAGGCAACCCTAGGACCCCAGAAATACAAGTAGGATTATAAATGGGCAGTTTCTGCTTCTGTTCCTATCAGACCAAATGTGAACACTGCAAGACCATACCTTCGAGAGAGAGAGAGAGAGAGAGAGAGAGAGAGAGAGAGAGAGAGAGAGAGAGAGAGAGAGATTAATAAGAAGCGACATTTCACAACAAACCTGAAATCACGTTAGAAAATACGGAAGGTGAAAAGCACGTCAGTCTTCTCAGTTATTGCATTCCTTCTCTGGGTCGCCTTATTTTTAGACTTCAATAATTTCATTCTTTATCTTGTTATGTTTTAATTTCTGAGTAATTATAAAATGAATCTACGTCCGTCTGTTATCTCTCCTTATTTCTATACCCATATCTAAGTCATTATTATAAGTAAATACTCATAACTTTTTTACGTCTGTTGTCTCTCTCCCAGTTATTATCTCGTGTCTGTATACTAGTGTTTTATTTAGAAATACACGGAATAAGAAGTGTTTAAGGCAAACATGATTAATGATTTGGCCGAAATTAAAGAACTTTCTTACTTTATTTTAGTAAAACATCAAAGAGGTGTGAGAGGGACACAGTTCATTGTTTGAGCGCAGGATCCATTCCGTCCATATAACTTTATATTGCATCGTCCCCCAACACACACACACACACACACACACACACACACACACACACACACACACACACACACACACCGCTCGCTGGTGCAGTGGTAACGTTCTCGCTTGCCAACTGGTGGACGGGAGTTCGCGACTCGCTCAGGTTGCGAAAAGTATCACTGACGAATTGGGTGGTTACGGGTGGTTACTGTCCCCCTCGAGCGAGGGGACGGGTGTGTGCGTGTGTGAAGGTAACAGCCTTGTCCTTAAATCGGACTATATGAGCTTTCAGCTCCCTCCCGTGAGGGTAAAAGCTGTCGATCACGACCATCAAGTGATCCTGACCGACCCGGTGAATTACACACACACACACACACACACACACACACACACACACACACACACAAATGATACAGAATGCCTCAGTAATAACCTCACTCCTCCACCGACAATACAATTCACTAACACACTACCCGGTAAGTCCCAAAAACACACAGCTACCACAGCCATTCAACCCTCTCGCCAAACTATAGTATATCCTCCATGAACCACCACCCAGACATCCATCCCTCAGATCCTACCCTACCCAGAGAGACCAGGGCACTTAGGCAGACTAAGATGTGATCCTCGCTCTTCCCTGCTACAATACCAACCACACGTAAAACTCCTTAAATACTCACACTGCAGTCCAGCCCCCCCCCCCCACACACACACACACTCACACAGCACAACATACTAACCCCAGGCATCTCTTTGTCATAACACAGACCCCTTCAACATAGCAAAAGATCTCTGGTATACCCCTGATGTGTGTGGTTACCTGTGGTCCACTCGTTTTAAGTCAAGATTAATCCATTCCTATTATTACGTGTTTCTGTAGATATGCAGGTGGACGGGCTACATACAGTACACTGTATTCTTCATCAGTTCTTCTACATACAAAGATCTTTCTTAAGTTGCAGTGAATCGCCTGTTGGTAGTAAAAAAAGCTTTTCAGTGAGATAATATCGAAGAGTAAGAAAAAGAAATTGTTGTTCTACCCGGCCTCGAGCCTGGGTATTACCTTTGCTTTGGCTCTAACATCCTTTCCTTTCCCATCCCGCCAGATATCAGTGCGTAGTGATTATTTGCTGGAAATTATTCACTCATGGGGGCGGTCATTCGTCGTCCAAAGGGTAGCATTTACGTGTTTATCCCCTTCTTCCATCAAGGCTTTCTCATGTACTTAATAGTCGTGGCCTTAGCAATAAAAGAATACATTAGGTCATCGGATTGTAGTTCACTTTGGTTTTGTCTCAAACAACTGTCGTATAACCCTCTTCAGCTGGAGGAAGTAAATTTCTTTCTTTGTAGCTCCATATAATTTTAATCAGCTTTCTAGAAACATATCGAATTGTAGTGTTTAGGTATAGCCTTTATTCTTTTCATCACTATATTTTGTTACCTCTATAACTACCTAAAATTACCACCACTCCTTATTCAACACTGAGTTACAGTATGAGACTACCACATAAACACGATGTTAGTCACGAAGTGCTGTGAAAAGGGTGTACTGCAGTAGCACTGTTTTTCAGCCACTGAAGTCCCGTGCCGCAGATTGAAGGACGATAAATTTGGTGAAGTTTAGGTAAAGAAAATCTCATTAACATCCTTCCCTCGTTAAAAAAATATGTATATATCGTCAGGTGGAAGAGAAAAATTTAATTAAACTAAAAGGGTTTTCCACTTCACTCCGATAACGTATTTTTCACTTTATTCTTGGTACCTTCAGTCGATATTACTCAGTTTAGGAGATATTTTTCTAACAGGAAGAGGTTAGCTAAAGTCGTCATTTACACCTTCACTATTAGAAGCATGTCCAAAGTTCATGAAAACCGACTGATGGTGGCAAGGAGGAAATGAAAAAAGTACGTAATCTGATTAAGGGATAAAACCACAGACAAAGCAGTAAAAAAGAAAAAAAAATACAAAGCAGGAAAAAAACTAAAATGTACCCTTAATATGTATGTGATGCATTAACAGCGTGCAGATAATATCTTTCTCATGTAGTTCTTCGGTAATGGGCTACTCCAAAATTACTCCCTTAATTTCCCTTCCTTCACACACTTCTTTCTCAAACATCTTTCTTCTTTGCATTATCTCCTTCACTTTCCCCTCACATGTCTCCCTGCTACCCATTCTTTTCCTTCCTCGCTTTTTTTTCCACTCTTTACCTGCATTCACTTTGTCTTCCTCATTTTCTTTAGTTGCTCCTTCATTTTTCGCTGCATCTGTCTTCTTTCTTATTACACATCTCCTTTTCCCTTCCTCATCTTCTTCAGTCATTGGCTCTTTCACATCTAACCCTTTCGATATTTTCTTCTTCTCCTTCCTGATTTTACCTTCCTTCTCTTCATATATTTTCTCCTTTAAATCATCCCAATCTCCATCTCTTACTGGTAAATGTCGCTCATCTTCAGTCCATTGCTTTTTGTCTTTCATTTATTTCTGGCTATATCCTCACTCTTCTTTTATCCTTTTCCCGGCTTCCGTCCTTATTGCATCACCTTTTTCTTCATAATCTTTCCATCTCATGTTTCCCGTTTCTCAGTCTCATTACCAAGCCTTGCTCCCTGCTCCTTTTCACCCCTTTCTCTCCTTTTCCCTTTTTATTCTAATTTCTTGCCCTCCCTCATTCGCTACCTTTCTCACCTCCAGTTTTCCTTCCAGCTTCTTTCCCAACTTATCTCTCCTTTACCTTACCTCTCCTTCCCTTCTCCCCTCTCCCCCTCCCTTCTACCTTCTCCCTTTCCCCTCTTTCCTTACTTCTTATCCTTCTTTACTTTTCCACTCTCCATTCTTGCTTCCATACATTCCCCTCCTTGCTTACCCCGCCTTCCCATTTTTCCACCTCCATCTCCTCATTTGTCTTCCCTTTCTCCTCCCTTCTCTCCCTCCTCCCTCTCCCCCTTCCTCCCTCCCTCCCTCTCCATCTTCACTTTCCTTCCTTCCCTCCTTCCTTTTCTACCTCCCGTTGCCGTTCTTACCCTACCTCGCCGCTTTTTTCTCTACTTCCCTCACCTCCGATACCTCGCCTTCGTTCCTTTCTTCCATTTTCCCCCTTCTTCACAATTCATCATTCCTTTCCACCCTACCTTGCCTTCTTCACCCTTCCTTCTTTCTTCTTACTTTTCCTCCTTAACCTTTCCTACCCCTTCATCCTGAAGTATCTATTCTTCATTCCCCATCTGACCTCCCTCTCCCCATTTTTCCCACCCTCACTCCCTCCCCTCCACCTGATACACGGTTTTCCACTAAAACATGTTACTGGAAGTTGGAAATTGAAATGAAATGTGGGAAGGGAGAGCATTTATCGTCTCGGAAATTCAAAATCGAACGATGGAGTAAAAATTTTTATAACTTACATGAACATGTTTTCTTGGCTGTGGTCAGTGAAAACTTGTTTTTTTCTGTACCTTTAAACTTGAAAACCTGTATTTGTACCCTTAGGACAAGATTTTTTATTTCTTCTACATTTGAACTTGAAAAATTGTATTAGTACCAGTAGCAGAAGATTTTTTTTTTTTTTTTGTATTTAAGTTGGGAAAACTGTATCTGTACCTGTATGGCAAGAATTTTTTTTATTTTTTTTTATTTAAACTTGAAAGCCTGTACACTATTTGTATGTGGAAGTTTATTTTTGTAGTAACATTTTCCCTGCCGTACATATACGGAAAAAAATCTGTACTACTTGGGAGGCAATGGAGAAGCGGTGTTGTGTTGGCTTAGTTCGGGTTTGGATGGCGCTTCATGATACTGTATTTATTTAATTATTCATCTCATTCTCTCTCTCTCTCTCTCTTGAGTGTGTGTTTTATATATATATATATATTGATATTGATATGGTTGTGTTTAATTTTTGTGATCGTGTCTCGCCGTGTGTGTGTGTGGAGGGGGAGGTATAGTTATCTTGGTATGATGTTGGCTTGGTTCGTCTTGTTCTCTACTGATGTAGTAGGAATGTGATCCAGTAAGTAGTCTTGTTCTCCTGTTGTCTTGGATTAAGTGTGTGCCGCTGTAATGTGGAGGATCAGTGTTGTTGGAGGGAGTTTGGTGGAGGTGTGAGGTGGATTTAGGTGAGATATAGGTGTGAATCTGTTAATGGTGTCATGGTGGTGTAGATGTGATGTTGGTGTGAATCTGTTAATGGTGTCATGGTGGTGTAGATGTGATGTTGGTGTGAAGCTGTTAATGGTGTCATGGTGGTGTAGATGTGATGTTGGTGTGAAGCTGTTAATGGTGTCATGGTGGTGTAGATGTGATGTTGGTGTGAAGCTGTTAATGGTGTCATGGTGGTGTAGATGTGATGTTGGTGTGAAGCTGTTAATGGTGTCATGGTGGTGTAGATGTGATGTTGGTGTGAAGCTGTTAATGGTGTCATGGTGGTGTAGATGTGATGTTGGTGTGAAGCTGTTAATGGTGTCATGGTGGTGTAGATGTGATGTTGGTGTGAATCTATTAATGATGTCATGGTGGTGTAGATGTGATGTTGGTGTGAAGCTGTTAATGGTGTCATGGTGGTGTAGATGTGATGTTGGTGTGAAGCTGTTAATGGTGTCATGGTGGTGTAGATGTGATGTTGGTGTGAAGCTGTTAATGGTGTCATGGTGGTGTAGATGTGATGTTGGTGTGAAGCTGTTAATGGTGTCATGGTGGTGTAGATGTGATGTTGGTGTGAAGCTGTTAATGGTGTCATGGTGGTGTAGATGTGATGTTGGTGTGATGCTGTTGCTAATCTCATGACGGTATGGTGGGAGTTAGTTTTAATCTGATATTGCTTTGGCATTAGTTTACTGGAGGACTGAGTTTGATTTAGGCTGGATGAGGTGTATGTTTGTACTGTAAATCTATAATATACAATACAGTGAAGATGTTTGTGGTTAACAGGACACGGTATACCTACAGACAGGTGATGATGATTTTAATGATGATGATGATGATGATGACGGAGTATCTAGGAACTAAATTTTGCACAGTGGTAGGCCTCCACCGAGATCAGACTTTAAGCAGGCTAGGACTGCCCTGTTCGTTAAGTGGTTGTTTACTTTTTTTTTTATTATCCAGGAACGCGGAATTTTTCATAATGGCAGACCTAAATCCGGACGGGGTTTAAGGTAGGCTGTGCTCCTAAAAGACTCCCCCTTCCCTCCGCACGATGGGGACGTTCCCTTGAGGACCTTGGCAACGGCCGTATGCACGGTCTTGGATTTTGTTTTTACATACGGAAATAAAACGAAATTTTTCACAGTAGTTGGCCCACACTGGGACCAGGTTTTCGGCAGGTGATCCAGGTTATTCTTTTTAACTCCCAACACCAAGGCGGAAGTACTTCAGTGAGAGTGGTTGTATAACTCACTACTACATCTCGGCCGCGTGCGTAAAAAAATGAACGAAGTGTAATGAAATTCAAAATGTTATTCCATTCGAAGAATGGCTCTAGAATAACGTCATTTAATTCAAAGAGCTGGGGACAAAAATCATTTCCAGTTGCTGTTCTCCGTATTGGTGACATGGATGAATGAGATGATTTCTTGATACTTGCAAACAGTAAAAATGGGGTTAGAGCACGAAGAGATCAATCGATCGATTGATATAGATAGATAAACAGATGATCTAGTAGTTACTTCGCACCAAGAAATGAGAAAATTATTCTTAAATGCAAGAAAACTAACAGGTATTAACAATCCGTAATGGAAAATCATTAATAAAATGCAAAATGCAGTTGGACATAGAAACACGTACGAGAACTCCCCTCCTCACGATTGTGAGGAGGGGAGTTCAGTTAATATATTGGAGAGAGAGAGGGAGAGAGAGATAGAGAGAGAGAGAGGAACAACTTCCCTTTAAAGAGAGAGAGCATGCCAGGTAACACGCATACATGAGTCAGGGAATTATAGAGTATGGCCGGTGCGGCTTTATCAAAACCTGGATCCAACCCCAGTGAACCCACCATCACCATTTGTTTCGCACCACCGTAACTGCCAGCACGATGGAGAAAAAAAGAAGGAAAAAAAAAAAGATAATCGGAGCAAAGAGCAAAGAAAACATCCATCCGCTCTCCTTCATATGGAAAACTAGTGTGGGAATCATAACAGATGCTGACAACCATTGACCTTACCCTGTGACCTTGACCTTAGATTGGTTCTCAAAATCTAATCTCATCATCCTTAGGATTCCGTGAACTTTTTCACCAAGTTTGGTCTAAATCGGATAAAGTCTTTTGAAATTGGGCCTTTCCACGTGATCTTGACATTTGACCTATTACACTCAAAAACAGTACGTCAGAACGTTGGTTCACCTTCAGTTATTCTTCTAAATTTGGTTTAAATCACATAAAAACTCTTCTGGTTGTTTTGTTTTCATGCATACATACATAGGTCGAAATTTTTCCTCACCTTGTGACCGTAATCTTTGACAGATTGTAACTGTTTAAGTTGACCTTACCATGTGACCTGGAACTTTGACCAACTTTTCTCAAAAACAATAGGTCACCCCCTTAGGTACCCTCAACCCTTTCACCGAGTTGGGTTAAAACTGTAACAGACCTGTGTGAGTATAACAGTACACTACAACTCGGTCCCTTAACTACATCTCGGCCACTTAATTGACTACAACTCTGCCACTTACTTACGAAGTCAGGCAGTGACTGAGAAGTTTATATGCCTGTCAGCACCTGAAAATTGTGTGTAAGATTTAATTGGTGAGAAACATAAATGGGAAAGAAAATGAAAATAGAAGAAAAGTACTCATACCCCACATACGGTATATAAGGTTTTATTGGTGGAAAAAATAAATGTTGGGGGGAATTGTCATGAACTGTGAACTGTTTATGGGAAATATGCTGAAATGTGGAAGAGATTGTGAGAGTGGTCAGAAAGAAGACAAAGTGAATAAAAAGACAACAGATAAGGAGTCTTATGGAAGGACTTGAAGATAGCTAATAGAAAGAGAGGAGAAGAGAAGAGTAGGCAAACCCAGGTTCTTATACTTTGACTTATGGCTCGTTAGTCTGTGCGATCTTAACCTTACGCATATCCAGTAGTCAGAAGATGTAGGATCCATATTTTCCCTGAACATAATAAGAGGTAAAAGGCCGAAACATTTGTGCAGGAAAAACAGGAATGAATTTCATATTTCAAATTATGGTGAAGTCCGTAACAAAATCCAGATAGGTATCTGATTCTTTAAATACACATCGTCATTATCAGTCCGTCTCACAGTAAAGAATTAGTGTGTAAAAACTGCACGTGTTATGAATATGCCAAATAAATGATATTAATTTAACAGGTGACCTTTTGCTTAGAGTCTATCCTGCAAAATAACACTAAAATATCGTGTTCTGGTATTACTGTGAAATATTTTCATGTTAGTTATTTGAGTGGGATTTTTTAAATATTGTTTTGTCACGATCAGGTGACTATTGATTGTAGGAGAGACCTTTCGAACAAGAAGAGTCAAGTTATAGTCAGTATTAATCTTCTCACTAGCAAATGTGTCTTTCTTAGCTTAGTGTAATCATCCAGAGATAAGCTGGGTGAGGTAAAAATATGCACTACCGTGACGCAGGGAATAACTCAGCCAATACTCTGACGTCATTTTTAAATATAATTCCTGCTACCATTAGGCAAGATTATTTCAGTTAAAGAAGCACGTAAGTGAAGGTTTTTGAATACTTCATCAATACGTTCACAACCATGGCGTCCTTTGTGTCATAGTCTTGCTGTCGCCAAACAATTTCATGCACTTTACAGAACATCTGCCGTTATGAAGGTGTAAACGAAACGTTCCTGGGCGAAATATAATTGTGTGGTGGGTGAAGGAAAGAAAATACCATCATAGCTTGTAGTCAGCGGGTCCTTTACTCACTGTCAATAAGTATTGTGGTGTTAGCTGGAAAAAATACTGGAGTTGTCTGCACCATAACATAATTAGTTTTAACTGTAATAACACATCTAGGCTCCTTTACTCACCTTTAAATGCGTAAAAACGTCTGGCTTTAGCTGGAATAGATACTAGAGGTGTTCCGACCGTGAGAGGCTTAATGCAGGATACCCTTAACCCATTTAGTCAGAGACCATTCCTAACATGAATGTAATGGTATGGTGATAGAATATTGAAAATGAATCACCGTGCTGAAACGTCATAGCGTCTGACTATTGGTTTGGAACGATGTGTGTATGTGTAGATGGATATTATATATATATATATATATATATATATATATATATATATATATATATATATATATATATATATATATATATATATATATATATATATATATATAAATACTTAGGCTGCTTCCCCCAAAGAGAGGGACGTAACCGAGACAGGACGACACACTCCCCATTAACTCATCCACTCAGACACATTCATTCGCATCTTATCCCCAAAGAGGAGAAGGGACAGATCCTCACTGCACCACACCACACGAGGGTCAACTGCGTAGTGTAATCAGTGACACCCGCAGCAGGGCCCGACAGCAGAGCTGGTTTACCTCTGTCACATCATAATAGAACCATCCCCTTACCCGCACCTGACCTGATCAGCTGATCAGACGAAATGCGGGAGAATATCCCCTCAGGGCTGTATCATCATTTATTCATTCACAGTTTCTCTCCATTTATTTCTGTCATGCACAGCTACTCTTCCTTGCTCAACAGACATCCCTCTCGCGTCCAACGCTCTCTTCACGTTGTCCATCCATCTTATTCGTGGTCTCCCTTTCAGCCTTACATCTCTCACATCAGATCTAGTTATCTTTTTCACCAATCGCTCATTATCCATTCTCTCCATATGCCCAAACCATCGCAACACCCCCTGCTCAACTCGAGAGGATGGAGGGTGAAAGACTGACGAAGAGAGTGTATGTGAGTGAGGTGGAGGGGGGAAGAGGGAGGGGGAGGCCGAGGATGAGATGGAGGGATGGGGTGGAGAGGTATATGAGAGAGGGGGGTGTGAGTTGGGAGCAGGGCAGTGAAATGGCGGGGAACAGTGTGACTTGGAGGCGATTTGTTTGTGGCCACCCCAAACGGGATTGAGGCGTCTGGCAATAGATAGATAGATAGATTGTGTATTATCCACATCGATTCAGTATTTTTTTTTTTTTTTTTTCAGTTGAACGATGACACTTGAGGCTAATAATTTACCAGTGAGTTCATATACATTTTGTGATATTTATCCACACTTTTAAAAGAAAATATCAAAGGCAGTTTAAAAGTTCATTTATAGTAAGGATCCCTAAAAGGGAAGATTCAAGGCTCACTGTGTTTTGGTTTCTGAGCGGGCAGCAGTACAGCGTCCTGCCTGGTGTTTTTCTTTCTCCCACCCCATGATGATTTAGTGTACCGACTTCTGTTCCCCTAAAAGGTATTTTGATTGTATTGTGCCTATGCTAGTAATGTTTTGGAAGTGAAATCTGCTCTAGAAACTGTTAGATATGAGAAGAGTACTGAGCAGCTCTCTCTGTGTGGGTGAGGAGAGACAGAAATCAGCTTGTATCAGCATTTTGACGCCCTGGGGTAACTCTAAGTAATCACGTACACCACCGTGAAACAAAAATGTGTGTTATAATTATAAAATAAGGTTACGAATCCATATCCTATTCAGTATCATCCTAGCACCTAGAGGTTAGGGTGATCAAAGGGTGGCTGCATTATCTAATTTCTTGGATTATTCCTATGAAAAATTTTATTTTTTTTCACAAAGTATAATACTTTTATCTTATTTTTTGCTTGAAACTAACTGAAAGTTCTGACACTTTCAGGGGAACAAGTTTTGGAATGAGTCTTGAAGCAGTTTTGGAGCAAGTTTTGGATATAAGTCTGGGAGTGGACTTTATTTAAGTTCTGGTAGAGTATTTTGCTTCTGACACTGGATCCAGCATGGCCATTGTCTGTTTTCTTACGCAGTATTCAAGTATTGCCCAGGCCTGGAACAAGTCCAATCTCCCTCGTGTCATCTAGCATGTGTGGAGAAGCAGCATGTAAATAAAGGACCAATTTCTACAGTCAGGGTGTTTCGTCAACCTCCAGGATTACCCTATTCTCCTTCCCAGAAAACATGAAGGGTCAGCGCTACCAAGAATATTTTATACCCTTCTTTAGGTCATAGTGTGGACACACATTTTAGTTAGGTTCATTTATTATATTACTTTAGAGTGTATTACTCATAATTATTCCTCAAATATTTCATGTATTCTTAAACTTTTTTTAAATTTAAATGTACTGGTCACTTATTATTATTTGTAAGTGGAATTTGGTGGCTATTTTTTTTCACCAGTACATAATGTTAGCCAGTACAGTGTGTGTGTGTGTGTGTGTGTGTGTGTGTGTGTGTGTGTGTGTGTGTGTGTGTGTGTGTGTGTGTGTGTGTGTGTGTGTGTGTGTGTGTGTGTGTGTGTGTGTGTGTGTGCGTGCGAGAGGGGTAGTAGACTGGACGTGTTGACAGTAGTCTGGTTCTGGTGTGTGAATTTAATTGGTATATCTCATTCTATGCGGTAGGTGGGGCGCTTACCATCCACTCACTCGATGTAGTGCTGCTTTCAGGTGTCTACCCTTTCCTCTCCTCCATCCTTCTTTCCTTTCATCCTTTTCTGATTTTCTTTCCTTCATTCTTTCCTCTTCCTTCTGCCTGTGGGTGACTCTACACTGAGTGACAAGCCAAATGGTTTCCTGTACACCAGGAAGCTATTTACTACGTTGGATGGTAACCATATTACCAAATTTTGGCGCCTAGTGGTTTAGTGGGTAATTACGGCGCTCCAATCGGATTGAGCCTGTGTTGGTATCTGTCGAAGGGATGGTTTGGGTTTATTACTCACGTAATGCCACTCAGGGATGAGTGAGGCTGGTCACTCTCATCTTAAATGTCAGGACCAACTTGCCTACCCCTGGGCTTCTACGCATCTCGTGGGGCAACATTGGATTGGATGATGGATGGATGGATGGATGGACATACTATACCATCATAGGAGTACAGTGAGGGAGGAAGGAGAGGCGAGATTGTGATAATACAAGAAACACGTCACTCTTCTCTAATGTCTTGCTGGTAATTTCAACGCCGGACCAAGAACGAATCCAACCGCTGCACTAAAAGCAAATGCTAAAGTTGAAACAAAAGGCCAGGAATGAGTCAAAACTCGAGAACCGGTGGCCCGATTGGCCGGAAAATTTTATTCTTCAAATTAGAGCATTTTAACAGTACCTTGCTCTAACAAAAATTTGTGCTACATGCACCGTTTTTGTTGTGTTACAGTAACAAACCAACAAACCATAAAATATTCAGAAATTGGATAATTATAATATAGATTACTTTCTGGTAGTACGCATAAGTTAGTCGTTTAATTATAAAAAAAAAAAAAATCCACATATCACTGTCTGGTCCATAGGCACTGACTTCCGCCCACATCTCATTTTCATCCTAACTCACATCAACCAGTATTGGCCAGTTAGCAGTCTTGAATAACACATTACGTCAGTGATCGGTGATGTAACCCCATTACTTTCATCTTATCATTTCATTCACTTCATATTTCGTTCCATTATCATACCTAACGTCATCCTTTACTCTCCCTTCAGTGTGTCATATTTACAAGCCAATATATCTGGTTCTCTGTCATTAAACATCTCACCTGTCTTGCATTCTGAGTTGCCTATCAGTACCGTAGTATAGAAACATCAATGTGCATACATCTTCCTTTCATGAAACACCTATCCCACACTTCTTGCCATCATAAAAACTACATCCAAGCACGTTAAAACACGCAAGTCAGAACCTACCAGATATTCTCTTCCGATTCGTTCTCCCGCCTTCATTATTTTTGGAAACCTCACAGTACTGAAGAGAACAGTTCTCGAGCCTTCACTCCCACCAATTTAATAATATTACTTAGTAAAGCACTTTCATCAGATAGGAGACTTCTGCACTTTTTTTATTTCCTTACTGTAACTAACAAGTCAGATAAATTTCTAAGCAAACCGTTGACAGATCCACAGAGTGATCACGGTCCTTTCGCAACTAAGGTTTGATTTTGTATGAAAAGGAAATTTGAGTGCAAATAATTTCCTTCCTGCAGAACAATTACTAGGCACGTGGAGGGGGGGGGGGATATCATAAGTTAGTTTTCCAGTCTCAGCTCCGACCTTTCCTGCAGGCACAACATATCGGAGTCGAAGTTATTCAGAAGGTGGGAGCGATCAAACGGTGGCATCAGATAACAGCAGCACTTTCACTTCGTGCAGCAGTGGGGGTGATGGGAGCACAGTGGTGGGTGAGGGTGGAGATGAGGGAGGATACAATGGTGAGTGATGGAGGAGATGAGGGTGGGGTGTAAGGCTGAGGATAGGACTGTGGTGAATATGAGGGTGGGCATGGGGTTATGCGGGTGATATTGTAGATCTGACTGTAAGGATGAGGTTGTGAGTGACTTCAGGGTTTTCATATTAATTCTACTGTAGCTACATGTTGACATTTGCAATACATCTGTTTTTACATTTAGTACTGGAAAAGGGAATATTTATGTAGCTGCATCTTTACATTCTCTATTATAAAAATGTACTCTCTGAGAGGCCACCTTCGGCGGCCTCTGCTCGATATCGTCTTTTCCTATCCTCAGAAATGAGTCATAGCTCGGAATCCGGTCACCCGATTGGACTGGAAATTGTTTTATTCTTCAAGTTAGAGCATTGTAATGGTACCTTGCTCTAACAAAAATTTGTGCTACATGCGCCGTTTTTGCTAACACGCCAACAAACAGTCAGAAATCGGATCATTAGAATACAGATAATACTGTACTATACCAGTAGGTGGGTCGGTCACCATTCACTCTCTCGATGCAGTGCTGCTTTAGGTGTCTGCCCTTTCCTTTTTTTTTTTTTTTTCCTTTCATCCTTTTCTGATTTTCTTTCCTTCATTCTTTCCTCTTCCTTCTGAATGTGGGTAACTCTACAGTGAGTGACAAGCCAAATGGTTTGCTGTACACCAGGAAGCTATTTACTACGCTGGATGGTAACCATATTACCAAATTTTGGCGCCTAGTGGTTTAGTGGGTAATTACGGCGCTCCAATCGGATTGAGCCTGTGTTGGTATCTGTCGAAGGGATGGTTTGGGTATATTGCTCACGTAATGCCACTCAGGGATAAGTGAGGCTGGTCACTCTCATCTTAAATGTCAGGACCAACTTGCCTACCTCTGGGCTTCTACGCATCTCGTGGGGCAACATTGGATTGGATGATGGATGGATGGATGGATGGACGTACTATACCATCATAGGAGTACAGGGAGGGAGGAAGGAGAAGCGAGATTGTGATAATACAAGAAACACGTCACTCTTCTCTGTCTTGCTGGTAATTTCAACACCGGACCAAGAACGAATCCAACCACTGCACTAAAAGCAAATGCTAAAGTTGAAACAAAAGGCCAGGAATGAGTCAAAACTCGGGAACCGGTGGCCCGATTGGCCCGAAAATTTTATTCTTCAAATTAGAGCATTTTAACAGTACCTTGCTCAAACAAAAATTTGTGCTACATGCGCCGTTTTTGTTGTGTTACGGAAACAAACCAACAAACCATCAAATATTCAGAAATTAGTTAATTATAATATAGATTACTTTCTGCTAGTACGCATATGTTAGTCGTTTAATTATGAAAAAAAAAAAAAAAAAAAAGATCCACATATCACTGTCTGGTCCATCGGCACTGACTTCCGCCCACATCTCATTTTCATCCTAACTCACATCAACCAGTATTGGCCAGTTAGCAGTCTTGAATAACACATTATGTCAGTGATCGGTGATGTAACCCCATTACTTTAATCTTATCATTTCATTCACTTCATATTTCGTTCCATTATCATCCCCAACGTCATCAAACTCTCCCTTCAGTGTGTCAAATTTACAAGCCAATATATCTGGTTCTCTGTCATTAAACATCTCACTTGTCTTGCATTCTGAGTTGCCTATCATTACCGTAGTATAGAAACATCAATGTGCACCCATTTTCCTTTCATAAAACGCCTATCCCACACTTCTTGCCGTCATAAAAACTACATCCAAGCACGTTAAAACACGCAAATCAGAACCTACCAGATATTCTCTTCCGATTCGTTCTTCCGCCTTCATTATTTTTGGAAACCTCACAGTACTGAAGAGAATAGTTCTCTAGTCTTCACTCCCACCACTTTATTAATATTACTTAGTAAAGCACTTTCATCAGATAGGAGATTTCTGCACTTTTTTTTTTTTCCTTACTGTAACTAACAAGTCAGACAAATTTCTAAGCAAACCGTTGACAGATCCACAGAGCGATCACTGTCCTTTCGCAACTAAGGTTTGATTTTGTATGAAAAGGAAATTTGAGTGCAAATAATTTCCTTCCTGCAGAACAATTACTAGGCACGTGGAGGGGGGAGGGGGGATATCATAAGTTAGTTTTCCAGTCTCAGCTCCGACCTTTCCTGCCGGCACAACATATCGGGGTCGAAGTTATTCAGAAGGTGGGAGCGATCAAACGGTGGCATCAGATAGCAGCAGCACTTTCACTTCGTGCAGCAGTGGGAGTGATGGGAGCACAGTGGTGGGTGAGGGTGGAGATGAGGGAGGATACAATGGTGAGTGATGGAGGAGATGAGGGTGGGGTGTAAGGTTGAGGATGGGACTGTGGTGAATATGAGGGTGGGCATGGGGTTATGCGGGTGATAGTGTAGATCTGACTGTAAGGATGAGGTTGTGAGTGACTTCAGGGTTTTCATATTAATTCTACTGTAGCTACATGTTGACATTTGCAATACATCTGTTTTTACATTTAGTACTGGAAAAGGGAATATTTATGTAGCTGCATCTTTACATTCTCTATTATAAAAATGTACTCTCTGAGAGGCCACCTTCGGCGGCCTCTGCTCGATATCGTCATTTCCTATCCTCAGAAATGAGTCATAGCTCGGAATCTGGTCACCCGATTGGACTGGAAATTGTTTTATTCTTCAAGTTAGAGCATTGTAATGGTACCTTGCTCTAACAAAAATTTGTGCTACATGCGCCGTTTTTGCTAACACGCCAAGAAACAGTCAGAAATCGGATCATTAGAATACAGATAATACTGTACTATACCAGTAGGTGGGTCGGTCACCATCCACTCTCTCGATGCAGTGCTGCTTTGGGTGTCTGCCCTTTCCTTTTTTCTTTTTTTTTTTCCTTTCATTATTTTCTGATTATCTTTCCTTCATTCTTTCATCTTCCTTCTGAATGTGGGTAACTCTACAGTGAGTGACAAGCCAAATGGTTTGCTGTACACCAGGAAGCTATTTACTATGCTGGATGGTAACCATATTACCAAATTTTGGCGCATAGTGGTTTAGTGGGTAATTACGGCGCTCCAATCGGATTGAGCCTGTGTTGGTATCTGTCGAAGGGATGGTTTGGGTTTATTGCTCACGTAATGCCACTCAGGGATGAGTGAGGCTGGTCACTCTCATCTTAAATGTCAGGACCAACTTGCCTACCCCTGGGCTTCTACGCATCTCGTGGGGCAACATTGGATTGGATGATGGATGGATGGATGGATGGACATACTATACCATCATAGGAGTACAGGGAGGGAGGAAGGAGAGGCGAGATTGTGATAATACAAGAAACACGTCACTCTTCTGTAATGTCTTGCTGGTAATTTCAACGCCGGACCAAGAACGAATCCAACCACTGCACTAAAAGCAAATGCTAAAGTTGAAACAAAAGACCAGGAATGAGTCAAAACTCGGGAACCGGTGGCCTGATTGGCCCGAAAATTTTATTCTTCAAATTAGAGCATTTTAACAGTACCTTGCTCTAACAAAAATTTGTGCTACATGCGCCGTTTTTGTTGTGTTACGGTAACAAACCAACAAACCATAAAATATTCAGAAATTGGATAATTATAATATAGATTACTTTCTACTAGTACGCATATGTTAGTCGTTTAATTATGAAAAAAAAAAAAAAGATCCACATATCACTGTCTGGTTTATAGGAACTGACTTCCGCCCACATCTCATTTTCATCCTAACTCACATCAACCAGTATTGGCCAGTTAGCAGTCTTGAATAACACATTACGTCAGTGATCGGTGATGTAACCCCATTACTTTAATCTTATCATTTCATTCACTTCATATTTCGTTCCATTATCATCCTTAACGTCATCCTTTACTCTCCCTTCAGTTTGTTACATTTACAAGCCAATATATCTGGTTCTCTGTCATTAAACATCTCACCTGTCTTGCATTCTGAGTTGCCTATCATTACCGTAGTAATGAAACATCAATGTGCACCCATTTTCCTTTCATAAAACGCCTATCCCACACTTCTTGCCATCATAAAAACTACATTCAAGGACGGTAAAACACGCAAGTCAGAACCTACCAGATATTCTTTTCCGATTCGTTCTTCCGCCTTCATTATTTTTGGAAACCTCACAGTACTGAAGAGAATAGTTCTCTAGTCTTCACTCCCACCACTTTATTAATATTACTTAGTAAAGCACTTTCATCAGATAGGAGATTTCTGCACTTTTTTTTTTTTCCTTACTGTAACTAACAAGTCAGACAAATTTCTAAGCAAACCGTTGACAGATCCACAGAGCGATCACTGTCCTTTCGCAACTAAGGTTTGATTTTGTATGAAAAGGAAATTTGAGTGCAAATAATTTCCTTCCTGCAGAACAATTACTAGGCACGTGGAGGGGGGAGGGGGGATATCATAAGTTAGTTTTCCAGTCTCAGCTCCGACCTTTCCTGCCGGCACAACATATCGGAGTCGAAGTTATTCAGAAGGTGGGAGCGATCAAACGGTGGCATCAGATAGCAGCAGCACTTTCACTTCGTGCAGCAGTGGGAGTGATGGGAGCACAGTGGTGGGTGAGGGTGGAGATGAGGGAGGATACAATGGTGAGTGATGGAGGAGATGAGGGTGGGTTGTAAGGCTGAGGATGAGACTGTAGTGAATATGAGGGTGGGCATGGGGTTATGCGGGTGATAGTGTAGATCTGGCTGTAAGGATGAGGTTGTGAGTGACTTCAGGGTTTTCATATTAATTCTACTGTAGCTACATGTTGACATTTGCAATACATCTGTTTTTACATTTAGTATTGGAAAAGGGAATATTTATGTAGCTGCATCTTTACATTCTCTATTATAAAAATGTACTCTCTGAGAGGCCACCTTCGGCGGCCTCTGCTCGATATCGTCTTTTCCTATCCTCAGAAATGAGTCATAGCTCGGAATCCGGTCACCCGATTGGACTGGAAATTGTTTTATTCTTCAAGTTAGAGCATTGTAATGGTACCTTGCTCTAACAAAAATTTGTGCTACATGCGCCGTTTTTGCTAACACACCAACAAACAGTCAGAAATCGGATCATTAGAATACAGATAATACTGTACTATACCAGTAGGTGGGTCGGTCACCATCCACTCTCTCGATGCAGTGCTGCTTTGGGTGTCTGCCCTTTCCTTTTTTTTTTTTTTTTTTCCTTTCATCCTTTTCTGATTATCTTTCCTTCATTCTTTCCTCTTCCTTCTGAATGTGGGTAACTCTACAGTGAGTGACAAGCCAAATGGTTTGCTGTACACCAGGAAGCTATTTACTACGCTGGATGGTAACCATATTACCAAATTTTGGCGCCTAGTGGTTTAATGGGTAATTACGGCGCTCAAATCGGATTGAGCCTGTGTTGGTATCTGTCGAAGGGATGGTTTGGGTTTATTGCTCACGTAATGCCACTCAGGGATGAGTGAGGCTGGTCACTCTCATCTTAAATGTCAGGACCAACTTGCCTACCCCTGGGCTTCTACGCATCTCGTGGGGCAACATTGGATTGGATGATGGATGGATGGATGGATGGACATACTATACCATCATAGGAGTACAGGGAGGGAGGAAGGAGAGGCGAGATTGTGATAATACAAGAAACACGTCACTCTTCTGTAATGTCTTGCTGGTAATTTCAACGCCGGACCAAGAACGAATCCAACCACTGCACTAAAAGCAAATGCTAAAGTTGAAACAAAAGACCAGGAATGAGTCAAAACTCGGGAACCGGTGGCCCGATTGGCCCGAAAATTTTATTCTTCAAATTAGAGCATTTTAACAGTACCTTGCTCTAACAAAAATTTGTGCTACATGCGCCGTTTTTGTTGTGTTACGGTAACAAACGAACAAACCATAAAATATTCAGAAATTGGATAATTATAATATAGATTACTTTCTGCTAGTACGCATATGTTAGTCGTTTAATTATGAAAAAAAAAAAAAAGATCCACATATCACTGTCTGGTTTATAGGAACTGACTTCCGCCCACATCTCATTTTCATCCTAACTCACATCAACCAGTATTGGCCAGTTAGCAGTCTTGAATAACACATTACGTCAGTGATCGGTGATGTAACCCCATTACTTTAATCTTATCATTTCATTCACTTCATATTTCGTTCCATTATCATCCTTAACGTCATCCATTACTCTCCCTTCAGTTTGTTACATTTACAAGCCAATATATCTGGTTCTCTGTCATTAAACATCTCACCTGTCTTGCATTCTGAGTTGCCTATCATTACCGTAGTAATGAAACATCAATGTGCACCCATTTTCCTTTCATAAAACGCCTATCCCACACTTCTTGCCATCATAAAAACTACATTCAATAACGGTAAAACACGCAAGTCAGAACCTACCAGATATTCTTTTCCGATTCGTTCTTCCGCCTTCATTATTTTTGGAAACCTCACAGTACTGAAGAGAATAGTTCTCTAGTCTTCACTCCCACCACTTTATTAATATTACTTAGTAAAGCACTTTCATCAGATAGGAGATTTCTGCACTTTTTTTTTTTTCCTTACTGTAACTAACAAGTCAGACAAATTTCTAAGCAAACCGTTGACAGATCCACAGAGCGATCACTGTCCTTTCGCAACTAAGGTTTGATTTTGTATGAAAAGGAAATTTGAGTGCAAATAATTTCCTTCCTGCAGAACAATTACTAGGCACGTGGAGGGGGGGGGGATATCATAAGTTAGTTTTCCAGTCTCAGCTCCGACCTTTCCTGCAGGCACAACATATCGGAGTCGAAGTTATTCAGAAGGTGGGAGCGATCAAACGGTGGCATCAGATAACAGCAGCACTTTCACTTCGTGCAGCAGTGGGAGTGATGGGAGCACAGTGGTGGGTGAGGGTGGAGATGAGGGAGGATACAATGGTGAGTGATGGAGGAGATGAGGGTGGGGTGTAAGGCTGAGGATGAGACTGTGGTGAATATGAGGGTGGGCATGGGGTTATGCGGGTGATAATGTAGATCTGGCTGTAAGGATGAGGTTGTGAGTGACTTCAGGGTTTTCATATTAATTCTACTGTAGCTACATGTTGACATTTGCAATACATCTGTTTTTACATTTAGTATTGGAAAAGGGAATATTTATGTAGCTGCATCTTTACATTCTCTATTATAAAAATGTACTCTCTGAGAGGCCACCTTCGGCGGCCTCTGTTCGATATCGTCATTTCCTATCCTCAGAAATGAGTCATAGCTCGGAATCCGGTCACCCGATTGGACTGGAAATTGTTTTATTCTTCAAGTTAGAGCATTGTAATGGTACCTTGCCCTAACAAAAATTTGTGCTACATGCGCCGTTTTTGCTAACACGCCAACAAACAGTCAGAAATCGGATCATTAGAATACAGATAATACTGTACTATACCAGTAGGTGGGTCGGTCACCATCCACTCTCTCGATGCAGTGCTGCTTTGGGTGTCTGCCCTTTGCTTTTTTTTTTTTTTTTTTTTTTTTCATTCTTCCTCATCTGAGTTTCTTTCCTTCTTTCTTTCCTCCTCCTTCTGCCTATGGGTGACTCTACAGTGAGTGACAAGCCAAATGGTTTCCTGTACACCAGGAAGCTATTTACTACGCTGGCTGGTAACCATATAATCAAATTTTGGCGCCTGGTGGTTTAGTGGGTAAGTAAGGCGCTCCAATCGGATTGAGGTTGTGTTGGTGTCTATCGAAGGGATGGTAGGGTTTATTGCTCACGTAATGCCCCTCAGGGATGAGTGAGGCTGGTCACTCTCATCTTAAATGTTAGGACCAACTTGCCTACCCCCGGGCTTCTACGCATCCCGTGGGGCGACATTGGATTGGATGATGGATGGATAGATGGATGGACATACTATACCATCATAGGAGTACAGGGAGGGAGGAAGGAGAGGCGAGATTGTGATAATACAAGAAACACGTCACTCTTCTCTAATATCTTGCTGGTAATTTCAACGCCGGACCAAGAACGAATCCAACCACTGCACTAAAAGCAAATGCTAAAGTTGAAAGAAAAGGCCAGGAATGAGTCAAAACTCGGGAACCTGTGGCCCAGTTGGCCGGAAAATTTTATTCTTCAAATTAGAGCATTTTAACAGTACCTTGCTCTAACAAAAATTTGTGCTACATGCGACGTTTTTGCTGTGTTACAGTAACAAACTAACAAACCATCAAATACTCAGAAATCGGATAATTATAATATAGATTATTTTCTGCTAGTACGCATATGCTAGCCGTTTTTACGTTCAAATTGTAGGTCGGGGCGTGGGTAGTAAGGAATGGTCGTGGGAAAGAGGATGGGGTGAGAGGTAAGTTTATATGAGTGAGGGTGAGGTGTGAGGTAAATGGTTTGGATGGAGGTGGAAATGGGCCTGAGTTTACTGTATTTGTTTTTGCTGCATTGCACATTTGGCGTTTTACTGTTATTTGGATATTTATATTGGGATGACGGTAATGTGAGCGTGAGGATGAGGGTGTGTGTGTGAGAGAATGAGTAGTGTTAGAAGGGCGGGGCGGGAAAGGGTTTGCAGTGCACACATATTGATTCTTCTTGTATCTCCACACTATTAAATTTTCCATTGTTCACATTTATGCATTCGGATGAAACTGGGAATTTGGTTCAAGGCACATCTCTACACATTTTGTTTATTATTACACTGTTACATTTTCAGCAGTTACTTTTTTAACTATCTTCAATTTTTTGTGATTTTACGTTTTTATCCCGCAAGTGATGAGGGTGGAGATGGGCGTGGTTGTGAGGATGGGAGAGATAGTGAGGTTAGTGAGGGTTTTGAGTGGAGGTGAGAGTGAAAGGGGAAGTGGGCTTGTGGCGGAAAAACCACATTTTCAAGCTGCCTCTCCACATTTTTCATCGTGCTGTTATTTGCATTT
Source organism: Coenobita brevimanus (assembly GCF_032717465.1). Lineage (NCBI taxonomy): Eukaryota > Metazoa > Arthropoda > Malacostraca > Decapoda > Coenobitidae > Coenobita > Coenobita brevimanus. The sequence goes on along the minus strand of NC_137024.1, from coordinate 7,940,449 downwards.
TTATGTCAGAGGTAAAAGCAAGGTTGGGGTGGAGATGGTGTGAGGGTGACGGTGGATGGGGTGGGGGGGGTTGTTGGGATTAGGGTGAGGGTGGATGGGTTGGGGGAGATGTTGGTATTAGGGTGACGGTGGATGGGGTAGGGGAGATGATGAGATTAGGGTAAGGGTGGATGGGATGGGGGAGATTTGGGGATTAGGGTGAGGGTGGATGGGGTGGGGGAGATGTTGGGATTAGGGTGAGGGTGGATGGGGGAGATGTTGGGATTAGGGTGCGGGTGGGTGGGGTGAGGGAGATGTTGGGATTAGGGTGAGAATGGGTGTGAGGTCAAGAAGGCTGAGGTATGGAAGGGGTTCGAGGCTTACATATTGATTCTGGCTGCAGCTTTACCCTTTTCATTTTGACTGTATGAAAGGGTTCATGAAGGCATTATAATATATCCCGGTCAGTTTAAAATCTCTGTCCAACGCCAATTGAAAACGTCTGGAATTAGGAAGATTGTAATAATGTCATTGTGATGATGGGGTTATGGTATGAAAGGCAAAATAAATTATTGATTCAGCAGTGACATGAACTCGACTAAGGCTGCAGACTCTAAAGGGTGAGGTGAGTGTAGTTCAGATATTGTTGTAGGGGCCTGGCTGTACATACGTATTGATGGCTACGATTGGGTGTGGGTGCTGGACCCTGGCCTACCGATACAACTACGGCCATATGTATTTGATCCGAAGGAGGTGAAGGATTTGGAGCTTATCCCACTGTTGAAACTGATACAAAACCATCCGATGAAACAAGCATTATTTTTTCACGCGTTAAGAGCATTTAGAAATTTCATAATGCGAGATTAAACACAAAAACTATCACGACAACAGAGAGGGAAGGAATCCGGATATTATGTCAGTTTCTCTGTTTGTGAGTGACGGGAAAGGTCAGCGAGTTGTGGCCTTGGTAAAGTTACGTGATTCTCCCGTGACATTCAAAGGACGGTTGTGATGAACTGTATTTCCTGATTGGAAGGGTCATGCTTCAAGTATCAGCACTGTATAGGGCAGTAAAGGCCAGTGAAAAGAGTAAAATAAATAAATAAATAAATAAATAGCTACAGCCAATCCGATGTTAAGACTGGTGACATTTAACCTTTTAGTTTTATTGACTTTATTCTCAGCTAAATAATCGACAGTACAACACTAAAGGTAAAACACGCTGTGAAAAGGTTATAGTCTTGAACCTTTGTCAGCGTTAGGATTCTTTCACCTGAATGAAAATGGCTGTGGGTGATTAAATACAAACGTGACAGTTGAAGGGAGAATTGAGGAAGGCGCTGATTTCAGTTTTACACACACACACACACACACACACCAGGGAAGTGTAGTGTCCCGTGACTACGCTACCACAATTCAGAACCGCATCTCTGGTAGCTGTGGGCCACAAAAATAATAATAAAGAGAAAATCGTTCGCAGCCAGAGCCATACTAACCCCTTGAGAAGACAAGGAACCGAGGCCAGACTACCGTAGTTCAGACTAAGGGCGGGTGACCCATGTAATTTCTGGGTACGACATAATAATCAAAAGACCTCTTAGTCAGTTTTAGGAGGTCCAGATTCACAGCACCAACACTCAGTTTTTCTATCCTACCATAATAAAAATAAAGGAAATAAATAATTGAAAACAAATAAGCGGCAGCTACCAGTCCATGCTGCCTCATTCAAAGTGCAGGTGTAAAATTTACACGATTCTTTCGCCACGTTTATGGCATGAAATAGTTGGACTTCTTCCTGGTTCGTAATTTGTCCCTTAAATAACACTGAGGCAGCAGCTCTCATAAACAAAGTGAATAGATATTTAGTTTCATCATATCGAGTTACGGGGGTCAAACGCTAGGCTGCCGTACTCCACAACATTTAGCCCTTTGAAGGACAGGAGATTCTCTCAGCTGAGTAAAAATCGTCTGGCGTACACAGGAAAAAATACTGTAATGGTTACTAACCATATATGTTATAGGTATGTGATCAACGAGCTCCTCGTATACCAAATGCGTGATCGATTAAAAAAAAAAAAAAAAAAGTAAAGAAACTTTCTTGTAATTTGGAAACTATACGCCCAAGACAAGGCATCACGCCAGCCAGTGACCTACAAAAAGATTTTTTTTTTATTTTTTTTTATTATTTTTTTTTTTTTGAAAGAGTGATATTACAAAGTGGTGGACTGCTGAACTTGCTACCTGGTAATCGTTCATCCTGTTACGTTGGACACATTTTCTGTCGTCTGTGTGTGTGTGTGTGTGTGTGTCCTCGTTTAACCTTAATGTTGTACCAGGAAATAACACTCTGACATGCACGCTTCAAGTGGTTGTTAGTGTTGACTCTAAAATTTTTTGTATAATTAAAAAAAGTGTGTTACTTAGCCAAACGATTTCCATACTATGTGGGACACACACACACACACACACACATTAGCTCTGAAAAAATAACAAGTGGTGAAACAACTGCCAGAGGCATTCGTTGAAAGAATTCTTTTTTTTTTTTATACAAATGGTTGAAACATGCTAAATCAGTAGCTATATACAAAGAAGAAATATGAGAGAGAGAGAGAGAGAGAGAGAGAGAGAGAGAGGGAGAAGTTGAAGAAAGATTTTTTTTTTTACAAATGGTTGAAACATGCTAAATCAATAGTGATGTACCAAGAAAAAACTATATATATATATATATATATATATATATATATATATATATATATATATATATATATATATATATATATATATATATATATATAGTTACGAAACAGAGAGAGATAATGAACACTTCAAGTGAGAATACTAAAATCACTACTGTCCTGCAAAGTTCCAGGTTCAAAACAAAAGACTTAGGTAAAATTACAAGTTAAAGTTTAATGCTCAAACTAACAACTAAACATTCAGGACTCATAAGGATAATGTAATGGCAAAACAGGTTACATATATGGTTAACTGCAATAGCCTCTATTAACACGAATTTAGCAAGAGCAAATTTATCTAAGTCAGCCCTGATAAAATGAGAAAACCGGACAATGCTCAGTTAAAGCAAGATATTACATTATTACAGATACAAAATATTACTAATACTGGCTGACAGTATGGAACCAATATGAATCATAAAAACTTTACCAGGCTTACAAATTAACGCCTTAGGCTATACAGTACAAGAAAAAGGGTAATAACACTTATACTCAAATTATACAGCAGCTAGATGGCTGGAGACTTCCTGAGCACTCACAAAAGTAATAATATACTGTACAGGGGAGGACAGAGATGTGAACAGAAGGAGTAGATGTAAGTGGCAAGCAACTAATGCAGAGACTGAGCTCATTATATAGGGGCCGGCAGAGCTTGATTCAACTTATAAGAAGGACACGCAAATGAAGGCATAGGGGACAAAGAGTTGACAATCCTGCTCTGAAGAACAGAAAGAACGACTTACTCTACTATAAGGGGAGAAGGGGGGAGTGAGGTAGAACACGCAAGCCTGGTCACTATGGAAGCCACGTGGCGAATCGTGAACAAACATGCAGCATACTGTACGTTAGGATCATACAAAGGATGATGCAATCATGAACAAAACTGTATCATAAGTTAGAATTATACAAGGGATGATGAAATCATAGGCTATGTAACAATATATATATATATATATATATATATATATATATATATATATATATATATATATATATATGAGAGAGAGAGAGAGAGAGAGAGAGAGAGAGAGAAGAGAACCTTGATTGGTAGAGAATAATAATGAAAAAAGCTAAAATATTACCAACGAATTTTTAGCGAACGAATGTTGAAAAAAAATATTGACAAATAATTCTTAAGGGGAAGATTTAAAAATAGGAAAAAACTGATTACAAGAGGCCAAGGCAGAAATGTGTAACAGATGGGAAGAACGACAAAGAAAGGCTGAAAAATGTAGTAACTAGGAAACACAAGAGAAAAGGATGAAAGAAACAAGAAAATAAAAATGATATACAAGTGAAGACCGAAAAAAGAACAGTGCAAGGTGATGAATTATAAAGGAAGAATGGAAGAGTCTGAAAAGTAACTACAAACGGGGATTTAAGAGGCGAATGGGTAAAGATGAGAGGTTAGGAGGATGAGAGGTAAGGGTTGGGGTGGGTGTTACAGGTGTGGAGCGCAGGTGTAGCGATGTCACTACCAAACATCTCCCACCACTACCTTACATCTCCCACAACAACCAAACATCCACGACCACCCTAAATTCGGACCACTTCCATACATCCCCACCATTACCATGCTTCTCCAGTCATTACCATGCCTCTCCAGCCACTGCCATAATTCTTCAAATTTTACCATACTTTCCTTGACCATTACCATATCTACACACTAGCCTTCTGAAAATACGTCATCCTCACTAACAGCCATATGCTCATGGCATAGGAAGCTATCAAACGTATGTTCCTTATATACCTCCATCACCACCACCCCTCCACAACTACACCTTCAGCGTGTTACCACTCCAAAACCACCGCCTGCCACTCCACATCCACGCCTTTGTCACCATTCCACAACCATGTCACCACAATGCACCTACCAATTCACTTCCACACTTTCGTCACCACTCAATAACCATACAACCATCTCAACCCCACGTCACATTTACACTTCCAACACCACTCCACAAACCAGTAGAAACCACACCACACACCACGTCACATCTACACATCCGTCACCACTCCATAACCATACAACCATCCCACACCTGCCACGTAACATCCACACCTTCGTCACCATTCCATTTGCATTTCCCTGTCACAACTCCACGAGGCCACCACAGTATCACCATCTCCCTCAAAACTACATCCCCCATTTCCTTCACTCCACTTTGCGGCCACACCACCTCAGCATTGTACCGCCAAACCACCACAGCCACCCCACATTAACACTGCCTGGCCCATTCTGTTACACCACCAGCCTCTTCATCCTAATCTCACCAGTATAACCACACTACTGCCATCATCACAGTCACACCACCACCACGACCATACTGCCATCAGAATCCCCTCATTTGAACTATACCATCATTATCATCATCATCGTAGCCACTACCATTTATTACCTACCATACACAACCACACCACCCACACACTACCAACCTGTATCACTTCCACTACCATTCTACATTATCACTCCACTCCACTGCCACTTCACCACCTCATCACACCCAATTTCCAGGCCGGGTCTTGAGGCCACACCCAACACTTACCCTGTTTACATATATACACCATCTATTTTGGGAAGCGTTTTCTCTTTCCTTTTTTCAGATCTGTCTAATTTTTGCACTCTTCAATTTCCCTGTCGGTGACTGGTGGAAATTTTACTGGCACAGATCATTTACGAGGGGTGATTGATAAGTTCGTAGCCAAAGACAGGAGACAAGTTACAGTTTTCACTGAATGGGTGGTACCCAGCTCGGTGGCAGTCTAAGGCTCCGTTACTCGTCGGTCTGCCATGATGATGTCATAAATCTTGGCAATGGTCTCCTGTGTGGTAACGGTGACTGGCCTTCCCGGACGGGGTTCGTCTTCCAGGCTCTTCCTGCCACGTTTGAACTCAACAGCCCACGTCTTACCATGCTGTACGAAGAGACATCTTACCCTAGTATGGCCACCAAGTTCTCATGGACGTTCTTGGGTGTTAAGCATTTGATACCAAGGTAGTTGATGACTGCACGATGGCTGCGGTTTTTCATTTTCCCAAGAACTGCAGACTTTCAATGTTTAATTATCTATAATAGGAAAACATCCCAGTAGCATCAAATTTTGTGTGTAATCCTTTAACAAACTGAACTGCACGCACATTCAGTGAAAAGTGTATAGTTCCACTCCTACCTTAGTCACGAACTTAGCAATCGCCCTCCGTAACCCGTTCATACCGAAGGGTTCTCCTGTAGCTGATTACATTCGTGTTGCGGTTGTTAGAATAAAATTGTCTGTTGGCTTTCAGAACAAAATCGTGTGGTGGTTGTCAGAATATAAATCGCAAGGCTATTATCAGAATAAAATCGCCTGTCAGTTGTCAGAATAAAATATGTAATTTGCAAATGGGTCTGAATTTGGACAACGAAAAGTTTGTTTCATTCAACCGAGTTTGTCATACTTGGGAATACATGTGTTGTGGGAACAGTAATAGATATTTATGTACATATACTTGCGTGTGGATATTTATGTGTGCTACTTGCGTTTATCAGATATGTTTATGTGTGGATATGTAGGTGTGAGCATTTACATACTGATACGTGGGGATATTTGCGTGTAACTACATACGTGTGAATATTTTATGCGTATCAGGTGGTTTTTGACCGCATAATGCGTATACAGTAGATATTTTGCGTGTAGATATTTGTACTTGTTTATATTCATACGTTCAGATATTTACGTGTTCCGCTTCGTTTCTTGCTGGTCAGTATCAATTCCATCCTCGTATTCTCTAAGACTGAACCTCGTCTGCAAGTGTCCCCTTGGTAAAAATCGTTTACATTTTTTCATAGACCTGGGTGTTCATGACATCGGATCCATCGAATAACAAAAACGTGTGTGTGTGTGAGGTGGGAGAGAGAGAGAGAGAGGGGGGGGGCAAATGGATTGTATATTCCGTGTGCTTGGAGAGTTCAAACTGAATTACCTGCCATACTCACCTGGCTAACACGGCATCCCAAAGAGTTACTGTTTTGAGAGCACATTGAGTACCTTGTCACTGTAGTTTAGAGTATCATGTGCACAGAGATCTTAATGGTTATATTATTAACTCCTGCAGAATGATGGCGTTTTTATTCTCGTTTATTCCTGCTTCTTTCAGATTTATTCAACTAAAGAAAGATCTCTCGTGTCGGAAGGGTCACTGAAGGTTTTATCTTACCTCTCCGGTATGAAAAATCTCTCCTAACCAGAACCATGTTGTCTGAAAATATCGAGAACAAGAGCAGTCAGGGAGCGCATACATCCGCCAAAGCAACAGTGTCCCCCCTTAGATCTTGACCTTTGACATTTCTTGGAATTTTTTATCACATTTTTTCAATGTAGTCCTCTTCCGCTGTTGTTAATTTGCTGCAGGTCCATCCAATAGTTTTTTCCATAACGTTAACAGGCTGACAAGCATATAAAAAAAGGTCAAAACATAACCATCTCCGGTGGAGGGAAGATTGTATGAACGACATCCTTGAGGTGAACAAGTTAACGCCTTCATTACAAATATTTATTTATTTATTTTCTTAAATTTTCTTCGTAAGACGAAGGTAAGGTGTAGGTGTAAAACGCGAAATTGTAAAGAAAAAAAGAATACAGAGACGTATGTGAAGATGGTGATGCATTAGAAGTGGAGCCAGGAAAAATATTATATAAAAAGATATATGAGATATATACTGTCTCTTCCTTCTCTTCCTTTTTCATTCACACAAAAAATTAAATATAACGAGCCAGGCAGAATATACTGCCACTTACCCTCCCCCCGCATACCTCTTCTAATATACTATAGCAGTAGCCGTGTGTCTGTGTCTGTGTGTATTTTGGGCAGCCGACACTACACATTCAAATCACACCAAAATTGGCAAAAAAATCGCAACAAATTCGCTGATGTGATAAAACTTGGTACCATCACGGTTGAAAAACTTTTACTGTATTTAATGAGCGATCAAATTTTGACCAAAAAACGCCGCTCCCGGCGTCCGGTCGGTTGCCGTGGTTGAGTGGTTAATATCTCGGTCTTGCGTGCGAACAACTTGGGTTCCATTCCCGAAGCGAGGTGAGGGCGCCTTTCTTCGGTACGGAGGCGTCCTGGTGCACCAAAATTGGCATGAAAATCGCAGAAAATTCGCTGATGTCGAAAAACTTGGTCTCATCTCGATTGATGATTTTTTATTAGAGTTAAGAGCGATCAAAGTTTGGTTCGGAAAACAGTTCATTCGGTCCCGGTACTTTTAGAAACCGAGTCTACTCGGGCCCGAAGGGCCCACAAACACTTGTCGGTTCTATGATCCTTCGCTACGAGTCTCACATGAGACTGGCGATAACGAGAATAAACATAAAAGAGGCATCATTGTAGTGAAGTGGTTAACTCTTGAATAATGGAAGGTTTCTCTGTGGCAATAAAAATTGCCTGAGAAAGTTATATAGTTTGTCGGCACCGGATTAACAATTAAGAAAAGAAGCTTGACTTATTGACAGAGTTAGAGAAAGAACAGAGAAATTAGTTGGAGAACAGGGAGGCTTTAGGAAGGGAAGAGGTTGCGTAGATCACATATTCATTCTTAGATCTTTAGTGGAAAAGTTTCTAGAGAATGGAAAGAAGTTGTATGCGACTTTCATGGATTTGGAGAAAGCATATGACAGGGTGGATAGACAAGGATTGTGGAAAGTGTTAAGAATATATGGAGTAGATGGGAAGTTGTTGAATGCTGTGAAGAGTATGTACGATGGTGCGAAGGCTTTAGTGTGTGTGGATGGTGAACTAAGTGAATTTTTCTCTTTGAAAGTTGGGTTGAAACGGAGATGTGTCATGTCTCCATGGTTGTTCAATCTGTACATGGATGGGGTAATAAAAGAGGTACAAGGTAGGGTAGTGGATGTTGGAGTGGCCCTGGTGAGAGAGGATAGTGTTTGGAAACTCCCTGTACTGTTGTTTGCAGATGATACTGTGTTGTTGAGTGAAGACGAAGGGGAGCTGCAAGGCTTGGTGGATGAGTTTAGGAGAGTGTGTAAGAAACGGAATCTAAAGGTGAATGTAGGGAAGAGTAAAGTGATGGTCTTTGAGAGAGGTGAAGTCAGTGAATGCACATCGAGGTTGGATGGTGAGGAATTGGAAAATGTGAGTACGTTTAAGTACTTGGGTAGTGTGATGAGTAAGGATGGAGGTTTGGAGGGTGAAGTGCTTGAAAGGGTACAGCAGGGAAGAAAGGTTGCTGGTTCTTTGAAAGCAGTGATAAGAAACAGGGAAGTGAGCATGGAAGTGAAAAAGTTACTACATGACAGTACTGTGATACCAACTCTAACGTATGGAAGTGAAGCTTGGACGTTGTTGGAAGGACACAAGTCAAGAGTGAGAGCAGTGGAAATGAGTTATTTCAGAGGAGCCTGTGGAGTCATATGGAGAGACAGGCTGACGAATGAGGATATAAAGGAGCGTTGTGGTGTGGATGTCGATGTGATAGGAAGCGTTATGAGGAACACACTGAGGTGGTTTGGCCATATGGAGAGGATGTAGGGTGAAAGACTGACAAAGAGAGTGTATGTGAGTGAGGTGGAGGGGGGAAGAGGGAGGGGGAGGCCGAGGATGAGATGGAGGGATGGGGTGGAGAGGTATATGAGAGGGGGGTGTGAGTTTGGAGCAGGGCAGTGAAATGGCGGGGGACAGGGCGACTTGGAGGCGATTTGTTTGTGGCCACCCCAAACGGGATTGAGGCGTCTGGCAATAGATAGATAGATAGATAGTTTGACTACTTGAAAGTTTTAAACTTCTTCAAGACGCGAAGTGTGGGTGGTGACATTGGGGGAGGTCGGGTGTTGGTGGTGTAGGTGGTGAGAGGATGATGAAGCGACTGGCGTCATCCGAGCCTCGGTAATTTGGAGAACAAGTCAAGCTTGAGCCTGACAATAAGGCTCGTTAGCAAGGTGGTGGAGGGAGGGGCGCAGAGAGGGGAACCTCCCACAGAGTTAGGGTAGTCTCATGTCTTGCTTTATCTAGGTTTGTATAGTTATCCGTTAATATATATCTGATATCACTGTCTAGTTACATGAGCTTTCTGTATGCCCGTCTGTCTTTGGTATTTTCTTGTATTTTCCGATAGTTCCCCTTAGTCTTGCCTGGCCACACATTTGGGTCAGCATCAAACGGAGAAGTGTTACGAATATGAATTATATATACAGTATAGCTGGCTAATGTATCCTGTGTGGACGGTTAAACAGAAAAATTCTGTAGTAGTTTTTGACAACTGTATCACCAGTGTCTCTGTCATGACAGTAATGTACATTACTAACACTGCCACAGTCTCTGGTGCCGTCACTGTCATTACATCCGCAAAGGGGAGTTATGTTTTTCCAGAGTTGGTTGGTTCGTTTGGCTGTCTGTTAACATCTTTGCTCAAAAAGTCATGAACGCATTTTGGTGAAATTTTGCGGAAGAGTGGGCCATGGGCCAAGGAAGAAATGATTAAATTTGTGGACGGATCCGTTTCCGGATCCGGAGTATCTCGCACAATACCTCCAGAAATTCTAAATGGTTTTCAATGAAATTTTGCAAAAAGGTGGGCCATGGATCTAGAAAGGATTGTTTAGATTTGGGGGCGGATCCGGATACGGATCCTTTTTAATGGCAATGACAGTGGCGGAAAAATGCACTCTCTGAGTGCTTTCTAGTTATCGTTAATACCTTTATCATTATCACCGTCATCACGACATTTATTGCTCCCAGTACTACGATCACCATTACCATTATCATCAGTACCATAACCACAACCACGGTTATCATCATTACCATTATCATCAGTACCATTATGACTACTGCCACCATTATGACACAACTTATATAACTTCCTCTACAACAGCCACCGTAATACCTACATCTCATCCCTGAAACACTGTTTTATCATATGGTACAAATTAATAATCTGTAGGATATCCTCGGCAGTCTTGTAATGGTTTTGTTTTTGCCGACGTTTGTTTGTTTGTTTGTTTATTTGTCTGTTAGCAACTTTACTAAAAGAAGTTTTGAACGGATTTTGATTAAATTTGTGGACAGGAGGGCCATGGGCCAAGGAAAGAAAAATAATTAAATTTTGGGGTGGATCCGGTTCCGGATCTGGAGTATCCCGCACAATATCTCCAAAAGTTCTCGATGAAATTCAATGAAATTTTGTGGAAAGATGGGCCATGGACCAAGAAAGAATTGATTGAATTTGGGGACGGATCCGGATACGGATCCTTTTTTATGGCAATGGCATTGGCGAAGGTATGCGCTGTCTTAGTGTTTCTAGTTTATGGTCATATGATAACGAAAAAGTGTCATGCCACAACCGCGGACTCTTCCACTGTGGCACGGAATTTGACTTGTAATTTTAATTATTTAAAATCTGCTGCTTCATAATTCAAGTATTATTTTTTATATATACTTAGGCTGCTTCCTTCAAAGAAAGGGGGTAGCCGAGATAGAACGACATACTCCCAATTTACTCACACACACACACACACACACACACACACACACACACACACACACACACACACACACACACACACATATTTACTCGTATCTTAGCCTCAAGGGGAAAAGGGACACATCCCCACGGCACCACACCGCACGAGGGTCAACTGAGCAGTGCAATCAGCGACATCCGCAGCAGGACCTGACAGCAGAGGTGGTTTACCCCTGCCACATCATAATGGACACATCCCCTTACCCACACCTGACCTGCTCAGCTGATCAGACCAAATGTGGGAGAATATCCCCTCAGGGTTGCGTCACCATTTATTCATTCACAATTTCTCTCCATTCATTTCTATCACGCACAGCCACTCTTCCTCGCCCTACACTCATCCCTCTCGCATCTAATGCTCTCTTCATACTCTCCATCCATCCTGTTCGTGGTCTTCCTCTCAGCCTATCACATCCGATCCATTTATCTTTCTCACAATTGCTCTTCATCCATTCTCTCCATATACTCAAACCATCGCAACACTACCCCCTCCGACATAATCTGGCCGCACTATGGGATGGTACAATAAATTATAGCACTCTGTGGCCAGGTTGTGTGAGGAAGAATTCTGCCACCATATTCCCTGCGCGTTGTAAAAGGCAACTAAAAGGGACGAGTTGAGGGGTCTGGAGATCCACTCCTCTGTTTTTTAGTTCCTACAGTGAGACTGGGCAATTCATCTATGATTCACGTTATTCCCTCCGACAAGGAGAGCATGTACCCTGTTGATTGTTTGTTTGTTTGTCTGTTGGCAGGATTACTCAAAAACTAAAAGAGAGATTTGGGCCAAATTGGTGGGTAGGTAGCCCATGTCCCAGAGAACAATCGATTAACTTTTGGGACTGATCTGGATCGTATTGCAGATTCTGGATCCGGAAAACTCTTTTTGTGAACCCTGATCAGTGATGAGAGAACCTAACCCATTTTGAAGTATGGTTTGGAAATTACATTGCCCTTGTCGGAGAGATGCGCTTCAGTGCGTGCCCCTCTTGTTTGTGTTTGCAAAAGACTAAGAACTTGCTTGTAATTCTTATGTTTTCCCAGTGATGGTATTCAAGAAATGCACATATGTTGTATTCTACAAATGAGTTGTTTGCTGTAAGAATCCGAAATATATATTTTTTAAAACACTGTGTAAGACAGTATCTCATTACATTGCTTTGGGGAGATTGGTATGTTATGAGTTACTCCTCAAGTCATCGTAGAAAAGCAAAAATCCTTGTTTCATACAATATCAAATGGACACAAAAATTTTAGGGTAAACCTGAAAATAAATAGATGGCCGCACCCATGCAGTCATCCTCTTATGTTTTCATTGTATCTGAAAGGTGCTGCAGTAAACAGTGTTGATTATGCTTATTCTGTTATATCACAATGGGGGTTACATTTAGAAACAAGTGTTCAGGGCAATTGTTGTCGATTGTGATATCGAACCTACTCATTCTTTATATTTCCCTGTATTATCATGCACTATGTCACACACGATGTAGACAATCATAAAATGAAATTCATATAATGCCAAAAACGGCTAAACTCTTGAAATAATTAAATAATGAAAAGGAAAACAAAATGTCGGAAGTGAAGAGATGGGACAGTGCAGAGCGGTTGAGCGAGTATTTAGAGAGGGTGGTAGGCTACATGGCACCAAATCACCAGCTGTTGCAACTCTTTCTATAGAAGGCGCTGGTTCCTCTGCCTCAGAGAGGACAGTTACTTCATCATGTTTTGTACCTTTGTAGCAATATATAGCAAGCGAGCATCAGGAAGCAATACGTCCCCCCGCGTCAGAGAGCAATACGTCTCTCCCCATCAGAGAGCAATGTTCCTCTGTATCAGAGAGCAGTACGTTCCTCCACCTCAAAGAGCAAAGCAACGTTTAACTGCATTTCCCAAGCAAAGCGTTTGTGGGATTAAAGCAACAGGTGTGTGTGTGTGTGTGTGTGTGTGTGAGAGAGAGAGAGAGAGAGAGAGAGAGAGAGAGAGGAGTGCTGATGTGGAGAGAAGCCGGAAACTATTGCCTTTGTATAAAGCCAACACAAACTGCAGTACTGATACATATACACTTCTCATGCATATACATTTGGTCTCATACATCTAAGCTACACATTGACTCATACGTCTCCTCTTTAACTCATACACCTGCACTATCTTATATACATACACTGTGCAGTCTCAGCACCAAACATTCTCCCTTTTTCTGTCATACATCAAGGCTACTTATGTGTCCTTTAAGCTTACACATCCTCTCATACCCCTACACTTTATCATATCCGTATTATTATCATTTTTTTTTCGTGCACTGGGTTACCTCCGCTAAGAAGGTTGAAGGAAATCATGTATTCACCCCAGTTTGTCTCTTTGTTTGTCCACAAGATATTTCAAAGGTTGTTTATGGATTTAACGATTTTTTTTGGATATGCGGGTCATCGGCCAAGGAGGAGCTAATTAAATTTTGGTGGCGACCTGAGTTCGAGTTCCAGTTCTGGACTGCCTTTTTGTTTGTTTGTTCGCAACATATCTCAGAAAGTTATGACATTTTGTCAGTACTTGGGACTTGGGCCAAGGAAGAGTTTATTAAATTTTGATGGTGATCTGGTCGCCTGGTATAAGCGTTGGAGGAGATATGTACTCTCTAAGTGCACGGAAGTTGTTAACCATTGTTCATGCCTGACATTTTGAGTGTGTGAAAAATAATATACATCTAGAGGCATTGTGCACAATGAAGTATGCAGAGGATCATCATCATCATCATCATCATTATCACGTCATCGTCAGTATCGTTAGTCAATACGGTAACTGGAATAAAGTCTATTGTCTAGTAATCATTACATAATCCAGCTTATTCTCTTCAGTAATTTACATTGAGTTTAGAAATAAGTCGACTTGTTAGGACTTCACTGAAATGTGTATACATAATACAAACACCTGTTGGTCAGTACTTGACTATCAGACATTGATACGAACGATGTCCTGGTCTTCCCAGCTCATTATGGCCGTTGTTATCTTAATATCTCTGTTTTTCAAAAAGAACAGCCAAGTTAGCTTCACTAGCAGCAGCCAAGGCTCTGTACCTCAAAGGCTAAGTTTCCAAAGGAGCTTAAACTGCAATACCCAGAGATTCTTAGCATCCCTTACACTAAAGCTGGTCTGACCTCCTCCATGGCTAAATGTTGGGAATTACGGACGCTGGATTGGAAGGACTTATTACAGTGGTGTAGAGGGAGGGTTGCTTCAGGCGGTTTCACTAATATTAACCAGCAGTCCACCGTATTCACGTTCCAGATTAACCTGGAACTACAGCCACTACTACTGCTGCTACTAGAGAGAGTGTTCAGTCGGTACCTCAGTCAACGCTTCCAGGACTCTTCCAACTCCTTTCTGCTCTTCTTTCTGTTAGTTCTACACATTCCTGTCCTTCCTCAGGTTTATACCTCCATCCCTACTTCATTCCACTACATTCCCACCCTCCTCCACTACACTCTGTTCCATTCCATTTTATTTCAGCAGTCTTCCACTCAAAGTTAACTCCACCTCCCTACCTAGCTGTACATCTTACCAGGTCTGTCTTACCTGGTGTCTCTTCCCACTCACTTATGTCTTATCTCAGCTTTCTTCTAAGACCTGTTGCATTGTTCCACCCCCTTCACTCCTCCCTTCCACCTCCATTTGTCAATTTTCCCGGCTCCTGCAAAACATACTGTGGAGTGCTGGTGAAACTGCCTTCCTTCCCCCCACTGATTGGTGTGAGGCACAGGGGTAGAGGGAGAAGGCGAGGAGGGCAAGGGTTTCAAAAAGAGAAGGAGAAGGGGGAAAAGAAAGGAAAGAAGGGGATAGATAAAAAAAAAAATCAAAGAAGGATGAGACTAACAAGGAAGGTGAGGGAACAGGAAGTGATGTAAGTGAATGAAAGGGTTATAGATTTGGATGGAAGTGCGGGATATTAGAATTTAAGAAAAGAGAACTACCCGTCAAGTGGCATGGCCTATACTAGGCAGCTGCTATCTATGGGTAGTACTAAACTACACAAAGACAAGGAAAAAAAAAAAAAAGAACACGGCCCTAACCCCTCCCCTTCCTATTACATCCATTAAACCGAAGCTGGCAGGAAACAAAGGTAGGAAAGGTCATACAATGTAAAAAAAAAAAAAAAGTTTGGAAATTATATAAGAAAAAACAATTGAAAACATGCAATGCTACCGCACTGTAATCAGGAAAAACTCATATTTTGTCGCGAGTGATTGAGTGTCTTGGATGAATCTTATGCTCACCTTTTTCAGTCATTGGGCAGTGTTTATCTATAGCCTCTCCTGGACACTTAGCTCCACTGACCCATTACGGGTTACGCTGTTTTACCAGACTAGCTTCTTCCTATCTCATTCAAACGGAAACAGATGGCGCATTCTAGGCGTGTAAAATGCGTAGAGGGAGTCAGTACTAATTATTATAAAATCTTGTATACATAATCTTCATTCTCAAAACCTCAGTGCAGGTGAAAGGCAGCTTGTTCCACTCGTCCACTACCGTTCTATATTACTAAACCAGTACTTGTGCCACCTACTGTAGTTATTAACAAAAGTGAGATTTATGTAATGTAAATACATTTAATGTGCCTGATTTGTCCTGACTACTCATTACCAAGACTCCACTTGTCATATACATTTTGCCTTATTCATTTCATTAATTATCTTATGCATTTCACCTAAATTACCCTTGCTCTTCGCCTCTCCAGTTTATCCATATTCACCTTTGTTGTTTTCATCACAGTAGCATCAGACGATAATATTTAGCTATTTTATCAGACCTTAGAATGGAAGAGTAGCATCCTAAGCTGAGTAAAAGTGAATGAATTTAGCGGTGAAAAAAAAAAAAAAAAAAAAAAAAAAGCACATTGGCTGCAGTACCCGCACCCACTAGTCAGTCGGAGATTGAACATTTGACATTGCCGTTTCACCTTGGAGAGATTCCTCTCAAAATCGAATTACATTGTTTTTGGCTTACTCTGAACCCTTCCACCAGGTTTGGACCTAATCGGATATAATGTGAGCCCACCTTTCCCGTGACTTTGACATTTGACTGATATTGCCACAAATCGAATCCCTCTATTCTTGCCTTACTTTGAATCCTTCTACAAAGTTTTGTCTAGATGGAATAAGAACTTTGCCATATTACCTTTTTTTTTTTTTTTTTTTTTATAACAGAACGGAGGAAGGAAAAACAAATGGGGGAAAAAAAAATAATCCATACACCAGACTACTGGTGTCCTCCATTCATAAAATATCTGTAACAGTTAGACTTGAACAGTTGTGGGTTGAAATTTGGAGGAAAACAACTCTGGGGAAGCGAGTTCCAGAGAGATGCAGTTCGGGGAATGAAAGAATTCTGATAGGCAGAAGTTCTGCAATATGGTTGAGTGACATTCCAGTCATGAGCGCTACCAGATGCCCGTGTAGCACGAGGGAAGGCATGGAGAGGTGGCACCATGGACGCAACCTCGTCTGAGCACTTGCCAAAAAAATATCTGTAAAATAATGCAAGGGAGGCAACATTCCTTCTTACTTGCAGGGGAGGTAGTTTATATGTAATGGCAGGGTTGTTAATGATTCTAACAGCTTTATTCTGAATTTTGTCCAGTTGTCTCAATGCAACCTCTCCACAACCATTCCACAAGGGTGAGCAATATTCAAGCTGAGAGAGCACATGACTCTTATAAATTATAGCTAACTGCTCATCAGTGAAGAAGTTACGGACTCTGTACAATAATCCAAGTTTCTTTGAGGCGGCCTTAGCAAGTGATCTGACATGAGAGGTCCAGTTGAGAGCACTGTTAAGTGAGACACCAAGAATTTCAATACTTTTGGAGATGGGAATATTAGTAGCACTGAAGGTATTGTACGAATCTGGTAATATCTGTCTATTAGTAACCTGTATATATTTAGTTTTACTAGCATTAAAAGAGACAAGGTTGTTTTGTCCCCATTCACTGATTGTAGCTAGATCTTGATTTATGGAGATGGCTGTACTGAGTTGAGAGGGAGAAATATTAGACTTTGTAAATGGATGTCTGAGTGTGAATGAACTATGTAGTGTTGAGTTTAATGTGAACCTTGCCCTTGCCACGTGACCTTGGCATTTGACCCATGTTTCACAAAACATCAGGTAACCCTTTGGCTGATCATCAACATTTCCACCAGGGTTTGTCCAATTCAGATAAAAAATATTTTTTGTTACATGGTTCACAAAGTGACGGATCGAACTTTGACCTTGCCCTGTGACTTTGAGCTTTGATTCGTTCTTGCCATACCCTCAACCCCTCCACCAAGTTTGGTGTAAATTGGTAAAAAAAAAAAAAATCTGAAATGCAAAATGAAATTTTAATCTTTACATTTGACAGATTGTTCTGAAAAGATATGTCAATGCCTTAGCTTACCCTCAACTCATACTCGAAGTTTGATTAACGTTGGATAAATTTTTTTTAGTTATTTTGTTCACACACACACACACACACACACACACACACACACACACACACACACACACACACACACACACACTCACGTCAAGTAAAATATTTCTGCGCTCGCAAACCGGGAGCGGGTATAATAAGTCAGCGGATTGAGGGGGTTATGCCAGAGGTGGTGAATGTGTGAGAAGGAGGAGGGGATGGAATGAAAGAAGGTTTAGAGAGAGAAAATTCAGATGTCTAGGTGGTACTGATAGGTTGAGAGAGAGAGAGAGAGAGAGAGAGAGAGAGAGAGAGAGAGAGAGAGAGAGAGAGAGAATAAAAAATAAGAGGGGATGTGGTTTAAGAAAGGGAGGGGATAGAGAGGTACTGAATAAAAAGAGGAGAGAGGATGTGAATAAAAATAAAAGTGTGTCAACAGAAAGTTGAGGTGACAGGAAAAGTACGCGGCTAGAGAAGGGAAACACAAAAGGACAAACACGAAGTGAACAGAGAGTGCAAATAAAATGTATAGCTTCCTGTGTTTCTTCAGAACTTGCTCATTTTCACAACCATTGTACCTTAAGGAGCTGATACCTTATTGGGAGGATGTTGCACATACCTATCCCTGGCGAGACCGGATATATAACACTGATAGCAACTAATATGTCAAGACTGACTGACAAACAGGAGTAACTGTGGATAACACATATGCTGAGGAAAAGAGACCTGATTGCCTTCCACCAGGGTGACACTGAAGTGAAAGTGAGGAGTGGGAAGCAGGATATGAAAGAGAGAGAGAGAGAGAGAGAGAGAGAGAGAGAGAGAAGGGTGGGAGGGAGGAGAGGCTTGAAGCTGTAAACAAAAATCAAGGGGAGATCGAAGTAAGAGTGGAAGAAAAATAAAAAGAGTGAAGGTGGTGATGCAGAATGGGAGGCGAGATAGGGAGAGAGAGTCAGGTGAGGTTAGACGTGGGAGGTGAAGTGATGTGAGAGGTGAGGGAGGTGAGGGGTTGGAGAGGTAAGAAGGAAGAAATGAAATGAGTTGAGGAGTTGGCAAAAGGGAGGCAGGGCATGGTGATCTGGGAAAGAGGGGAAATGTGAGGAGAAAGTGAGTTGCAGATGAATTGAAGGAATGTGGGGAGTTATAGGATGTAGGGTAAGGGAGTCTTTGATATGAAGGGAAGTTGGAAGGTGAGGGGCAAGGGGAGGTAATGGAGAGAGGAAGGAGGGTTAAAATTAGGAATAAGGGGAGGTGAAGTGGGATGAAAGGTGAGACGTTACGTCAGGAAAGAGGGAGGTGAGGAAGGACACGAATGACTATGTGAAGGGAAGTTGAGGGGAGAGGGAGGTACAGGATAGGTGACGGAGGAGGATAGGGCAGGAGAGTTGAGCTGAGAGGGCATAGAAGGTAAAGAGAAAAACTGAGGAGGATGAGAGGACGCCAAGTGGGGGTGGGAGGTGTTAAAGGTATGGGGTGAAGGTGTGGCCATGTCTGGAAGAGCCTTTCAGAGATTCATCAAAGGGGTGGGGATTGCCCTTGCCTCACCTTTCCTCCCACTCTTTCTCTTGCTGTTTAGCTCCTCCTGTCTCTTATATTTTCTTTTCTGTGCTTTTTTTATTTTTACATACTATCTTGCCTCTCATTTACTGAGTCTGTCTATTCTCTTTCGTCATTTTTTCTTTCTATGTTTCTCTTTTATCTTTCGTTTTTTGATCTTTGTTTCCAGTTCCGTTCTGTCTTTCTCTTTCCAACGATATCATCACCACTACACAACCACACACCATCACCATATTTCCACTCCACACCCATACCATCACCAGATTACCACCCCACAACCACACCATTACCATATACCACAGCACACCCACACCGTCACCACACTACCACCCCACAACCACACCATTACCATATTACCACTCCACAACCACACCATGGCCATATTACCAACCCACAACATCACCATATTACCACTACACAACCACACCATCACCAGCACTCCACAGCCACACCATCACCATATTACCACTCCACAACCACATTATCACCATACTACCACTCCGCAACCAAACCATCACAAGCACTCCACAACCACACTATCACCATAATACCACTCCACAATCATACCATCAACATAAATCTGCCACCCATCATCCTAAACCAACCACGACACAACCACACTACTTCTGTCGTCTAGGCCACACCACCACCACTGTCATTCTACCACCACAGTTCCTTCATCGCAACCGCACCACATCATCATCACTGTTTCTACCACTCCTATTACGCACCACCCCATAACCTAACCACCTATACATTGTAAGGCCGTACCGCTTCCACTACGGCACCTGCTGCACAACACTACCACTCCACTACCACACCACCACCATCACCACCTTACCACTCCACTACCATCTCACCACTCCACACCCACCACCACTTCTACCTGATCATTCCACTACCACACTAGCACCGCCTCACCACTCCACTATCACACCACCACTACCTTATCACTTGATTACCACACCACAGCCACTGCCTCACCACTCCACTACCACCACCACCTCACTACCACCATCTCATCACAACCAGCCTCCAGGTCAGGTCATGAGGCCACACCCCTCACTTACGTAATTTGCATACGCAATCTCTTTTGGAAAGCATTTTTCTTCGAACTAGTCAGTTTTACAGTCATTAATTTTCCTGTCGGTGAAAGGAGGAAGTTTTATTGCCACAAAGAGGTAAGTCATATTTTCTTCTCTTCAACCCCGAAGGTTTTTTCTGTATTTGAATAAAATCGTCTGTCGGTTGTCAGAAGAAAATTGTCAGTTGGTTGGCTGAATAAAATCGTCCGTCGGATGACGGAATAAAACAAGTTGTAAGTGGGTGTGAATGGGACAACAGGGAAAGTTGTTACAATCAAGAGTTTGTCATATTGGGGAATATAATATGATATGGGAACAATTACAAAAGTATCAGACGGATGCAAGAGATTTAGGGCCCTCATATGGGAGATTTGGTAAGTCGATAAAGTCCACGCGAATAAAGCACCTTGTTTACAATAATTGTTAATTTTAGATAGACGGACAGTGCGGCCCCTAGAGGCGTTCCAACATATAAAAACTGACAATGGGTAAGCTTTATTATTTTAGGAAATCTGTCATTAGTAAAAAATTGTTATTCTGGAAAATTTTACATTGCGTTTGGTGGTCAAATTCTGGAAAATTTATCGTGCTGAGAGTTTTGTCACACTGGGGAAAATTATGGGTGTGTGTCAAGTACTGACAGAAGTATGGTCCGATATTTTTACTTAATCAAGTTATTTAATGATCTTTTTGTAGTATTAGTTCGTGCACAGAATCGTCTGCAGCTGCATGTTTTTTTTTCTCTCTCTTTTATGGGGATACTTAGGTAATGATATTTGCCTGCAGGTATTTACCTCTGCATATTGATTTTTTTTCATTTTTACAATATTTACGTGAGGATATTTACGCATCGATATTCATGTGCACAGTTTTGTGTGTGGATATTTATGTATAGATATTGATGTGTAGATATTTGCGTGCGGATATTTACATGTGCTATTGTCCTTAATTGTGGACATTTAGGAGTTGATACGTGGAAATAGTTACGTGCAACTGCAAACGCCCATACATGTACCATGTATATATTTGAACGGATATTACGTTTGGATATTTACGTGTAAATTTCCGTGTGGGTACTTAAATACTTAAGTGCGGATATTTACCTGTTACCGTATTCGTGTGCACACTTGTGGATATTTACGTGTTCCGTTTCCTTTCTTGCTGGTCAATACCAACTCCATCCTCGTTTTCTGTAAGACTGAACCTCGCCTGGAAGGGTCCCCTTGGTAAAAATCTATTACAGTTTTTCATGGATCGGGGGTTCATGAAATTGGATCCATCGAGGAGAGAGAGAGAGAGACAGAGAGAGAGAGAGAGAGAAAGAGAGAGAGAGAGAGAACCTAGAACTGTATTTTTCGTGTTCCTGGAGAGTTCAAAGCGAATTACCTGCCACGCTCACCAGCCTAACATGGCAGCCCAAAGCATCACACATTTTAGAGCACTTTTTTTTTTTTTTTTTTAGTGCATTGTCACCGGTATCAGAGTTTAGAGTATCCTGTACCCTGAGTATCCTGTACCCTGAGTATCCTGTACCCTGAGTATCCTGTACCCTGAGTATCCTGTCGCCTTGTCTTCGCGGTGGTAGAACTAAGATGTATTATGCGAATACTGCAGATCAATGATGTTAGTGAAAATTAACATATTACATCGCCAGTCGTATTAAATTTAACATTATGTTCCTCGTCTTTCTTCACTGTAACATGACTGAGTATTTACTGGAACTGTCTCACTGTTTCATTCTTTTAGAAAGTTGTTTATAGTAGAATATCCCTGAGGCGGGATAACCTGACAGCGTAGGGTAGATGTGTCGTCCCTGAGGTGGGATAAACTACCAGCATAGGGCAGATGTGTCGTCCCTGAGGCGGGATAAACTGCCAGCATAGGGCAGATGTGTCGTCCATGAGGCGGGATAAACTGACAGTGTAAGGTAGATGTGTCGTCCCTGAGGCGGGATAAACTGCCAGCATAGGGCAGATGTGTCGTCCCTGAGGCGGGATAAACTGACAGTGTAAGGTAGATGTGTCGTCCCTGAGGCGGGATAAACTGCCAGCATAGGGCAGATGTGTTGTTACTCTAATGACTTGGACCATTTATTCATGATTTTCGTATTCGGACTTTGCCAAGAAATGGGTAACGCCTGTCAGTTTACTCAAAAGGGAGTTTCTAGGTAAAGCATGTCAAAAGTTAGTCTGAATAATAAGACCGACAGTTGCACAGACCAATCTGTAGACTGACGGACCGACAGGTACACAAACCAATATGAAGACTGACGGACCGACAGGTACACAAACCAATATGAAGACTGACGGACCGACAGGTACACAGATAGATATGTAGACAGACTGACGGACCGACAGGTACACAGACCGATTTGTAGACAGACTGACGGACCGACAGACACGGTACGAACAACCTTACGACCCACAACGCGAACGATATAAATATACTGTACGGTAATCATATTCTCAGCTGGGAGGCATTACCAAGACTGAAGACAAGTATGTATCATGCCGAGGCAGAATGATCACCGGAATTTAAGTTTGGTCGTAATTTTATCGAGGATGAAGCCCAGTTTGGTGGTCTTCAGAATTTATAATGTGAAACCTCGCCTAATGATAAATTTACCCTCTTCAATCAGGTAGCGCGTTCTTTCTTACACCCTTGCTCACCACAGACTATGTTTACTGTTCTGTAGTGGTTATGTGAAATGGAGTGTTAAATACAGCCTTCATTTACACATTCGCTGTAATGCGGATATCCTAAGAAAAAAAATCGTCTAACAGTTCGAAGAAAGCAATAAAATATAACATCACTGGGTTGAAGAAGTTAGCAGTAATTAAATGGACGTAAAACTGCCACCAAAAAGACGGTTCTTTACAGCTTGGCGGAATTATCTGATAGTAATCGATTAACTGAAGACTGCATAAAAACACACCATTAAAAAAAAAGGAAAAAAAGAAATTCCTAAGCTGAATAAAATCATTTGGCGGCAGCGAGAACAAAAAATAGGAATACAAGTCATCGTTAGAGAATGGGTTAAGGGATATGTCAGGGCTGAATCCAAGCATGTTACACACACACACACACACACACACACACACACACACACACACACACACACACACACACACACACACACACACACACACACACACACACACACACACACACACACACACACACACACACACACACACACACACACACACACACACACACACACACACACACACACACACACACACACACACACAGGGGGAGGGGGCAGACGGTAGGCAAACAAGAGATAAGAAAAGTCTTAATAATGAAAGGGAAAGGAAGGGTGAGTGGGAAGCTGAGGTATACCGAGAGAAATATAATGTTGGTGAAGGTGTTTGTAGTGAGCAGGATTAAGAACAGGATAATGAGAAGGTTAATACTTGTAATTTAGGCAAAACTCCTCGGAATAATAAATGAAAATGTGTGAAATAATAAAAGAAAGCAAGAGTACGTGGCAAGAAAATGTAATATTGAATAATTTAGCCGTTGAGAGTCCTCCCAGTGAGTAGGAGGAGGAAAAGGGTGGTCTAAATAGGTAAACTCTCTCCTTGTCGGGAAAACTCTAGTATTTTTTCATCAAATGCCAGATTATCTTATTTAGGCAACAGCGCGTCACAAAAGCCTGAGTGTTAATACTGCCACCATTAACCCTTCCATGGTGGAGGTGGTTCAGGCACCATATTTGTGCCATCTCCAGGCGATTTTAATTAGGTTATGAAGACTTTTATACCTGGGGGTTAGCTGTATCTAACCGTCTAGCTTGAACCGTGTCTTACTGCCTCAGTAAAATGGGCAAGAGATGGCAAGAATTAAGGTACAAGGCAGCTCATGAGTGAACTGCCTAATGCTGATAATTTAGGGAAAACTATTGAGGGCAATGAATGAAAATGGGAAGAAAGAAGCCATCCGGGTTGGAATTAACTATCTCATGGTGTGGACGACTCTAGTACTCTATTCCAACCGAACACCAGACGATTTTATAGAGCTGAGAGCAAGTCATGGGAACCCAAGAGTGGAAAGGGAACCCTCTCATGGTTGACAAAACTCTATGTTCAGCTGACCTTAGACGATATTATTCAGATGAGAGCGAGTATTGGACCCTGAGAGTGTTAATACCATCATTACCAGTACTGATACCATTAACTCTTTAATGGTCGGGATAACTAGTATATTATAACAAGTAATTACATATATGACTATTCAGGTATGAGTGAGGTACAGGAGGCTGAAGTGCTAATAATGATAATATAAAGAAATGTCTTAGGGATAATGAATGGAAGGGGATGGGAAAAACACATGCTGATTCACACTAAGTTGAAAATGTTTCATCGCTCATAACTCCATAGTGAAGCTTTACATGTATTTAATCACTTGTGGCAGAAGCTGTAGTGGAAAAAGGAAGAATAATAACTCTGACCACGGCATTTGCTAGGATTCAGGTATTAAAAAACTAATACATATTAAAAGGGCATTTTTTGAAAATAATATTTGGCCGTCGACATGAATTTCTCTTGATAGCTTTTAAAAATGCCGGCTGCTTTATAAAACGAGCATCAGATAAAATCTGTTGTATTCTGAATCTCTCTTTAAACTATTAATTCATGAATCTGGTTGTGTATGTGTGTGTGTGTGTTTTTTTCCTCGCAGAAGAAATATTTAGCCAAGTATTTCATGCAATTTAGTGGCTCTCGATTTTTTTTAATAATAATTCTTTGGTGGTGTGATAAATAAAGACTGATGATTGGTTAACAAGGAGGACTGACAATTTCAAAAGCAGGCGGGGATGGAGGGTTGATGGGTAGGTATAGGATGGATGGTTTACAACAAAAGATGGATGGTTACCTCGTTTAACCCCTTCAGCACGAGGACGACTTTTCTGTCTTATTCTTGCAAACTTTGTTAAGCAACTAAGGAGTGTTTTTCAACTGGAGTACTGAACACAGCCTCACTAACTCCATCACTACTGGGGTCCTTCGTTGACTTCTTTTTATTTCCATCCCATTCTCATTTTCTTACCTCAACCTATCTATCTATCTATCCATCTATAGTCCGACGCCCTAATCCAGCAAAGGGTGGCCGCAGACAAAACGCCTCCAAGTCGCTTTGTCACCCACCATTTGACTACCCTCTCCCCAACTCACCCCCCATCCCTCATATACCTCTCAACTCCATCCCTCCACCTCATCCTCGGTCTACCTCTCCCTCTCCCTCCCTCCACCTCACCTACATACACCCTCTTAGTCAGTCTTTCATTCTCCATTCTCTTCACATGTCCAAACCACCTCAGTGTATTTCTCCTGTTCTTCTCAACCACATCCACATCCACCCCACAGCGTTCCTTCACTTCTTCATTCGTCAACCTGTCCCTCCACGTCACTCCACATGCTCCTCTCAAGTAACTCATTTCCACTGCTCTCACTCTTGACTTGTTCCCCTCTTGCAAAGTCCATGCCTCGCTTCCATACGTCAGGGTAGGGATCACAATACTATCATGCAGTGACTTCTTAACTTCCATACTCACCTCCCTATTTCTCATCACTGCTTTCAGTGTACCAACAACCTTCCTTCCCTGCTGTACCCTTTCACGCACTTCATCCCCCAAAGTTCCATCCCTACTCATCACACTACCCAAGTACTTGATTGCACTCACATTCTCCATATCCTCACCATCCAACCTCACTGCACACTCTGTGACTTCATTCCTCTCAAACACCATAACTTTACTTTTGTTTGCATTAACTTTCAGATTCCTCCTTCTACACACTGTCCCAAATTCATTCACCAAACCTTGCAACTCCCATTCATCTTCACTCAATAGTACTGTATCATCAGCAAACAGCAACACCGGAAGCTTCCAAATCTCACCCTCATTCATTAGAGCCACCCCCACATCCACTGCCCTACTCTGCACCTCCTTTACAACCTCATCCATGTATATATTAAACAGCCATGGAGACATCACACAACCCTGTTTCAGTCCCACATTGAGATCAAAGAACTCACTCAGCTCACCATCCACTCGCACCGTAACCCTAGCTCCCTCGTACATACTCTTCACAGCACTCAACAATTTCCCCTCCATTCCATATATTCTTAATACCTTCCACATACCTTGCCTATCTATTCTGTCATAAGCTTTCTCCAAGTCCATGAAGGCAGCATACACTTTCCTTCCCTTCTCTAGATACTTCTCCACTAAACATCTTAGAACAAATATCTGATCTACACACCCTTTTCCCTTCCTAAATCCCCCTTGTTCTTCTCCAACTAGCTCCTCTGTCATATGCCTAACCCTATCAATGAGTATTCTACCATATATTTTACCAGTCACACTAAGTAGGCAAATACCCCTATGGTTACCACATACTTCTCTCTCCCCTTTTCCTTTGTATAAAGGAACAATTATACCTGATTTCCAGTCCTCTGGAACCCTTCCCTCTTCCCAAGCCAATCTACACAACTTCGATATCCACTCCACAACAATCTCACCCCCATACCTAAGCATTTCATCACACACTCCATCAATTCCTGGGGCCTTTCCCAACTTAATCTTCTTCATCGCTTCCACTACTTCCGCCCTACTGATCTCTTCCTCCCTCCTCTCATCTCTTCTTCTCCCAGCCATTCCCCAACCACTTATACTCGCACTGCTCTCACTCTCTACATTCAACAAATCCTCAAAGTGCTCCTTCCATCTCCTCAGTTTCTCTCTCTTCTCCACCAACAATCTATTTTTCCTATCTTTCACTCCACTACTATTTCCCCTTTCATTAACCTCATCCATTTAATCACTTCATAATGGTGATGACTTCTTTTAATCTATTCCGTTACCTGGGTGTGATTTTTTTGTTTTTTTACGTTAAGAAGGGCGAATCTGAATGAAGGTATTATAAGCATCCTTCCTTAATCCTTTCACTGACATGACGATTTTTCTGCTTTGATCCTGGTACACCAAACGAGTATATTCAGCTCAGGTCGATCTGTCGCGATGAAGGGGCAAACCATCACTGTCACAATGAAGAGGTTAAACATCTCTTTATGATCATAATAGGTTTTTCTTGTATACTTCTCATCCTCAATCGTACCTCATCTGTCTGTCTGTCTGTCTGTCTGTCTCTCTCTCTCTCTCTCTCTCTCTCTCTCTCTCTCTCTCTCTCTCTCTCTCTCTCTCTCTCTTTCATATCAGTCTCGTGGGTCAGGAACATATGATAGACAAGGGAGGGGGGAAAAAAGATGTGGGTGGGGAGGTCAGCGGTGATGCGCCCTGGAATGCCTTTGGTGCACAGGGCCGGATCCAGAACTTTATAAACGGAGTGATTCCTAGCTGACATATTACTTAATGAATTTAAGCAACCGAATAATATTTTATTATTAAAAACACTCTTTTTTGCTTATATTTTATTATTATAAACACCCTTTCTAGTGAAGTGATTCTGTGATAAAATTTATGTAAGATATTCACTGCATATATTTTGGTAAACAGCATTGTTCATTTATTAACAGTAATCACTGCTCTACCTGAAATTGGGGAGGCACGCTCCCCACGCTTCTTACCCCCTATTCCATGTCTGGTGCCGTTCCTGGACTGGATGGTGCTATACTCACGAGACACGGCAGTTCTAAATGAGTCAGCCATCCTTCCACCCCTGGAACACGCACTTCACACAAGTCCTCATGGGATCAACAATAAGCAGTCGCCTCAGCCAGCACCCGCAGACGTAAGTTTGGCCCAAGAAGATCAAGAAGCACATTTACTGTGTTGAACACTGGTTCGTAAAACAGCCGGGAGGGGTTTCATTGAAAAAAAAAAAAATGTCGGGAGATCGCAAAGAATCAGCGAAATGTGCTACTTGAGATCAGCACAAGAGATTTAAAAAAATAAAAAGTGAGAGGTATGGAAAGCGCTCACAAATGAGTAGTTCTCCACGTCACCAAGTATTTCAGTACTCATCAGTGAAAAGAACCAGTATTACACGCGAGTATCTGATGAAGAGTACGGTACGCTTCTTGTCTCATTCCAGTTATAATAAGGTTTCTCCTGCTCTCACAAGCCCTCACTCTCACAACCAGACACGTCTCCTGAATAATCACAACTGCAGAAAGGTCTTATTCATTCTCACAACCAGGTGGTCCTTTTCTCATGGGCTATCGTTCCCACTCTGTCAATCACGTAATCCTACATTAAAGTCTCCCCGCCCTGTATGGGAAAATAAGTTAGGATGGCCTTTGGTTCCTTCTTCCTTGCATTAAACAAAAATACTGATAGTTATTATATATTTTTAGGATAATGAAAACAATGTTGTAATGAAATATTTCATATATGGTCAACTCTGGGATCCACTATGAGGTTAACTGAGGCTTAATGACCCACCAACGCACAAAGGATGGTGCGCACGTCCTTGACACTTCTGGAGTTCGGGACTGATGGTTTGAGATTACAGTAGTAGTGTGGCAAGACCTCATTAAATTTGAGCCTGTTTATGCTTCTGGGGTTGCAAACTAATGGAATGATATTCCAACCAGCTGGATCATTATCGATTTGTTCAGCGATATCTCATTATGTTCAGGCCGTATAAGTGGATGTTACAACCCAGTGCTTTGCTTAGTAAGACCTCTTTGGGACCATACATGACTTCAGTTTTCTGACGAAAGTTGTAAACTGTGCTAGTTGGGATAAAATTGGAAACGAGAAAACCCCATTTCATTAGGGATGTTCTAGGCATTCCGTTCCTCAATACCACGCACGATGCAGGTGGCAGCGAAAAAATGTTTGCCAAGAATGAGGCCCAGTGAAACTGTAAGGTCTTTCTCCAGATTTTACCCCGGTCTACACATCAGACAGTTACTGTAGTGTCAGAATATGTCGATTCTGACCTAAAGGAGCTGTTGGCTATAGCCTATAGTTTATTTAACAACGAAAGTGGTTGTTCTCGGACAGGGAGTTGTATTCTCGTCAGCTTGGATGGAATTCTGTCACCGTTCAAGTCATTTTTTTTTTTTAACCCGTACGAGTAATGTACTTTAAATCCTTTCGGTATGATGACGCTTTCTATAAATTTTTACTACTGCTACGTGCCTTTGTCAACATAAGGGGGGGCGGGGAGAAATGATTGTAGTAAATGTAATCTTGTTTTTAATGCATCTAAAACTTATTGGTTACACATTTTAACCCTCCAAAATCTAACACAGCAGTATCCTTTAATTTTTAACAATATCCATCTTAATCCTGCATCATCTTTGAACACACTTGGGGGTTTCATTCTCTCTTTTTATCTGGGAAAGATCATATTACCTGTCTTGTAAAATTTGCTTCCAAGAGATTAAGTGTGCTAAGCCGACTTTGTGTCCTCTATACCGCTGCACAGTTGTTGACTTTATACAGGGATTTATTCGCCCCTGTGTAGAGTGCATCTCTTACGTGTGGGGTGACTCCCCACATACAGCCTCTGTCACCAAGGCTTTTCGTCTCATTAAGCCGCCTCCAATTATTGGCTCCCTTCAATCTTTGTCTCTTTGCCGCTCCGTTGCATCATTATCTCGTTTCAGTCGCTACTTCAGTAGTAACTCTTCCTCTGAACCGTCTGCTTGCATTCCTCCAGCACTACGGCAGGAGTGTAGCACTCGTCAAGTAGCAAGCTCTCATCCCTTTGCTATCCAGCTCTCTACTGCAAGAGTTAACCGCTGCTCCAAGTCCTTCATGTATTCACAGGTCACCCCTGGAACTGTCTTCCACTGTCTGTATTTCCTATTGTCCATGACCTCCAGTCTTTTAAACACAAAATGTCTAGGCATCTCAAAAGGAATGAATTTTGAATTTGGCCTTTTTTTTTTTTTTTTCTTGGAGGGAACAATTGCTGGCCTCTGGCCTTTGGTTCCTTCTTCCTTGCATAAAAAGATAAAATAAATTAAGCATGGCAACAACAGACTGACCACCATAACGACCCATATGCTGTCGATAAATAGTCATTTAACTTAGCCTAAGCCTAAGTCCTTGTCTTATTGATGACCATAAACAACTTCGTAAACAGAGGCTCAGTAGGAATGGAGTAACGTTACGATCGGTGAAAGGAAATAATATAACCTTTATTTAGATATGTGATACAATTGACTTTCACTTATTAAGACTGCCTTTATTTTACTTGCATAAATGTTACATATTTAGAATTATTGTGAATGCTTGTTGTACTCAAGTAAGTTTTTTTTTTTCTTTTCAGGTAATTACTGTCTGTTGGAATCAGAACTTGCATATGTAAGTACGAAATTTGTCCTGTCTGTTGCTTCATCAAGAAATTTACCGTTTGCCACAGATTTTAGTAACCACGTCCATGCTAGAACAGAATTTGGGGGGTAAATTTAGCCCTCCTCTTCACTCTGCTTCTTTCATTATTTCTGCGTGGGCAGTCCTTCGAAACTTAACGTTAGCATCAGATGTGTGTTCGGCTAATCGTAGCTAAACATAAAGAAATATGAACATGACTTCCCACATAAAAGAAATTTTCTACAGTGCCCCAGCCCATACTGGGGAAAGGAAGAATCAGTGACCCACCCCAGCAGACAAAACCATGGGCATATGCTTTCATGTCACCTTCCACCGTCTTCCCCATCATTTCACTTCACTCTCACCCTCTTCCAACATTTGTCTCGTCTTAGATGAATGAGCCTTTCACTGACGCTGACAATGTCTGGTGGGGGAGGTGGTCGATTATAGCTTTCGAGTGTACAGTCCGTCAAAAAGTATCGCGCACGAGGAGTTCGATGGTATCCGAAATAACCACGTAGCTGGTGGTGTTCCCAGGTGATTAGTCCGCTATCACCTGAATGTGCATATGTTAACAGCACAGAAGACTGGGATTGTTTGGGAAGGTATAATGATAAATGGTTGGTTGATTGGAAGGACTGCTTTTAATGACTGACAAAATAAGTGTATAGTAATGGAATGGAGACTGAAAAAAGTATGATGGTGTACAGATGAGTGAAAGATTGGCAGGAAAGATAAATCGAGATGGTGATCAAGTCAGTACATTTCGTCTCAGGTGATGCCTGTGAAGATGTGTGTCACAAACAAGTTCTTTCACAGCAGTGTTTGAGATGATTTAATACATTTTTCAGGACAGGATGAAAAGGGTTGGATGGAATGATAGTGTGATGGGTGGTGAGGAAAGTTTATCTTGTGAACATAGGCGGTGTACGAGTATGTCTGCTTGTAGCATGTATGCACCACATCAGAGCAGAAATGGATGTGATGGACGGAGAGCAGTGGGCAGGATAGGCTTGGATAATGGTAGATTGTGGATAGGAGTGGGCAGGATAGGCTTGGATAATGGTAGATTGTGGATAGGAGTGGGCAGGGTAGGCTTGGATAATGGTAGACTGGGGATAGGAGTGGGCAGGATAGGCTTGGATAATGGTAGATTGTGGATAGGAGTGGGCAGGATAGGCTTGGATAATGGTAGGTTGTGGATAGGAGTGGGCAGGATAGGCTTGGATAATGGTAGATTGTGGATAGGAGTGGACAGGATAGGCTTGGATGAATGGTAGATTGGGGATAGGAGTGGGCAGGATAGGCTTGGATAATGGTAGGTTGTGGATAGGATAGGCTTGGATAATGGTAGGTTGTGGATAGGATTGGGCAGGATAGGCTTGGATAATGGTAGATTGTGGATATGAGTATGCAGGATAGGCTTGGATAATGGAAGTTGTGGATAGGAGTGGGCAGGATAGGCTTGGATAATGGAAGTTGTGGATAGGAGTGGGCAGGATAGGCTTAGATAATGGTAGATTGTGGATAGGATTAGGCAGGATAGGCTGAATATTGGTAGAGTGTGAATATGAATTTGCAGGATAGACTTGAATAATGACAGATTTTGGGTAAGGGCAGGGAAAATACACCTTGTGAAGGTTGGGGTTGGATGTTGTCTAGTATGGATATGGTGATGGTATAATTTTAGAGTTTTCACCTAACAAAACGGGAAGGAAAAAGTAAATACGCGCCACAAGTATACCCAGCTTCTCACGACACAGGCAAAGTGACGTCATCGTAGTGAAGGGATAGGGTTTTCTTGCAATGAAGGCTGTTTATTAAGTTCTGAGTATGTCCTTCAGTCGTTAGTCAAGTAAAAACACACATGCCTTAGCATTCCACTCAAAACCGTTTATTTTATTTATTTAGTTTTTATTTGCAGATGGCAGTGTTTATAAACCCATACCTAAGTTATTCAGTGGTATTCATTATATGCAAATGGGTAGTCGTAATATTTGGCTGGACTGGTTTCTGCGGTGGGGCAGTGTTTTACTCGTATACCTGTGGCTGCGGGGTAAATATAGGCTGTGTTGTGTTTTAATGAGGGACGAGGCCAGGTAGCTCAGCACGGTGTTGTGTTGTATTGTGTTGCTTTCTGTTGTGTTGTGTTGTGTTGCGTTGTGTTGCGTTGCGTTGTGCTTCGTGTCCTTCCTTTGCTTTACACTACGTTGTGCTGTGTTGGGTCATGTTGCGTTGCGTTGTGTTTTGTTGTGTTGCCTCTCATATTCATCCAACCGTAACTCACTTTTTTCACTTGGATTAGTTTTCTTTGCTCATTGCAGAATTATACCCATATCTGAGAAGTTGTTGTAGGGGAGATGCAACAGTTTTGGACCAACATGGACCTTGGTCAGGTATAGATAGGGAGGAAATATATGCGATCATTTATTGTGGGACAATGGAAAGGCAATGGGGAGTGGTATGGGTAGGAAAAGACGAAATTGAAGTGGCAGGATTAGAGAGAGAGAGAGAGAGAGAGAGAGAGAGAGAGAGAAGAAATATTTGGTGCGAAGTAAGAAGTGACTGGTGAATGTGTCTAAATATGCATTAAATCTATATGCTATTTCACCGTCGATTTTCAGTACCACTTTTTCTTCCATCATCCATCTTTCTCTCTCTCTCTCTCTCTCTCTCTCTCTCTCTCTCTCTCTCTCTCTCCACTTAACCTAGCAAACCATCTAACCCAAGTTTCCTTAACGCAACCTGTCATGTTTCAGTCCACTCTAATCTAACCAAACCTGACTTAACCTTTTTTTATATCGTCCCATTCCATGAACTGCATCTCGTCTCTTCCTGTGCCAGCCCAGTCCAGTCCCCTTAAAGCCTTACTTAACCTAACCTTATCAGTTGATCAGAGCGGTAGTTATGAGATAAATGCATAAAAAATAAATAATCCCTGTTGAAACCAAATTACCTTAGCCAAACCCAGCTTAATCCACAATATCCCATTACATCTCCCAAAGCCAGTCTAAGTCGAAATAGATTTAGTCCGAGCCTTCTTTCTTTGTTGCTCTCCAGTCACCACATCTGAACCTAACCCATCCCAAACCAGCACCAGACCCGCCTGAGTGTGGGCCTTGATAATTACTTTATAGCTCAGGAAGTATGAAAAGAAGGCGCGTGACCACCGAAGTGCAGACCCGGAACTAGCAGATATCCAAATAATCCTCCCAGCAATGGCCTCCAACGCAGTTACCGTACGGAGTGATTCGGATGTTACATCTATCCCGTTTCTTCTGTGATTCTTTTCATATTAATTATTAATAGCATATATCTACGCATAAGAAGTAAAATCAGGGAAGTGCCATACGTTTGCTCGCAAATGCCGCTTTTCATATAATATCATTTTTACCATTATTATCTGCCATTATTTGGGACATAAATGATTGTAAAAATAATGTTATTCTGTTACTACTTATACTTCATCTTTGCAGGTAAGCCGGGTGCTGTACCACAAAAGTTGTAAGTATAAAGGAGGGCCTACATATGTGCCCTCGGCAATTAATTGGTATTGGGGGCCAAATCGCACCATAATATGGTCAGAGTTTTCTTGGGGAATAAGGTAAAAGTTTTAACATTTTTCAAAAGTCATTTTTCCAACAGACCTACTATTCTCAAATCTTGCATGTAGGAAGTAGAGGCCAAGAGCTACGACGTTTTCCAATTTTTCTTCTTTATTAATTCTCCATTTTGTCATGTTTATATAGTAGATGAAAGTTGGCGTGTGAAGTTTACAGATAAATGGCATTGGTGGTGAGAAGTACTTGAAGAATATGGAAGGATTTTGAAAGATAGAAATAAGCACAAGTTACAACATAATCCTCACATTACCACACACAACAGAAACAGTGACGAAGCTGCAATGAATTGCTGTTCACTAAGATAACGGAAGAGAATTAAGAAGACAATAAAACATTATAAGTTCCAGTGCGGAAAACATGTGCCATAAGTGTGTTTGGTCTGCATTACTGACCTCCGCCTCGGCCATTAGAGCTCACTTAGTTGATTACACTTTATTTTCAGCAACAGACTTTTGTTCTGTGTCTTAATTATACCAGTGCGATGGCTTTTTTATTTCATCATCATAATCCTGTTTTTCACTTATACAACACCCGAAAAGTTGAAACAAGACCCGAAAATTGAAAAGACAGCAAACCATCACGCAGAGTTCCTGTTGAAATGGGCCACACACCTTTTCACTCACCATTCAAGTCTTGGAAATTTTCATCCTCACCTTACAGGCAAGTTATCCAGACAAACTCACAATGCCTGTGAGGAAGCATAATTCCGTTGAGTGTCAGGCTACAGTTAGACGGCAACCCTTGTCCTTTGCATTGCCATTCATACATCGTTAGCCCATTTTTGCCCGTTAATTCTGTTACTTACTCAGTTTCCATATGGTATCTCATGTATTCACACAGTTACATTATCCATCCATCGTCTTTTTGGCCTCCCATGTCCCTCGCGTGCCCGTAGATTTACTCATACAACTCCTTTCACAGCCTTATTCATATCCAAATAACTCTTTTCAGTATCCTACTCATATCCATATAACCCTTTCCACCACCTTACTCAGATCAATATAGCCCATTTTACTACCCTATTAATATCAATATAACCCATTTCGCTACACTATTCATATCCATGTAACCCTTTTGACTACCCTTCGCGTATCCATAAAACCCTTTACATTACCCTACTCATATCCATATAACCCTTTCCACTACCCTACTCATATCCATATAACCATTTCCACTACCCTACTCATATCCATATAACCATTTCCACTACCCTACTCATATCCATATAACCCTTTCCACTACCCTACTCATATCCATGCAACCCTTTACACTACCCTACTCATATCCACGTAACCCTTTACACTACCCTACTTATATCCATGTAACCCCTTACGCTGCCCTACTATAATCCTGTAACCCTTTACACCACCCTACTGATATCCATATAACCCTTTTCACAACATTACTCATCCATATAACTCTTTTCACTATCCTGTATCCGCTTCACCCTTTACACTTCCCAACTCGTATCCATTATCTCTGGGACCGTACCAACAATGCATACTTCCTTATACCCTGTAGCCCTTTTGCTACCCTACTCATATACATTCTCTTAGTAACCATAGCAACAAAGTACACTTTCTTTTTACCTTTTGATTAACAAACTTTCTTACGCCACGCATCCCTCTTTCTTAGCCTACGCTTCCTACATACATTCCTCAGTCATTCAGAGTTTCCTACGTAATCTCCTCTGAGGCATCATCTTCATTCACGCCTTCACTTCGATAGCAGATGTTTGACGTTATTCCTGATATGTCGAGGTGACTTTGTTCAGCTAATATGAGACTGAACTTAATATGATAAATATAGCCTTTAATGTGTTTGCTAAAAGAGGTATTTTCTGAGTGGAATTCATCGTCCGTAGGAGACGAGGAAAATCATATATCTGTGCAGGCGCTTTGTAACGGCATGCAGGCTAACACTGGATGCTCATATGTTCCGTGATGAGAGTAAAGAGTGGCTGGCCTCTCCATCTCCGTAAATTGTATTGTACGGTGAAAACGTCTAAGGCTTACATCTTTCATAAATAACCGTCAGTGGCTGTTCACCTGCTTTTATATTCTCCTGTTTCTGTTTTGGAATTTTTCCAACTCCATGTGTGAGGAAGAAGAAGGAGACACTTATTCTTTCACTTATTTACAATATTTCTTCCTCTCTCAGTTTTATACGTTATCATTTACGTTTGGGTGTGTTTGTGTGTGTGTGTGTGGGTGTGGGTGCGGTGTGGTGTGGTGTGTGTGTGTGTGTGTGTGTGTGTGTGTGTGTGTGTGTGTGTGTGTGTGTGTGTGGTGTGGTGTGGTGTGGTGTGGTGTGGTGTGGTGTGTGTGTGTGTGTGTGTGTGTGTGTGTGTGTGTGTGTGTGTGTGTGTGTGTGTGTGTGTGTGTGTGTGTGTGTGTGTGTGTGTGTGTTTCTTTTGCTTGTTTGCTTTTGGTTTCATTTTTATACGAGCAGCGTTTTTCATCTTTCCTTCCCCTCATCCATCTCTGTTTTCGTTCTTCACTCACCTCTCACATCAGTCATTCTTAAGCACCTCCCTCTTACTTCCTCTGTTCTGTGTTTGCTCTCGTAATTGTAATAATCAGTATGACTTAATATTTCTTGTTTGTTGAAGTGGAACTTTTAGGTATAGATATTAGCGTGTAGATATTTGCCTGTAAGTACTTGCAGGTGCATGTTTGCGATATTCGCTTGGGTATATTTACATTTAGATGCTTGTGTGAGGATATTTGCGTGTGAATGTTTACATGTGCTACTTATATTTGAACATTTACGTATTGATACGTGAGGATATTTACGTGTAACTACCTACCCCTGAATATTTACATGTATCAGGTATATTTATGAACAGATAACCCGTGTGGAAAGTTCTATCTATTGCCAGACGCCTCAATCCCGTTTGGGGTGGCCACAAACAAATCGCCTCCACGTCGTCCTGTCCCCCGCCATTTCACTGCCCTGCTCCCAACTCACACCCCCCTCTCTCATATACCTCTCCATCCCATCCCTCCATCTCATCCTCGGCCTCCCCTCCCTCTTCCCCCCTCCACCTCACTCACATACACTCTCTTCGTCAGTCTTTCACCCTCCATCCTCTCCACATGGCCAAACCACCTCAGTGTGTTCCTCATAACACTTCCTGTCACATCCACATCCACACAACAACGCTCCTTTATATCCTCTTTCGTCAGCCTGTCTCTCCATGTGACTCCACAGGCTCCTCTTAAATAACTCATTTCCACTGCTCTCACTCTTGACTTGTGTCCCTCCAACAACGTCCAAGCTTCGCTTCCATACGTTAGAGTTGGTATCACAATACTGTCATGTAGTAACTTTTTCACTTCCATGCTCACTTCCCTGTTTCTTATCACTGCTTTCAAAGAACGAGCAACCTTTCTTCCCTGCTGTACCCTTTCAAGCACTTCACCCTCCAAACCTCCATCCTTACTCATCACACTACCCAAGTACTTAAACGTACTCATATTTTCCAATTCCTCACCATCCAACCTCGCTGTACATTCACTGACTTCACCTCTCTCAAGGACCATCTCTTTACTCTTCCCTACATTCACCTTTAGATTCCGTTTCTTGCACACTCTCCCTAACTCATCCACCAAGCCTTGCAGCTCCCCTTCGTCTTCACTCAACAACACAGTATCATCTGCAAACAACAGTACAGGGAGTTTCCAAACACTATCCTCTCTCACCAGGGCCACTCCAACATCCACTACCCTACCTTGTACCTCTTTTATTACCCCATCCATGAACAGATTGAACAACCATGGAGACATGACACATCCCTGTTTCAATCCAACCTCCAAAGAGAAAAAATCACTTAGTTCACCATCCACACGCACTGCAGCCTTAGCACCATCATACATACTCTTCACAGCATTCAACAACTTTCCATCTACTCCAAGTATTCATAATACTTTCCACAATCCTTTGCCTATCCACCCTGTCATATGCTTTCTCCAAATCCATGAAAGCCGCATACAACTTCTTTCCCTTCTCTAGAAACTTTTCCACTAAAGATCTAAGAATGAATATCTGATCTACACAACCTCTTCCGTTCCTAAAGCCTCCTTGTTCTTCTCCAACTAATTCCTCTGTTCTTTCTCTAACTCTGTCAATAAGTATCCTACCATACACTTTTCCTATTATACCAAGAAGACAAATGCCCCTATGATTACCACACACTTCTTTTTCCCCTTTTCCTTTGTACAAGGGAATAATTATACCTGACTTCCAATCCTCCGGGACTCTACCTTCCTCCCAGGCCAATCTGCACATCTTCCACATCCATTCTACTACTATCTCTCCCGCATGCTTCAGCATCTCACCACACACTCCATCAATTTCTGGGGCTTTCCCCAATTTAACTTTCTTCATTGCTTCCACAACGTCTATCCTACTGATTTCTTCCTGTCTTCTCACCTCCCTCCTTCTCCCAGCCATTCCCCAGCCACTTATACTTTCATTACTTCCATCCTGTATGTTCAACAATTCCTTAAAGTGTTCTCTCCATCTGCTCATTCTTTCTCCCTTCTCCACTAGTAATCTACCATTTTTATCTTTCACTCCCCTGCTAGCCTCACTTCCACCCTGTCTTACTCTTTTCACCTCTTTCCAGAACATTTTCTTACAGTCCCTCCACTTTACACTCAAATTCCTTCCAAATTCCTCATCCACTCTCTTCTTACTCTCTTACTAATCTTTTCACCTCTCTCTTTCTTTCTACATATAACTCTCTCTTCCGCCTCTCAACTTCTTCCACGCCCCTATTTCTCATCCATTCATTGTATGCTTTCTTCTTTTGTGCCACAGCCTGTCTCACCCCTTCAGTCCATCACGCTGTTCCTTGCACCCCCTTCCGTCTTCTCTTCCTCCCACACACCACATCACATGCTGCACATATTTCTTCTGTAAATATCCTGCACACACCTTCCGTCTCCCATCTGCTCCAATTCATATTTGCCCAGTCGTTCCTCCACTTCTCTCTTATACTCTGCCTTTTTCTCATCCTCTTGTAACCTTTCCACTCTCTTTGCAATTACTCCATCCTCTCGTCTTTCCCTTCTTCTATTCTTCCATCTTACTTGTATCCTAATTCTGGCCACCACCAAGTAGTGGTCAGAAAGTCCACTCCCCCAGCCTCTATAAACTCTTGCATCCATTACACATCTTCGCATCCTTTCATCCACACACACATAATCAGTCATTGCCTTCCTTTCATTCAATCCACCACCCACCCTTCTCATCACTCGCCATGTATACCTGTGGATCATTTTATGCCTGAAGAGGGTATTGGCTATCACCAACCCCCTTCCAGCACAAATGTCCACTAACGCACTGCCATTCTCATCTATCGCAGCAGGCACACCCCACTCACTAACTATTTCATCCACCTTCACATTGCTTTCTTTACCATTCATATCACCGATCAAAAACACTCTCTCATTCCTTCCAAACTTTTCCATGCACACTTCCACATTTGTCCAGAACTCTTCTCTCACTCTGCTAACACGATCTTGCGTTGGCGCATACACACACACAATCGCCCACATTTGTATTCCAACTTTCAACTTTACCCACACAATCCTTGACCCAACTGATCCATACTGTCTTATGCTCTTCTTCCATCTTTTACTCACAACTAGACATACTCCTTCCTTTGCCCTCTCATTCTCACCTACTTCTGCACATATACCCCATCCATACTCCCATTCTCTCACGCTTTCTCCTCTCCATTTTGTATCAGTCATTCCACATACATCTACTTTTGCACCCTCAAGCACCTGGACAATCTCTCTCTCTTTCACCTCATCATTCGCTCCTCTTACATTCCACGTAGCCATTACCAAGTCCTTTGTCCGGTCCTGGGTCGTCATCGTTTGGTCAGTCCTTGTCCGAGGCTTCTTGTTTGTTTTTTTAGTTAGTTGTTTTCCGGGGAGGGGCACTAACCCTCCGCCAACCCTTTTAGTCGCCTTTTACGACAAGCAGGGATACTGGGGGAGTATTCTTGAAAGTTATGTGTAAATATTTACATAGGGATTTTCACGTGTATATATTAATGTGTGGATATTTACCAGTATATACATACATGTGTACATTGACCTAGTAAAGTACTGTACAGTTGTGTACAGATATGGATATTTACATATGGAAATTTGCGTGTGGATATGTACGTGTTCCGCTTCATTTCTTGCTGGTCAGTATTGACTCCATCCACGTTTTCTGTCAAATTCAACATCACCTGCATGTTTACCATTGGTAAAAATTCATTACACTTTTTCATATACCTGGCGTTCATAAAATTGGATACCGGTACATCGAATAACAGAGAGAGAGAGAGAGAGAGAGAGAGAGAGAGACTTAGGGTGTTATATTCCGTGTACCTGGAGAGTTCAGAGTAAATTATCTGCCACGTTCACAAAACTGACGCGGCACCTTAAAGCATTACACTTTTTGGAGCACGATTTTAGTGCATTTTTCACCAACATCAAAGTTTAGAGTATCCTGTTCGTTACGGTCATTTAACTCCTGCAGGACGATTTTTTTTCTTTCTACCTTCAGGTCTCTGGTGTTGAAGGGTCACTGACGGCTGTATCCATCCCCTCTATTCCAAAAATTCTCTCCCAATCAGAACCATATCGTCTGGAAGCAACAAGAACCCTAACACTCAGAGTTAGGCTGGGCTGGGTTGGGTTAGGTTGCATTGGGTTGGGTTGGGTTAGGTAGCATTGGGTTGGGTTGGGTTAGGTAGCATTGGGTTGGGTTGGGTTAGGTTTCATTGGGTTTGGTTAGGATAGGGTGCATTGGGCTGGGTTGTGTTGGGTTGAGTTAAGTTGCATTGGCCTTGGTTTAGTTGGGTGAGGTTACAGTGGGTTGGGTTAGGTTGAGTTAGATTGCACTGAATTGTGTTGTGTTGTGCTGGGTTAGTTTACATTGGGCTGGGTTATATTTAGTGGTTACACTGTGTTTGGTTAGGTTGCAATTAGCTGGGTTGGGTTGGGTTAGGTTACGTTGGCTTTGGTTGGGTTGGATTGGATTATAAAATGGTGTAAGTAGGATGATTGATTGTGGCTCACGATGGTGGTGTGTGAGAATGAAGATAGGGATTTTAGCCCTGTCAGACCGAGGACGTCTTTATTTTATTCTGGCTAATATCACATTATACTACTCAACGTAGCTGAGATGCTTCAGAGTTATAGGAAGTGAAAACAGTTTCATTAATCTGTGGGCACTGCTAGAGACTGTTCCTAACCTCTTCGCGACGAGTCTTACATGACACTGGTGGTATCATGAATGAAACAGAAGAGGCGTCGTCGTAGAATTGGTTAACTCTTGGACAACAAAAGGTTTCCCTATGATGGGTGAAATCGTCTGGCGCCAGCCTGAGTAAGTTATACAGGCTGTCAGCAATTGTTAAATAGCAAAGAAAAGAAGCTTGGCCACGTTAAAGAGTTTGAACTTCATTATAGACGATGATTGCGGGTGGCGGAGTAAAGGGAAGGTGGGGAGGATAAGGTAGTGGTGGTCGTGGGGATAGTGAGGGGGTTATTGAAGTGATTCATTTCAACTGATCCACGGTAATTTGGAGAACGAGTCAAGCTTGAGCGGGACAATGAGGCTCGTTAGCAAGGTATTGAAGGAGGGAAGAGAGCGGTGGGATGGGGACCTCTTGCAAAGTTAGGGTAGTCCTTTGTCTTGTTTTATTTATATTTGTCCGTCTATATATACCTGTCCATCACTGTCTACCTTGGTGTTCGTCCAATATTTATATGTCTGTCTGTCTTTGGTATTTTTCTTATAACTCTTTTCGTCTTGCCGGTTCGCACTTCTGTCACTGGGAATAACGTCAAACTGTGAAGTGCCTGACACATAAATATATATACAATATAGCCGGCGAATGTACAGTACCCTGTGTAGACTGTTAAAAAGAACAATTATTTAGCAAATTTTGACAACTGTATCACCACTGTCGCTATCATGACTGTATTTTCCATCACTGTCACTACCACAGCCATACACCGTTATCATCTCTACCATTATCATTAATACAGTTATCATTGCTACTACCATCATGACAACTATTACCTCGACTACTACATTGACCACTTCCACTATCGTCAGTGCTACTACCACAACCCCAGTTATCATCTCTACCATTATCATTAATATCGTTATCACTACCACCGTAATAGCATAGCTTCTTTAACTTCCAACACTACAGCCACCATTACCGCTGTCATCAATATTACTACTGTACAGCGGGGTATTCGTGCAAGTTTTCTGCTGCTTTTTTCAGTAATCGTTAATGTCACGGAAACTACGTGTGGTTTGTTTTAGTTTATTGCCTCAGAGTATTGGTATATGTAAGAGGAATTTATACTATGAAAACAGAAATTCTGTACAAAATAATAACTTCACTGATCTATGCGAAAACAAGATGGCGCAATTGTCTATGAAGTATAAAATAGAGTATCCTTGTGCAT
Organism: Coenobita brevimanus; assembly: GCF_032717465.1. Lineage (NCBI taxonomy): Eukaryota > Metazoa > Arthropoda > Malacostraca > Decapoda > Coenobitidae > Coenobita > Coenobita brevimanus. The sequence goes on along the minus strand of NC_137024.1, from coordinate 7,897,711 downwards.
GAACGTTGTTTGCCAGTAGCATTAAACCTTCAAGCAAACATTCAACACGGCTGAGAACAGAACATGTGACTTATTGGAAAATTATGTAATGCTGAGAACAAATAATTGTAAAATATTTGAAAAGAATGTAGCATACGCAGAATCATTGTTAAATCCTATGGAAATGTACGAACAAAAGAAAAAAAATAATAAAATGATAACAATAACCTCGAGACATGATATTAACCCCTTCAGCCTGTCATATATATATTTTTTTTTGCTTAGGTCTTGCTGTTGCCTACCAAATTGGTGTTGGAGAAGGACGCCTTCAAATGGTGGCACCCATATAACCGGGAGGTGGAGCTGTCCCTCAGTCCCGTCCCTATCACCGGACAGGATGATGGTAGACTACAGAAGGGTGGCTTTGGCATGGTCAGTTGGATTTACGTTCAGATGAGTCGGGAGTAGAAACGGCTAAAACTACTACCAACCGACTTGATTAAACGATAAGAAACTTTTCTGGCTAAAAAAAAAAAAATAAAAAAAATACACAACCTTCTTGAACTTCGCCAGTACTAGTGGACGTCTAAGCTGAATAAAATCATCAGGCAGTAGCAAGAATAAGATAAACATCAAGTCGTTGGTTTCGTGCTTCATCTCTTGACGACAGAATTTTTAAAGTTCATTAGTAATGCTGCCGCAAGACGATTTTATTCAGCTATAGGAGGGCCTCTTATTATATAAGGTTTGCTAATGGGTTGTGATAAGAAGAATAAATTCATTTTATCTTCGCAAATTCATGTACTCTTCCTCCTCCTTCCCATATTCCTCTCTACTTCTTCTGTCTCTGGTTTACTTCTTTTCCCGTCATTCTTCCATTCTTTGTCCCCTTCTGTTCTTTCTCTCCCCCTCTTCCCTCATTCCTCTCCTTTCCTCTTGTCCTTCATCTCCGAGTGTCTTTTCCTTTCTCTTATTCAGGTCTTCCCATTTTCCTTCCTCTCCAGACTCCCCTCCGCCTTCCCCAGGTTTCTCCTCTCCTTCACCCTCCTTCATCCACAGATTCTCGTACTCCCCCTCCCCTCCCATAGACCTCCCTCTGTTTCTTTCCTTCCACACTCTCATGTTTTCCCCTCCCTACTTCCCAGGATTTTCCTGCCATATCCTCAGCTCCTCCTTTTGCCAGCCTTCTGGCCACCTTGCCTCCTTCCTCTTCCTCAAACGTCTTTCCTCATTTGCCTTACCTGTCCCTATACCTCTGTCGTGTTTCCTCCATCCTTCCTTGACTTTCCTCCTTTTCTTTCCTCCCTCGTTCTTAAACTTCCCTCCTCTTATTTCCTCCCTCCTTCACATCACGTTTCCCCCCTTTTCCCTCCAGTGTTCTCTACTCACTTCCTTTCCATCCCAGACTTACACCCTCCACATTTCTTTCTCCACTTCTTTCCTCTTTCCTTTACAGACTTCCTTCATTGCTTTTCTTCTCTTCCCTCCCAGATTCCCTTCCCTTCTCCTCAGATTCACCAGCAGCTCTTTTCTCCTTCCCAGATTTTTTTCCTACTCTCTCCTACTTCCATCCTCCTGCCCATACTTTTCTCCTCACTCTACTCCTTCCCCGGTATTGCCTGTCTCGCCCTCCTCCCTTCTCTCCAGTACCTCCTCCTTATTAATATTTCGCACCCAAGGCTATTTTCGGCCTCCTCCTCCTCCTCTTCCTGTGCTGTTTTCTTCTTTTTCTCTCTCTCTTCCCCGTTTTCCAAAATTTTACGTCTACCTTTATTCTCACCATACGCATACTTCTAATTGTTCTCTGATTATACTTCGCCTATACTTTCTTCCTATTTTCTCCCTCTCCTCCTCCTCCTCCTCATCATCATCATCATCATCATCATCATCTGTGTGTATGCTGTAATTTTACTTGTATTTATACCATTTTTCCTACGTTTTCTATTAATTTAATTCTTACTTGTACAGTTCTGTCTTATTATATCTAATAGTATTTTCGTCCCTCTCCCCCACTTTCCCCCCACCCCTTTATTTACTGTATTTGTTCTTTTGTTTTCGTATCTAAATTAGCCCTCGCACGGTAATGCAAGGGTGTATTGTTTTAGTTCCAATGTGTGTGTGTGTGTGTGTGTGTGTGTTTGTGTGTGTGTGTGTGTGTGTGTGTGTGTGTGTGTGTGTGTGTGTGTGTGTGTGTGTGTGTGTGTGTGTGAATCAGTTACTGAACTAACGCTTGTAAGTATCTTTAATGTCTCTTACCCACAAAATACTGCCAGAAGACCAATAAAGTCCTGATACATAATTATCCTTCTCCTAAAATTCGCCTCATAACAAATTCCTGACTCTTTCCCCCTCCTTTCTTCGTGTATGGTGTCCAGCCTTATAGCATTTGGGAGTTATTCTGTCCAATGACGCAAAGGAACACACAATAAATCGATGAAACCACTGTGGTAGAGAGCAATACGTCCCGCCGCGTCAGTGGGCACGGCAAAGTTTAATTACGTTTCCCAAACAAAGCGTTTGTGGGATTAAAACAACAGGTGTGTGCAGAGACGGGAGACGGAGGGAAAGGGAGAGAGAGAGAGAGAGAAAGAGAAAGAGGAAGATAAGGGGAAACGAGGAAGGAAGAATGCTGATGTGAAAAGAAGAGAGAGAGAGAGAGAGAGAGAGAGAGACGGAGAGGGGGAAGCGAGGGAGGAAGGATACTGATGTGAAAAGGGAGAGAGAGAGAGAGAGAGAGAGAGAGAGAGAGAGAGGAGGGGGCGAGGAAGGACGGATGCTGATGTGGACGGATATTGGGAGCAACGACCCCTGTGTAAACCCAGCAGCAAACGTCAGTACTGATACACATACACCCCTTCTCATGCATATACATTTCCTATCATAACATCGAGGTTACACATTGCCTCATACGCTTCCTCTTTGTCTGATACACTTACACTCTCTCTTATATACATACACTATATTGCCCAAGCACACACACACACACACACACACACACACACACACACACACACACACACACACACACACACACACACACACACACACACACACACACACACACACACACACACACACACACACACACACACACACACACACACACACACACACACACACACACACATATTTTTTCTCATGCACTTATATTTCTAGTTATATATTTAGACTGCAGTTTGTCCCTGAAACCAACACTTCCTCTCATAAACTTACACTTTATCATATACTTAATATTTCTGTCGTGTACTTAGTTAAACACTATACTTTCCTCACAATCTGTACATAGTAAAAAAAAAATCGAGATGTATCGATACTAAGATGTGCACTATGGAGTACACTGAGAATCATCATCATCATCATCATCATCATCTTAGCCAATACTGCAACTTGAATAGTCCGATGTCTTTTTTTTTTTTTTTTTTTAATGCAAGGAAGAAGGAACCATTGGCTAGAACTTTGTAAAATTCTTCCCTCCTGGAAAAATTGACAAGATAATAAAGAACCAAATTCAAGATCTCTTCGTTTCGAGATGCCTGGACACTCAGTCTTTAAAAGACTGGAGGTCGTGGGCAGTAGGATATTATACACACAGAGGAAAACAGTTCCAGAGTTGACCTGTTGCATAAATGAAGGACTAGGAGTAATCGTTAACTCCTGCAATAGAGAGTTGGAGAGTAAAGGGATTAGAGTTTGCTGCTAGACATGTGCTACACGCCATCTGTAGTGGTGTAGGGATGCACACACACTTCAGAGGAGCAATGACCATTGAAGTAGCCATGGAAAGGAGATAAAGATACAACTGTGCGGCGAAGAGGCAGAGATTGAAGGAAGCCGGTAAGAGGATGAGAGTTTCTGAGACGAAAAGTCTTTGACTCCACCTTGTTAAGAAGAGCTGTTTGTTGGAAGCCTCCCCACACATGAGAGATGTACTCTGCACAGGGGCGAATAAAACCCGTGTATAAAATCAGCAACTATGCAGAGGTAAAAAAGGCACGAAATCAGAGTAGCACACCTAATCTCTTGGAAGCAGGTTTTACAAGAGAGGTAATATGATGCTTCCAAGATACATCCCGAGAGAATGAAACCCCAAATATGTTTAGAGATGATGCAGGACTGAGTTGGTTATTGTTAATAATTAGAGGATACTCTTGCGATAGATATTGATGGATCGAAACCAGGTTTATGCGGCATAAGAAACAATAGGGTTTCTTTAACTCCAATCAGAGATATGAGCCTGGTCAGACATTTATTGTGCCATAGACTCATCCCTTTTTTGTCGAAGTAACTGCTGATATGGACGCTGAGGGGAGCATGTAGAAAGATAAAGGGTGGTCATCAGCATATGAGTGTAGAGGGTTGGATGTACAGAACAGAAAGTCACTGATGAATAGAAAAGAAAAGTTATTGATAGGACAGAGCACTGAGGAACACCACTACTAATAGTTCTTAAGATAACAAGGGTGACCATCTATAGCAGCAGTTATAGAACGACCAAAAAGGAAACATTAAACGAAGGCACATATAGAAGGATAAAAACCGTTAGAAGGCAACATGGAAATTAAAGATTTATGCCAGACTCGATCGAAATCCCTTTGATGTGTTACGTGTAATTATTACATATTTTAACCTACTGTCTCGGGTTATTTATACTGAGTTTAGAAATAATTCGACTTGTTGGGACTTCTCTGAAACATGTGTACACAGTACAAACATGTAGCTCAGTACCTATCAGGCATTGATATGCATGACACCCCTGCTCTTCTGACCTTATTATGACCTTTATTATCTTAATTAACATCTCTCGGTTCTTCATAAAGAACAGCCCATTTGACTTCACTAGCAACAGACAAGATTATGTACCCCAAGGTTCAGTTTCCAAAGAAATTAGATTTTATTACTCACAGGTTCTTAGCACACCTTATATTAGGGCAGGCCTGACCTCCGCCGTGGCCAAGTGCTGAGGATTACGGACCATGAATTTTTAGGATTTGTTATAGTGGTGTAGAGGGAGGGTTGCTTCGTGTAGTTTCACCGATATTAACCAACATTCCATCCTATTCATGTTTCAGATTAGCCCAGAATTGCAGCTACTGCTACTACTGCTACTTGAGAGTTGAACTGGCATCTCAGTCTTCGCTTCCTGAACTCTCCTGCTACTAAGTTCTTTTTTTTCCTCCTGTTTTTACACAGTTCAGCCTCTCCTCATATTTATTCCTTCCATCACTGCTTCATTCCAATACACTCCCACCTTCCTCCACTACGCTATGCTTCATGCTTTTTTTTTTTTTTCCGGCAGTCTTGCATTCCAAGTTAGCAACGCCTCTCTACCTCTGATTCCTCTTGTCAGGTCTGACCTACCTGAAGTCTGTTCTTACTCACTCCTATTTTTCCTCAGTTTTCTCCTGAGACCTGTTGCATTCATCATCCACTTCCCTCCACTCCTCCCTTTCCACCTCCACTTCCCAATTTCCCGGTTCTTGCAAGAAATAGGGTGGAGTGCTGGTGAAATTGCCTTCCCTCCTGCCACTTATTGATGTGAGGCACAGGGGAGGAGGGGGAAGACGGGCAGGGGTGACGAAGAGGGGAGAAATGTAGACCAAAAAAAAAAAAAAAAGTGGATGGAAGAAAAAGGAAAAGAGAAAAATGAGAAAAGAGGGGTAGGAACAAGATAGATAAGCAAACATAAGAATATAAGACAGGACGATCACAGCAGCAAGTGATTTGGCCCAGAGTAGACAGTTCCTGTCAGTCGGTATTACTAAACTACCCCAAGGCAAGAGTAGCAAAGAACACGGTGTCCCCCACCCCCTTCCCCTTCCCCACCGGCTCACTAAACCCTCCAAAGGAAGTTGGTAGGAAACAGTGAAAAGGAATACCGTACGGTATTGAACAATTGACTCTGAAATTATATAATAAAGAAAAACAGATACTATACCACCTTAATGTAAGCAGAAAAAATATCACCATCTTGTCTTGAGCGATTTCGTGACGTGGATGAATCTATAGCTCTATTTTTTTTTTCTTTTTCAATAATTTTGCCATTGTTTATCTACAACCTCTCCTGTACAGTGCAACAACAACCTTGTAGTCTGCTCGACTCACCCATGATGGATTATTGTAATTTTCCAACCAGTTTCTTTCCTAACTTTTAACACACGATTCTCAAGGATTTAAACGAAGGTGACATACAATGCAGTTAGGCTGATTGTTCCACAGGTCCTCTACCGTACCCTATTACCAGAGTAGTACCTATACCACCCATTTCTCATCCACTAGTCCACCACCGTACTCTGTTACCAAACTTTTACTTATACCACCTAGTTCTCCTCCACTGGTCCACCACTGTATTATGTCACCAAAATTGTTCTTTTATCTATTGGAACTACGGTTACTGTGTCTTGGTTTCGTTCTGGCTTCTGATTACCAATACTTCACTAATATATCACTCATTTATTGTTGAGAGAATGGAGGATGACAACTGGGTGCGGAAGGTGAAGCGAGTGGACGTCGGGGTTGGGCTGCGAGAAGCAGACCGAAGAAGTCCAGGGACGAGGTCAGTGTGTGACTTAAGGGATAGGGGACTGGCTGCCAGAGATCGAGCAGCGTGGGAAGCCGCCATTAGTGACCAGAACCGACGCATGCAAGCATGTTGGAGTCTTTATAAACGATACGATACGATATGACGAATATGAGCCTCTCATTGAAGTCACCCTTTGCTCATTGCCTCTGCAGTATGTCATTCAAGTCACCCTTTGCTCATTGCCTCTGCAGTTTGTCATTCAAGTCACCCTTTGCTCATTGCCTCTGCAGTTTGTCATTCAAGTCACCCTTTGCTCATTGCCTCTGCAGTTTGTCATTCAAGTCACCCTTTGCTCGTTGCCTCTCCAGTGTGTTTTTAAATCATTCATTTATCATCTCTCCAGTGTGCCATTCAAGCCACCTTTTTGCTCGTTGTCTTTCCAGTGTGTGCATATTCAACCTAATCCATTTAGTACGAGGACATCTTGTTCATTTTAATCTCAGTACCAACAGTGTATCCATCCTCTCTGGTTCCAAAAGTCTGTCCGAAGCTGAATAAAACCGTGTGGAAATGGTAATAATATAATAAAAATAAGTGAGGGGCATCAAGGGGGTTAAACCAATGTTGATGAGGCTGGGGAGGCAGTGAATGTGTGAGGAGGAGGAAGAGAAGGAGGGGGGGAAGAACATAGGAGGAGGTATGGATAAAAATTAAGGTTTGCGTTTGGGAGGTGGTACTGATGGGAGAGAAAGAGAGAGAGAGAGAGAGAGAGAGAGACTAGCCCTGGTATATTCAGGTTGGGCAAAAATAAAGCCTTGTGTGTCAACGCGGTCGTGCGGGATTAGGTTTTTACATACACTGGATCACACGGACAAACTTACCTTTCCCTACATCGCGAGAGAGAGAGAGAGAGAGAGAGAGAGAGAGAGAGAGAGAGAGAGAGAGAGAGAGAGAAAGGAAGGGGAAAAAAAGGAAAAGGAAAACGAAATATAATCATGAATGAGAACGGTGACTACACTAGTTACTGTAAATGCGTTCATGTTTCGTCTGAAAAATACACAGCACCGCGACACTGAAACATGGACACAATGTAGCCAGACACAGTGAAATATCTGATCCTGAGTTTAGCTTTTTTGTGTGACTTTCGCTTTGAAGGGACATGTTTTGGAAACTTTTGGCTGCTGATATAGTTTTTTGTACATTAATAGTCTTCGAAGCCTCTCACACAGTACAGTAAAGGGTGTGGTTTCAGGGGTGCTGGAACACAAATATCCACCCACCCTGACCCGCCCTGCTCCCAACTTGGTGCATCTGTGTCTGGGTGAGGTGTCCACCTCACCACGACCTCGTAACTCACATGATATGGCAAGAAAGTAGACAGACCCACGCCTGTTACGTTTATCTTCTCTGATTATGTGCCTCACACGAGTTCAGAGCTCCTTACTCATGATATTTCTGTTCAGTTTTACAGTCAAAAACAAAAAGGTTCGTCTGCTACTCCATTGCATCTGCTTCATATCTGAGGCATGTTCGTCACTTTCTTTGCTGACAAACTGTGTGAAAGAGAATCATCTGTGGACAGAGAAACATGCCAAGCGTCCCACTGATACTAGTCAGCAACGGAAACAGAGACACAGAAGTGGTGTTAGAAGAGACAAACTTTAGTTCGCTACTATACATGGGAAAACAAAGTTAGGTTGACATGTAACCGGAAACACAAAAAGACATGTTGGCAAACAAAATATATTTGGCACTATGATTTTTACTATTTAAAAGTTGCAAGGACGAATTATCTAAAGAAATAAAAAAACAATAACTGGGTTGAATTCAACAGCGGTAAGACGCGGAGACACATTAGTGCATCAACGCTTATGTTGTTCATTTTTCTGTGTTGCCTGGCTCTGACGCATAAAGGCCAAATGTATAGTTTAAATCAAATCCCTATTATTTGTTCTGATTCGCACCTCGTAGGTACAAAAATAAGATTATATTATAAACTGCCACAAAGAAATGAGCAATTTAGCAAACACTATTTCCCTTAAGGAAGCAGAAATTTAACTTATTTCATTGTAAATGCCATCCTGTCATTTTTAAATACCTGTGTTTTCTGGATTTTTTTTTTCTCGTATGCGTGGGATATCATAAACATTATTCGCAAGAAATAAATAATTCTTTAGACGTTGAGGTCCTTTCTCATGCACATAGTTAAAAAAATATGTTTACCAACACAGTTTCCTTCTGATAACGACTAATGAGTAAAGTGAAATATTCTGAGTAAAAAAGCACCACATGAATTTTTTTAGCGCAACCACCCCGAACATGGGGACTTTGGAGTTTTTCCAACGAAATGAACAGATGCTCAATTATTCATATTGTTTGAAAAGGTCATATGAGCTCGAGGTGAGTGGCAATTCAGTGAATCAATATGAACGTGTAATTTGTCAGATGCAATGTTGATATCATCTTTACGACTTGAAAAATGGTGTGTCATGAATAAATAACATTGTATGGCTCTGAAACACTGGTACTTAAACATACTATCCTTGGAGGAAGAGAAACACTGAGTGAATACTTCGTCATTCATTCTTTTCTGAAATAAGGAGGTCTACTTGCTGCTGCCGTCCATCCTTTCTCCACCAGCGAAAATATATACCGTGCCTACTGCATCAGATATTCCTGTTTATTATTAAATTTGATGATTAAGTGCATGCAGGCCAGTCATTTCAGCCAGCATGCAGCTTTTATTGGGAGTGAATATTGATTGTATGAAACAAGGCAGCGATGTGTATGTTCAATTAGCGTTTGATGTTATGGTCTATCTATCTATCTATCTATTGCCAGACGCCTCAATCCCGTTTGGGGTGGCCACAAACAAATCGCCTCCAAGTCGCCCTGTCCCCCGCCATTTCACTGCCCTGCTCCCAACTCACACCGCCCTCTCTCATATACCTCTCCACCCCATCCCTCCATCTCATCCTCGGCCTCCCCCTCCCTCTTCCCCCCTCCACCTCACTCACATACACTCTCTTCGTCAGTCTTTCACCCTCCATCCTCTCCACATGGCCAAACCACCTCAGTGTGTTCCTCATAACGCTTCCTATCACATCCACATCCACACCACAACGCTCCTTTATATCCTCATTCGTCAGCCTGTCTCTCCACGTGATTCCACAGGCTCCTCTTAAATAACTCATTTCCACTGCTCTCACTCTTGACTTGTGTCCTTCCAACAATGTCCAAGCTTCACTTCCGTACGTTAGAGTTGGTATCACAATACTGTCATGTAGTAACTTTTTCACTTCCATGCTCACTTCCCTGTTTCTTATCACTGCTTTCAAGGAACCAGCAACCTTTCTTCCCTGCTGTACCCTTTCAAGCACTTCACCCTGCAAACCTCCATCCTTACTCATCACACTACCCAAATACTTAAACGTACTCACATTTTCCAATTCCTCACCATCTAACCTCGCTGTACATTCACTAACTTCACCTCTCTCAAAGACCATCACTTTACTCTTCCCTACATTCACCTTTAGGTTCCGTTTCTTACACACTCTCTCAAACTCATCCACCAAGCCTTGCAGCTTCCCTTCGTCTTCACTCAACAACACAGTATCATCTGCAAACAACAGTACAGGGAGTTTCCAAACACTATCCTCTCTCACCAGGGCCACTCCAACATCCACTACCCTACCTTGTACCTCTTTTATTACCCCATCCATGTACAGATTGAACAACCATGGAGACATGACACATCCCTGTTTCAAACCAACTTTCAAAGAGAAAAATTCACTTAGTTCACCATCCACACGCACTGCAGCCTTCGCACCATCGTACATACTCTTCACAGTATTCATCAACTTCCCATCTACTCCATATATTCTTAACACTTTCCACAATCCTTGTCTATCCACCCTGTCATATGCTTTTTCCAAATCCATGAAAGCCGCATACAACTTCTTTCCCTTCTCTAGAAACTTTTCCACTAAAGATCTAAGAATGAATATCTGATCTACACAACCTCTTCCCTTCCTAAAGCCTCCCTGTTCTTCTCCAACTAATTTCTCTGTTCTTTCTCTAACTCTGTCTATAAGTATCCTACCATACACTTTTCCTATTATACTAAGAAGACAAATGCCCCTATGATTACCACACACTTCTTTTTCCCCTTTTCCTTTGTACAAGGGAATAATTATACCTGACTTCCAATCCTCCGGGACTCTACCTTCCTCCCAGGCCAATCTGCACATCTTCCGCATCCATTCTACTACTATCTCTCCCCCATGCTTCAGCATTTCACCACACACTCCATCAATTCCTGGGGCTTTCCCCGATTTAACTTTCTTCATTGCTTCCACAACTTCTATCCTACTGATTTCTTCCTGTCTTCTCACCTCCCTCCTTCTCCCAGCCATTCCCCAGCCACTTATACTCGCATTACTTCCATCCTCTACGTTCAACAATTCCTTAAAGTGTTCTCTCCATCTGCTCACTTTTTCTCCCTTCTCCACTAGTAATCTACCATTTTTATCTTTCACTCCCCTGCTAACTTCACTTCCACCCTGTCTTACTCTTTTCACTTCTCTCCAGAACATTTTCTTACAGTCCCTCCACTTTACACTCAAATTCCTTCCAAATTCCTCATCCACTCTCTTCTTACTCTCTCTTACTAATCTTTTCACCTCTCTCTTCCTTTCCACATATAACTCTCTCTTCCGCCTCTCAACTTCTTCCACGCCCCTATTTCTCACCCATTCATTGTATGCTTTCTTCTTTTGTGCCACAGCCTGTTTCACCTCTTCAGTCCACCACGCTGTTCCTTGCACCCCCTCCGCCTTCTCTTCCTTCCACACACCACATCACATGCTGCACATATTTCTTCTGTAAATATCTTACACACACCTTCCACGTCTCCCATCTGCTCCAATTCATATTTGCCCAATCGTTCCTCCACTTCTCTCTTATACTCTGCCTTTTTCTCATCCTCTTGTAACCTTTCCACTCTCCTTGCAACTACTCCTTCCTCTCGTCTTTCCCTTCTTCTATTCCTCCATCTCATTTGCATCCTAATTCTGGCCACCACCAAGTAGTGGTCAGAAAGTCCACTCCCCCAACCTCTATACACTCTTGCATCCTTTACACATCTTCGCATCCTTTCATCCACACACACATAATCAATCATTGCCTTCCTTTCATTCAGTTCACCACCCACCCTTCTCATCACTCGCCATGTATACCTGTGGATCATTTTATGCCTGAAGAGGGTATTGGCTATGTTATGGTGATATTATTAAATCTCTCTCTCTCTCTCTCTCTCTCTCTCTCTCTCTCTCTCTCGTGTGTGTGTGTGTGTGTGTGTGTGTGTGTGTGTGTGTGTGTGTGTGTGTGTGTTAAAACCTTTGATGTTCATGATAATTTCCATCACACCCCTGTTCCATCACCCTCCTCCACCACCACATCAGTGATAAACTTTCGTACTTAACCTTAGCCACAAAAAGTACATGGTGTTTAATGGGCTTAATTTACCTCATCTCTTTTATATACAGAGGGAAGATAAATATCATTCCCATAATCTCTTTAACCAGTTCACTATGTTCCATGTTCAATAGGTTTACTATGAGTGGATGTTATTAAGCAGTGGAGGGACGACACGTAGTGCCTGGGTTAAAAACAGTTTATTAATTGCTTCACTATGACGATGATTATTTATCGAGTCTTACGCACGATATTGTATTCAATGAAGGAGGGAACACATATTGAAAATGTTACACCTGAGGCAACCATATATCCAGCCAAGAATAATGAAATCGAATACGTATTTAAAAAGTTTAATTCTATTATTATAGTCTTCAAATATTTTTGAACAGGTGACTTGAAGGACTGATTCCTTCTGTTGCTCCTAAGTGGACTGCCAGGCCTCGGGAACGGGCCTTGTAGTTTATGTCCAGAGTCTGATTAGAGAGAGAGAGAGAGAGAGAGAGAGAGAGAATCATTGTCACATACATAGAGAAGGCATAAGGAATGTTTGAGCACATACTGGGTTTCTTTCTTTGTTGATGATGAATGCCTTTTTATAGCCTGCAGTCATCCAGTTGCAAGCCGTGTATACACAGTTCATTCTCTCTCTCTCTCTCTCTCTCTGAAAATTTTCTTGATATTCACATACCGAACAAAGTTAATGCACATATAGCTCTCATGTAGTATAACAACACCAAGAAAATCTTCATCAAACATTTCAGATGTATATAAAATTTATACAAAAACTGTAATCAGTTTCATATAGGACGATGTAAAAGACTTGGAAACCAGGATCTCACAGTATATTATAGTGTAAGAATGTCTCAACAGAGTAGTGGTTTATTTCAACACAAAACATCTAATGATCATCACACTGATCGGGTAGGTTCTAAGATACAAGTAAGGTCACAAAGCTTCGATGAAAGTAATGTTATTTAATCATTCTTAATTTCTGGAACATACGAGAACAATGTAGTCACGAGCTGTGGCCATTTTGAATGTGAAAAATTAACAGAATTAATTATAAGGCATTAACCCCCGGACTAAGATTCATTTTCTAGGCTCGCTATGGTTAGGATGAAAATTCAGCGGAGGTGAGGGAAGTGAGGTGAGGTCATGCTATGTCAAGTTGTCCGATCACCGTTTCCTGGGTTACTCCTCCCCCCCACCCCCCGTCCAGTTGCACGTGTGTATATAAAGCCTCTAACTTAATGTTTCTCTCACTCTGTCTCAAGCTGTAATATACGAAAGTACTTACCCTTTTTTCATTTTTCCTGTTGTCATACCGGTGTGGTTTAGTTTTCTGTTGTTTTTATATGTTACAGAAATCTGCACATTTTCGTTATTACATTTCCTCAAAGGAAAATGTTATGTTTCCTCTCAGGTTCATGTTGTTCTTACAAACGCACTTTTGCCATAGCCTAATGACTGTATTTCCGAGCCCGTTGTTGCCATGAATGTATCTGTAGCAGGTATCTCGAAACATCTTTTTCAGAAAATCGTTCTGGACCTTGAAAATTACTTTTTGATCAAGAGGTATAAAATGAAGACGTGTAACCACCAAAGGACAAACCTAGAACTAACAGTTACCCAAATAATCCTCCCAGCAATGGCCTCCAACGCAGTTACGGTACGGGGTAATGCGGATGTGCCATCTGTCCTGTTTCTTCTGTGATTCTTTTCATATTACTTGCTAATAGAATATACATAAGTATAAAAAGTAAATTTTGGAAAGTGTCATACGTTTGCTTGCAAATGCTGGATCTCCACTAATATTATCATTGTTACAATTATAATCTATCATTGTTTTGGGCATAAATGTTTGTATCAATAATGTTATTCTGTTACTAATTATGTTTCTTCTTTGCAGGTAAGCCGGGTGCTGTACCATAAAAGTTGTAAGTGGTCTATAAAGAATAGCCTACGTAAGTACCCTCGACCATTAATTGGTATTCGGTGCCAAATCGCACTATAATATGGTCTGAGTTTTCTTAGGGAATAAGGTAAAAGTTTGAAGATTTTTCAAAAACCATACTTCCAACAGACCTAATGTTCTGAAATCTTGCATATTGGAAGTAGTGGCCAAGAATTACGAGGTTCTTCAGTTTTTCTTCTTCACTAATACTCCACTTTGTCATGTTTACACAGCAGAGGAAAGGTGTCGTGTGAGATTTATAGAACGATCGTGTTAGTGATGAAAAGAACTTGGAGAACATGGAAGGAATCTGAAAGAAATAAGCACAGGTTACAACATATGTACGTACATGTATCCTCACATTACCACACACAGCAGAAACAGTGGCGAAGCTGGAATGGATTTCTGTTGACTAAGAAAAGGAAGAGACTCAAGAAGACAGTAAAGCATTGAATATAAACTTCCAGTGAGGAAAACTTGTACCATAAAGGGAGTTTGGTCTGCATTACTGACCTCCGCCTCGGCCAGTAGAGCTCACTTAGTTAATTACACTGTTATTTCAGCAACATGCTTTTTTTCTATATGACTTAATTATATCAGTGCGATGACTTTTTTGTTATTTCATCATCATAATCATCATTGTAATCCTGTTTCCCAGTGATACAAGCGGCGGGAGAGTTTTAGAAACAAGAGCCGAAAAGTTGAAAGGACAGAAAACCATCACGCAGAGTTCCTGGTGAAATGGGCTACACACCTTTTCACTCACCATTCAAGTCTTCGAAATTTTCATTCTCACCTTACAGGCAAGTTATCTAGACAAATTTCACAATGCCTGTGATAAAACGTTATTCTGTTGATTGTCAGGCAATATTTAGACTGCAACCCTTATCCTCTGCATCGTCATACATACATTGCTAGTCCACTTTTGCCCATTAATTCTGTTACTCCCTCAGTTTCCATACGGTATCTCATGTATTCACACAGTTACTTATCCATCCATCATCTTTTTGGCCTCCCATGTTCCTTGCGTACCCAGATTCACACATACAACCTTTTTAATAACCCTCTTCATATCCATCTAACTCCTTTCACTACCCTGCTTATATCCATACAACCCTTTGCACCACCTTACTCAAATAAGTATAACCCATTTCACTACCCTGTTAAAATCAGTATAACTCATTTCACTACCCTATAAATATCAGTATAACCCATTTCACTGCCCTATTGATATTCATATAACACTTTTCGCTATCCTACTCATATCCATATAACCCTTTTCACCACCCTATTCATATCCATATAACCCTTTTCACTACCCTTTTCATATCGATAAAAACCCTTTTCATTACCCTACTCATGTCCTTATAACCCCTTTCACTGCCTTATTCATATCAGTTAGCTCCGTGACCATTCCTACAATGCATAAAATCATTTATCCTGTATCCCTGTTTATATCCCAGTTCATTTCCATTCTCACAATAACCACACCAACAAAGCGCACTTTCTTTTTACCCTTTGATTAACAAATTTTCTTACGCTGCGCGTCCCTCTTTCTTAGCTTACGCATCCTACATATATTCCTTAACAATTCAGAGTTTCCTGCTTAATTTTCTCCGAGGCATCATCTCCATTCACGCCTTCACTCCGAAGAAGAAGAAGAAGAAGGCAACTATTCATTTACCTTCTTCCCAGAGTTACAATATTCCTTCCTCTCTCTCTGTGTTTTACATTAACATTTGTTATTTTTTTTTTCATCTTTTTGTGTTCCTTCTGTTTGTTTGCTTTTGTTTTCAATTTTTTACGAGCAGCGTTTTTCATCTTTCTCTCCCCCCATCCATGTCTATTCCTTCTTCTCTCACCTCTCACATCAATCTTTCTTAAGCATCTCCCTCTTACTTCCTTTGTTCTTTGCTTGCTCTCATATCCATTACTGCCACCTCATCATGATCACGAGGGGAAACGCCGCACCCTTTTTAAATTATCACAGACAGTGCTGTGTGAAAGACCCCCTCCCCTCACTCGACTTTCCTCCCTGAACTCCCCAGCCCCTTCCCGTCACTCGCCCCCCTTCCCTCCCCTCCCCCCACACTCGGGCTTCCTTCCTCTCACCTGTGTCTCGAACTGTGTGCTAAAGCTGACCTTCTTGTCTGCTTATCCCTCCCCCCCCTCCTTTCCCACCCCTGCCGGGCTGACCTCCACCTGTTTAATGTCGTGAGAGTGTGTGTGTGCATACCTCAGGGCTTTTCTAGCCTCAGCTTTATGTAATGTGAGTGTGTACACACCTCAGGGTTTTTATGCGTCAACTCTGGCGTACCGAGATGGAATGACGGGGATGTCATTTGCATGGGTTGGTAAATGTGGCTGCCATTGTGAGGACAGATACATTTAACTCTTGCATTGAGAAACATCACTTGTGCTTTATTCGTACTAACTCCCGACGATTTTATATAACTTACCGAGATGTACTGTCGTGCAGATCATATGGAAGGATTTAAAGACTGCTTGTCAGTGTGGGGATGGACACGTTATCTCCATTCAGGCGACCAGCATCCACTCACTTGATGTAGTGCTGCCTGCTTCTTCCGTCGCCTGTATCATTCATTTTCTGTGTCTTCCCTCTTCTCTTCCTATTTATCACATTATTCCTGTCGCCTTTTATTACTCTTCACTCCTTTTCAGATGCTTTTATATTAAGTGACAAGCCTATTGGTTTCCTGTAAGCCAGGAGACCATTTAGAACATTGGGTGGTAACCATATAACCAACCAATAAATGTTGCCCATGCGTCAACAAGTGGGTTGGCGGAGGGTTAATGCCCCTACTCGTAAAAAAACGGCCACCCCTTATTGAATTAAGACGTCTAGCTATAGACTGATAGATAGATAGATAGATAGGTAGTAAGGGGGACTTTTTTTTTATTATTTTTGCTGCCACAAGATTTTCTTTACCTTAGCGAGATATGGTGACAGGAAAGTGGTATGCCTGGGGTGGTGAGACTGTGCCCTTGTCAGCATCGTGCACATTTGGTGTCCGTGATGATCAGATAATTAAGTCGGTTATGGGGAACTTTATCGGTTGTTTTCTGGAAACAGAGATAAATTCATCAACTGATTTAGTTTCGTCGTACATATCAACAGTATCATTGAAAAAAATCTAGAAACTACTGTAAGGCGTGATCGATTATTTAGGAATCTGAGTTTATTTAGGAATTTAGTTGTTTTATTCTAAATGTATATATAACTATTTTATCTGTAATTATGGCTACCAGCAGCTGGCAAACTACTGATATTAAGCTAAGTAGATTATAACTTCCGGCTTGTAGTATGTGGATTTATTTTTCATATTGGAGCTAATTACATTATAATTTCCTACTTGTACTTTATTTATCTATTTATTTAATATTGGAGTTATAAGTGCTAGTTTCCAGTCATTAAGAAGGATGATCCATTTGCAGGAAGACAGAGAGACATAGTTCGTAAAATAATTCACTAAGAAAGAAGAGCTGCTAAGCTTACGAGAATATGGCCCTTGATCCTGTGGCAAGACGAGCTGTGAAATATTAACCTGAGAACTTCCCCGGGATATGCCTGCTTCCTGGATACGCAAGCTGGGGTTGGTGCTCCAGACAGTCCACTACATCTCACGCTTAGCGTACTGCATATGGAGTGGAATAGAGATGAGAGAGAGAGAGAGAGAGAGAGAGAGAGAGAGAGAGAGAGAGAGAGAGAGAGAGAGAGAGAGAGAGAGAGAGAGAGAGAGAGAGGTGTCTGATAAATCTGGTCGGATCTACACATTATAACTAATTCTCTACTCGTAAGTAACGTTTCTCTTTGCTGGGAGAGCAAAAATCTTGGAATGATTGTTCATTTTCCTTTTATTATCCTTACTACAAAACGCTACTAATTTGCGACAATGAATTAATCTCAAAACTGTGTTTGTACGAAGAAAGACTAAAACAGCAAGGTCTGCACTTCTCTCTCCTTATCATTTCTTTTTCCTTCCCGCATGTTTCTGAATCGGGGCATTGATTTAACATTCGTTCCTTGAAGCCCATCGGTTCTGCAGTACGTGCTACGCACCTTAAAACAAGGCCAACAGACTAGGCCTTGCCTTAACCTGCCATCACTTGGGAACTAATATCCACTATGGTTGCTGATTGCATGGTATGGGCAGCAACACCAGTCATAATTCTGAACAGGGAATTGTTCGTAAATTGCTTTGCTGGAAGAAAGAGAGACTTGCAAGTATTCTGCACTTTCATTTCCTTTGTCCATCGTACAACAACACGCCTTATGCACAACATGGATCGTAGGGTTGAAATTTTCTGGAAAACCAGGAGACGCGGGCTCGCTCTGGATTCTCCACCTTCAAAAAATCCGGTTACGATAGGGAAATTATATATTCGTTTGTTTATTTGTGTATATATTCAAAGGGGAAGAGAAACATTGAAAGACATACAATATATACTCCTTTTGTCCACCCTGCAGTAACAACTTTTAGTTATTGCAAGGAATTGCTTTCCTTGTGCCTTGCAAGAAAAACGAAAAATAATGAACAACTCTGCACATATTTAAGATTGAAAGCTTTTTTTGCCGGACGCACGAGACATGAATAGTTTATGTATTCGTCTTTCATTGTTCTTCCTGAAGCATCTTCAGAAAGTTGCTTGAGGGCAGTGGTGGTGTGTTTGCGACTCTGAGCCGCTGGTCCCATTACTGATGTAAACACACTTACCCTTACCTTGAACTGCCTGCTTTGCTCTGTCTCTTGCCTGTACCTTGACTTGCCTTGCCTCAATCTGTCTGTCTCTTGCCCGAACCTTCTTGATGACTCTCCCTTCTTGTTGTCTCCTTTCCTTCTGCCTGTCCCTATTGTCTCTTCTTCTGCATTCTTGCTCTTTGTTCCATGTTGCTGCCTCCCTTCCTGCTGTATGTCCCTACTGTCTGATCTTACTTCTGCCTTCGTGCTCTCTGTCCCTACTGTCTGTCTCTTCTTGATGTCTGTCCTTACTTATTTCTTTCTGCTATCTATCCATACTGTCTCATCTTACCTCCACACCCTGCGGTCTGTCCCTTCCAGCTGCTTGTCCCTACTGTTTGTTCCATCCTGTTTTCCGTCTCTTTCTGCTGACTTTCCTTGTCTCATTCCCCTTCCTTAACTCCTTAGAAACTCCTCATTTCCTTTTCCTTATCTTCTTCTCCCTTTTCCCCTCACTCCTCCAGCACTCCCCAACTTCTCACACAGTTACTAACTTTTTCGTTGTTCCCTCCTCATTACGTCCCTCTCGTTCTCCTCTTCCTCATTTCCATCTCTTTCTGCATTCTTCTCTTCCTCATCTTTTCCACATTGTTCTTCACTTCCTAATTCTTTTCATTTTTCAGTTTACCAATTTCCTTTCGCTCTCATACTTTTTCTTCTCTTCTACCTCATTGTTCATTTTCTACCCATTCTATTTCACTTGTATTTTGTTCTCTCTTCCCCCTTGTTCTTCCCCTGTCTTCTTGTATTCACAATCTTCTTTTCTTCCCCATTGTTCTCCTCTTCAGCCTTTTCATTCTTTTTCTTCTTTTTTTTTCTTCACCTCCTGTATCCCACGTATCTTTCTCATTCCTGCCTGCTTTTCAAGACGCCAGTCATATATATGTGAACAACGTGAGTTTAACTTACTGGAAAAAAAAGAAGCTTTGAAATAAACATTCATTGCACTAACAATTAATATCACAGCGCACTGTTTCACAGGGTATACTTGCATGGGCCCTCTCGACTCTTCACCACAGTTCCAACTTATTCCACCCAATTCTTTGTCCTCCACGCCTGTATCTTTACCCCCTGATATTCAGTCCTGGAGGATATTTTGAAATAACCTTCAGAGCATCAAATCACTAATTGTACAACACCCATATGCACAGGGATGTGAGTAAGGGATGTAGGTGGAAGAGTGGATGGAGAACAATGTGGGTGGGAGATGTAGGTGGGAGAGTGAATGAGAGATCAAGTTTGTTGAGAGAATGAAGGATGTAGGTGAGATTAAGAAAAAGTGTGTTTGTAGGGTGAGGGATGTAAATGGAAGAGTGAATGGAGGGATGTAGAAAAGTGAGTGGGAAGAAAAGATTTGTTGCAGTGATTAGTGGAAAAGTAGGTGAAAAAAGACGATGGGTGGGAGGGTCAGGGATGTTAGTGGGAGAGGGGGTGAGAGATAAAGTGGGTAAGACGATTAGGGATTTACTAGGTAGGGGAATGGATGGGAGGGTTAGGGATGAAAATGAGACTGTTAGTGGGAGAAAAGAGTACGAAAATGGACAGAGGAAAAAATGTGTTGCAGAGTAAGGGAAGTTGGTAGGAGGGTAGGAGGGTGGGTAGGAGAGAAAGTGGATGGGAAGGGGGAGAAGAATGTCGACGGGTCTGAGTGAGAGAGAGAGAGAGAGAAACGAGAGAAGAGATGGAAAAGCTAAACTCTTACTTAGGGAACATGCATAATGGAAGGGTAAGTGGGAGAACACGATGGGTGCTACAGTGAAACAGTGAATGTAAGTAGGTGGTGAGGAGGATGCCAGCCGACAAGTGGACGCAAACATTTTGTCGGCGGCATTGGTGACTGGTGAAGGAGGGTTGGGAGGACAGGTGGGTGTGCCAGTGCCAGCCAGATCAAGCAAGGGTCGGGGGGGGGGGGGAGAAAGGAAACAGTGAGTTTAGTAAGGGAGGAGGAGAGGGGGAGAACGAATTTCAGAGAGAGAGAGAGAGAGAGAGAGAGCAAAGGAGAGGGAGTAGGTAGGAAGGTAGAGCATGGGTGGGAGGACGAGTGAAGTAAGGGAGAAGGAAGCAAGGAGAATGAAAGAGAGAGAGAGAGAGAGAGAGAGAGAGAGAGAGAGAGAGAGAGGAAAGTAAGGGGAAGGAGTTAGGTGGATAGGAGAGAGAGAGAGAGAGAGAGAGAGAGAGAGAGGAAAGTAAGGGGAAGGAGTTAGGTGGATAGGGGAGAAGAATGAAACCGGAGAGATTGGAGAAGGGGAAGGGGGTTAGGAGGGAATTAGGATTAGGAATGATGAAGATGATGATGTGTATGTACACTAAACAGATATATGTACTGTACATACCTCACTTCATCTTTTGAGAGGGAATTTTCGAGATGTTAATGACGATGACGATAGATGTCATCGTACTTAAACAGAGAGAGAGAGAGAGAGAGAGAGAGAGAGCTGCCTACCGGGTCTAATTGATGGGTAATAAAGGGACTGAGGGATAACTTCAGCCTGGTAATATTGGGGCAGCTTTATTACAGGGACGGACTGATGCATATCCTTATTATTTTGAAAGAGACACAACCCGGCCTGGGATTGCATATGTGATCCCAGAACAGACTGGTTTCCTGTCCTGATAAAATGTTGGTCTGTTTTGACATTATGCTGAATTGCACTGTAAACGTTTTCATGTTTTTGCTGAAGCCGGACGTACATATTGCCAACTCTGTGTGTGTGTGTGTGTGTGTGTGTGTGTGTGTGTGTGTGTGTGTGTGTGTGTGTGTGTGTGTGTGTGTGTGTGTGTGTGTGTGTTCTCTTTCTCTAAAAAAATAGAAGTACACTGTTCTTGATTTAAAATCAGATTAGACCTGCATGTCAGACCCTGCAAAATTTACATTTCGTTACACTTTCAAACTCTCTAAACTGCAGAAGTGTGTGTGCAAGAATCAAAGTTTGAAAGTGAATGTAGAGAAGTTGTACTTTTTAGAGGAAAGGGATTGTGAACACGTATTTGATGTGATTGATGCTTATGACTGCACGTACAACTGATTAGCATTTGATGGTAGAGGAAGAATGAAGAAAACGTAATCGTACTGAAGGGGTTGAGCATAAGGTGGTCAGATGGAAGTATTAAGTGGAGGGAATGCTAAAACATTTCAGTGTTTAGAATGAATAAAGTGGACTCATGAAGTTCGTTATTGGAAAAGAGAATGCTGCTGGAAGTGAAGGAAATCGAGGCAAGGAAAGTAATATTTTGGCTTATACCTGCAGCATGGGAGAGAGAGAGAGAGAGAGAGAGAGAGAGAGAGAGAGAGAGAGAGAGAGAGAGAGAGAGAGAGTTTTGAAGCCGAGTAATATCGTCTGATGATAACAAGAAAAATGCAATAACGGTCATCGTACTGAAGGGGTTAAAGAAGATTGTTCTGTCCACAGCAAAAGTGTCTTACTTAACCCAAATAAAATCGTCCGGTGATAACAACAGACTAATATGGCATCCTGGTGGTGGCGGGGTTAGCATTAGCGTGTGTGTGCGTGAGTGAGGCATCATATCAGTCTGTACACCATTTTGTGCAGAAATTTGCAAAGGGTTAACAACAGTCTTATATACTAAACAGATTTTATGTTGCTTTATAAGGTAACGGAAGGGTGGACTGACGAAAGAGAGAATTGAGAACAAACTAGGCGAGTGAATAATGAGGAAAGTTGTGGAGTGTCTGTTATTAAAGTTTACTCAATATAAACTCCATGTATTCAAGCGTTTCATTATTATCGCCACACATACTAACCCAAAAATAGACACAGCGAAAGATCAACCCTCATAGTGCTGTTGGGAACTTTAGTAATATTGCTTTGGCCAGCTACAGACGATTTCATTCAGTTAAGAATGGTTGAAAGTTATCTTTTAGCCAACTAAATGATGTTGGGAACCTGATTAATATTATTTTGGCTTGCCAGACGACTTTATTCTGCTAAGGAAAACGTTTATCTCTGAAGGAGTTACAATCGATTTGGAATAATCATTGCTGCTGAGGGCTTGAATTTGTTCCAGATCCTTCAGATAGTTATAATCTGCTAAGGCAAATCAGTAGCACGTAGAGGGTTAGAACGAGTAGCTATGTTCTTTCTGTACGTTAGTCTGCTTTCTGCCGCAGATCCGTCAGCCTTCACAAACGGTAAAAGAACGGCAGTCGAATTTTCGCGTTATTTTCCTGTGTGATGAGATTTATAGCAGTTAGTCCGGTCATAAGATCAGGCCACTTCCGGTCCATTCAGGTCCTCTTCATCCATCTATATTCAGTCTGGTAAACTCAGGTCGTTTCTCTGCCATTCAGTACTAGCTGGATTCGTTCAGGCAGAAGTTCACCTTGCCTACGTGTGTTATGTCAGTGATGTCATGCATTTGATGTCACCGTTGTTGCCACACGCTCACTCCCTCCTCTACACTTCCTCGCTGCCCCCTTCCCCCTTCGCAACCACCTGTAGCGGCAGTAAGGGCAGGTAACCCTGGCTATTTTCATGATATACTGGACGGCGCCCTAACCATGACCCCATCCAACCTCCATCACACTCTCACACCGCTGCTCGACCATCACACATTTTTTTTTTTTTTTTTTACCCATCCACACTATGACACGTCTGCACTAAGATGAATACAATCGTCATGCCATGGCACAAAACAAAAGTCGTCAGGGAGTCACTTGCTTGTGTGTTTAATCCCTTACATTTTATTGTGTTTAATATAATTGAATTCAGCCTACGGGGAAGACACCGTGGCAGAATTGAAAATTGTCTCTATTGAAATGATCAGAGATTAAGACCTTACCATACTGTGTTTCCGAGTCAGTTGCAGAGTGTTACATTTAATCCGGAGAAAACTAATTTTCCTCATATTTTCTTCCTACTCGCTTCTCCTTTTCCACTCTTCCAGTCCTGCCCCATTTCTTTTCCCTTTTCCTCCTTTTAGTTAATATTACTCCTTTATCTGTTATCCTACCCCTTTTCCTCTTCCATTTTCCTATGCTTCACTTTATTCACTTGTTTTCATTTCCTAGTTCTCCCCCTCCTCATCATCATCATCGTCCAACCCAGTGTTGCCCCATGAAGAGCGTAGGAGCCCGGGGCTAGGCAAGTTGGTTCTGATATATAAGTTGAAATTGACCAGCCTCACTCATTCCCGAGTGGCATTACGTGAGCAATAAACCCCAACCACCCCTTGGATATAAATCTACACATGCTCAATCCGGCTGGAGCACCTTAATTACCCACTAAACCAGCAGGCGCCATAGTTTGGTTATATGGTTACCACCCAGCGTAGTAAATCGTTTCCTGGTGTACAGGAAACTATCTGGCTTGTCACTCAGTGTAGACTCACGTATATACAAAAGAAAGAGGAAAGAATGAAGGAAAGACAGTAGGGGAAGGAAGGAAAGAAAGACAAAAGAGGAAGGACGGAAAGAAGGAAGGAAGAAAGGAAAGGGCAGTCACCCGAGAGCAGCACTACATCGAGTGAGTGCTTCTTCCTCGAGTATTTTTCGCTTCCATCCCCTTTTCTCCCTCCCTCTCCTTTTTTTCCTGCTTCCCATTCTCCCTCTACCTTTCCAGATTGCACAGAGCTGCATAAAATAATGTGCTGGTAGCAAGAAAACAGAAATAATCATAATGTAAATGAACTCATCTTACTCAAAAGCATTAGCATCATTAGCTAACACTTACCATTTGAAAGGTGTGTGTGTGTGTGTGGCATCAACAAGCGTTTGAGGGATAAGGAACTATCTGGATTTAAGGTTAGTTTCACCAATATTCATCGCAGTCAGTCCAGTCGTAATATGCACAGTACTAACTAAACATGTGATCACCTCCCATATACACTCGTGCTCACAAGGACGGACAGTCTCACTATTCCACGCATACCACTTTCCCATCACCACATCTCGTAAAATAAATAAAATTATTGGGAGGCAGCACAAATAACATCATAAAATACAAACGAGTCTTTGCAATGCAGGTGTTCAATGCAACCATCTTCACAACGCCAGGTATACTCTGTTCACTTTACCCGAACTTAATATTTCCATCCCTAAATCTTGAATGCTGAGTTCTAAAATAAGAACAGCACTGGAACATGGTGTCAGTCACGAAGAAGTGCTACAGACAGAATGTAGAGCCATAGTGCTGTCCTTTTCTGCCACTGAGCTACGAGAAATATACTGCAAAATGAAAATCTGGTCCAAGTTAAAGTGAATGAACTATAGTGTCAAAACCATGCCTACAACCAGCCAGTCAGCACATCTGGGTATACCAGTGTTGGCACGTGAGGAGCCCTGAGGTATGCACACACTACGTAGATAAATCTGCTGCGGTGGCCTGGCAGGGTGGGGAGAGGGGATAGGGAAAGCGGCCAAGAAGGTCAGCTTTAGGACACAGGTTGAGGTGAAGGTGGGGATAGGGTACGGGTGAAGGGATGGGGGGAAGGGTTGCGGGTGATGGGAGAGGGTGCGGGTTAGGGGAAGGGGGACAAGAGTAGAGGAAGGTCGGGGGGGGGGGGTCTCTCCTATCGCACTGTCTGGGATACTTTAAAGGGGGAGCGATGCTCCTCCTTGTGGTGATGAGGAAGTAGATGCTTGCACACAAAACTCTGGAACTCAGAGGAAGAGGCTTATAGATGAGGGATATGAGATGCGAGTAGGTGGAGGGAAAAAAAATACAAACAGGTGGGTAAAATGAGAGAGGAAATGCGACATAAAAAAAAAAAAAAAAATACAGGCTGCAGAAATTACCCTTTTTCATATCAGCTCTGTGAATAAACAGGATGGATGGTGTACGCAATATAGGAATTAATGAGTATACTGATGTGAACGAAAGAGAAATGAGAGTTACATGTGGAATTAATGATTGGATAAACATTAATACTTTAAGGAGGTACAAACTTACTCAGAGAAGGGGTTAATCGAGGTTATATCTAACTCTTTTTTTTTTTTTTTTTTAAAAATATAAAATCATCTGGAGATATTAACATAGATCTTCATTACTTTTGAGGGTGTACTTTGTCCATTTATTCGTCAGTGTTTCGCGTTTTCAGACTAAAGGTGAGTAATTGTTCGAGCAAGCGAGCGAAGCGAGCGAGCTAGAACACCAACTTTAGTCACAGTTTGGATCTCCGACATATGTACCCGAGAAAAAGACTTATCACATCAGCAAGAAATGGGGGCAGGGGTCGGGATCAAAACTCTGTAGGTCAGCAGCAAACTTTTTTGGATATCTCAGCCAATTTTGAAGCTACAAGAAAGATTGAGAACAATTTGGGAATCGCATAATAATCCTCAATTATTTTCATTTCATAGACAACCGGTAATTCCCAATAGTTTTTCCGTAAATCGAGGAAACGATTTTTATTAGGCAGATTAGGGTAACAGCCGGCTGCGCAAGGCAAGAAATATCGGTCTAAGGTTGCGTGAGTACCGCAGCAGTATTCTCCGACGATTGCTGAGAGCAACCAGTTTCTGCCTTTTCAAAACAAATAATTGCATCTGTTTGGCCCTAAACCTAAAATTAATACATGAGAGTATTGGTTTTAGGAAGGGAATTTTTTGGGTGTAATCTAATAAGTTGTTTTTATTATTTTCATGTCAGGAAATCAGAGGAAGATGATGAGTCACATGAGACAATATTCAGCACTGCCTGACTTGCTCGCTCGAACACGTTCCACACTTTTAGGGGTTACTGATAGTACTGTATGTGCTGGTGGTATGCTTGGACCCTGTTGGTTCATATCGATTACATATACATACTCTGACACATACACACATACTCCAACAACTGGACTTTCACGTGCATTGCTTCTACAATCGACACAAATTCCTCATTGAGAATGTCCGTTCCTGCAGTGAATTTCCTGTGGGCAGCCATGGTTTGTCATTAATTCTCTCTGACAAGCACTAAAATAATACATAAATGTATACTATAATAAAAAGCAGTTCAAATTAATTCTGTTTTTAAAACCTGGATATATTACTATGCACGTACTAAAGAGAAGCAATACTTAAAGAATTTTGAGTCTCGTTAAAGGGCTAAAAACTGTGAATTGTCAGAGCCTCCATTTAAAAGTCCCTGGACCGAAATGAAAGAATGGCTACCTGTCAACTCTGGCCGCATCGATGGCCTCCCAGTCGGCGGTATTGGTCTCATCGGCGGGTACTGGTGTGTGACGGATGGACCGACAATCTCCGGGAATAAAAATACGGTCGGACAAATGAAAAATGGACGACAGAAAGATTTAAAGCAAAAGCACAAAAATGTGCACATAGAAAATGTCTCTCCTACGGTCAGTATAATAGTCTAGTGGTAACAAGAACTAAGTAAGACATCTTCCTTAAGGAGTTCATTGATAGTACCTTTCTCCTTCAGTCTGAGGTGTCCTTCGGTAACAAGAGCGAAATAAGAAATATATCATCTTACTGAAGAGGTAATTGAAATTTGTTTCCATCCCGTTTAGTTAGAGAAGCATCGTCTAAGCTGAGGAAAGAGAACTTTTAGTAGCTCTAGTAAAATAAATAGAAAAAATGAAGTGTGCAGAAAAAAGGAAAAAAGAGAGGCCGCCAGAAGAAAAATGACCGAAGGAACAAAAAAGTGAATGACACAAAAAGAACATAGCCAAAAAACGAATTGAACTGTTTATCTAAGATCGAAAGCCAAACGAAAAACAAACACCCGGGATGTGAAAAAGAAAGACAGGCAGATGGGGTGGAACGCGGACTGCTGATTGGATGAATGATGGACAGATAGAAATATGGGTAGACAAACAGATTAGTTGATTGATGGACAGGGGAACGGAAAAACGGATGAGCTTGTGGCAAGATAACGGAAATATAAGGACTATCTTTTCCCATCTTTGTCTGCCTTCCTTAGTGGGCCAAGTAAAAGGATTAAGTAAACAAGTGCTTTTTTTTCTTGTTTGTGCGGCATGCTTCATAAAACAAGGATAATTGATGACAAAACGAATCCTGTTGTACCTGTTCTTGTATGGGTTAATTCCTGGAATTGGAACTAGGAAAGGGACGAATGCACAGATATAATTATTTTCTTTCATTTCTGGTCTGTTTCTTTGAACAGGAAGGATGGACTGACAAATGAATCCTTTTACATCAATTTCTATGTTATCTGCTTGAAAAATGAAAACAGAACGAGACTTTTTTTTTTTTTTTTTTTTTTTTTTGCTTGATCTGTTGCCTGAAAACTTTCATTTGGGTGAGTAAACGACTGTTATTATTTCGTTTTTGTTTGGTTCTGCTCATGGATATTTGAAAGGGGACGAATAAACTTTCTTTTTTTGTTTTGTGAACTAGCCTACATCTTTTCTATCCTTAATGACCTAGAGCAGCTTGTACAGCACCCTACCCGTATCCCAGACCGCCTTGGAGAGTGTCACGAATCAAATTCGCGACATTATCCTTTTGTGAGAAACCACGAACTATTAGTGGAAAACTCACTGTGTATCGCTCAGTTAACCGTTTCTCTCTCCATTTCAGTGGTATACTTTTAAAAACATTCGTCACTGTTTCAAAAGTGACCGATCTAATGCACGTCATTGAGTGCTCTACTGAGCGATAGTATTGTTTCCTTATTGTTCGCCCTTGCTTGCCTAAACCGTTGGCCACGCTTCTGGGCTGGCCTGTGCGTTCTACCACACGCATCGTTTGAATAGGCAGTCAAGTGTCTGTTGTGACGGAGAGAGGTTCTGTGCTCCAGCAGTGTAAGAGTGAGAGGTCAGCTAGCACCCAGACTCCACTAGACTACAGATCTCCAGGCTCCCACCCTTCGTTGGTGATACACCACATTCATTGACCAGTATTTCTTTTCGTTTTCCTAGACTTAAGAGTTTAGTTAAGGTGTTTTCCCTAGGCATAAGAACTTAGCTTTTGAGTGTGTGAGTGAGTGCGATCTCATTAATTTGATTTTGAAATGTAACGTTAAATTTATTTTGTAATCAATAAATTTAACAGTTCTTTTTCTTGAGCTTAATGTAATGTAAAGTCGTGTTTCATTTCTCCATAATTAAGCTTATTTCCCTTATAGCTCTTAGCTTGCATAAACGTTTTGCTATTCATAACTGGTACTTAGGCCAGTCTTGTTGTATTAAGCTTAAAATCCGTTGTGCCTTCTAGGAGTTAAGCATCAGCAAGAACCTGATATCATTAATAGTATTAGTTAATTATTGTCAGGGGTGAAGTAACTTTCTCCAGGGGCTAACAGTACTAATAATCAGCATTTGTGAGTAATTAGTCTCTGCTGTGTACTGTTGAGAAAGTTTATAAATTCTCGTTCTTAGAGAATCGTGTGAAGCAAGCCAGCGTAAAGTAATCGTTGCTTGATTTAGCAAGATAATCATTGTCCCTGCTCTTCAATATTATTGAACATTACATTAATCATCTTAATAATTGCATTTATTTAAAAAAAAACCGTGACAATTGGCGACCTCATTCCAGGATATTAACTCTCTAAAGCTATTCACGAGATGATACTCACTCCTTCATATTTAGGTATTTATCATTAAAGTTTATAGGCACAAGTTTACTGGTGTTTACCGTTAATTTAGCAAGTGAATTTTTGTTTTTATTAATCCATAGAGTACTTAACACTATTTAGAACTTTATTTTTGGTAACGCAGACGATTTTATTCGCTTCTGGGAAGTCGCCGTACCCATTGTGTTAATTATTGAGTCTTCCCAGTCATTTGCATTTTTGCTTTATTCTTATCCAGTTAACTAGATAAGACTGGTCACCACTAGCTTGTGTCTGTACTCTTTACTTGTATTTATTAGCATTCGTTTGGGAAGCAGTCAGTACTCAGTTTCGGGTTGCTTAATAAATTAGCGCCATGGCAGCCAGTGTCTATGTACAGGAAGCTAAAGAAATGGGCCTCACTGACCCAGAAAAAATACAAACCTACGTCCTCTCACGGTTTAATTATGAGCAGGAACGTGAGAAAGATGCTCGTGATGAGCGTAGAATCCAGTGCGAACACGAGCGAGAACAGCGTGAATACGAGCGAGAACAGCGGGAATACGAACGAGAACAGTGCGAACACTAGCAAAAACAGCGCGAACTCGACTTAGAACACGAGCGGGAACAATGTGAATATGAACGTGCCGAACGTGAGACACGAGAAAAACATGAACTTGAAGTGCTGAAGCTCAAGCGAGATTCCTTGGCTTCAGACACATCTGGTACAGTTGGTTCAAGCTCCACGAGCGCTCTCCCTGCACATGTTACGGCCACCCCACACATCAAGCTTTCCCCATACAAAGATGGCGAGCGAATCGAGCCATACATAGCTCGATTTGAAGACATGGCTCAACTTTACTAGCTCGATGATGCAGCTAAGCGGCTTCAGTTTCTTAGCCTATTTGAGGGCCCTGCCCTCGATATTCTCCACAGAATTCGTGGAGACAATCTCACGTATGAGATTATGAAAGCTGCACTCATTAAGGCGTATCGTCTCACAGTAGACGACGCCAAAGTTCAGTTCATGCGAGCTCGTCTCCAAGACAAGGAGACAGCTGTTCAGTTCCTTGACCGTCTCATTGCTTACTTAGGTGAGTGGATGGAGAAAGATGAAACCCCTTCCACGCATGAGGGGATAATTGACCTTATGCTGCGTACACAGCTAGAGAGGTCGTGGCCTGCTGAGCTCATAGCACAGCTTAAGATCTGCCAGGTGAAAGACGCCAGCCAAATGGTAGAAAAGGCTGATGCATTCTTTACTGCATACGGGTATCAAACTCGTAAGCAAAACACCTGGAACAGAAAAGCTGATAAATCTGGGAAACCGTCTCAGATTGAACCCCACCAACAAGGCCATTCTCAAAATAAGGGCCAAGGTCCGAAACCGCAGTGGAAGGACCAGGGGCAAAACACTCAGAAACCTGAGTGGAAGAGGTACAACAAGTACCCTAACCAGCAGCAGTATCAGCCACGCAACCGACCGTCGGGACAAACTTTTTCACCACCAGCTCAAAAGAGGCAAGAAGCGAATGCAGCCTTCATTCCTCAGCAGCAGCACGGTGGTCATGTCCCTACCAGCATGGGTACTCCCCCACAGTTCACTAGTCCCACAGTGACAGTGACCCCCCCCTCCACATATGGCCAATGTTCCATCTTCCCAGGCAGTGAGTACAACCCCTCAAGTATATAATTCTCAAGGCACAATGTTTGCCGCATCAATTCAGCAGCCTCATGAGTGGCTAGCTGCTTCCTCCACAGGCCCTCCCACAAATGACAGTACCTTCCTTGTTCAGCCAGGGTTTGTGGGAGGCATTCCTGTGAAGGTCCTGAGAGATAATGGTTCCTCAGGTTGCTCTGTCAAGCAGAGTCTAGTTCGGCCTGTGCAGTATACAGGTCGGCAGATCCATGCAAACCTTATTGATGGATCAGTGAGATTGTTCCCTGAGGTATGTATCCAGGTGGCATCTCCATTTTATACTGGTACGACACTCGCAGTTGTCATGCCAGAACCTTTATTTGACCTTATAATAGGCAACATTTCCGGTGTCAAGGATACTTGCACCGAACATGACGCTACTCAGACTTCGGCTGCGGTGACACGAGCTATGGCTGAGGCTTCAGACTGTGTCACCCCAGTGATCATTGAATCGCCGCAAGATCTGATGTGTAGTCAACTTGTTGTACAAGAACAACATTCTGACCCGACACTTGCTGCCGTGCGGAACAAACAAAAGGGTCAAGTGATTAAGTATTCACGGGGAAGTCGAGCCAAGTTCCTTTGCAAACAAGGACGGCTCTACCGTGAGTCACGAACACCCGAGGGCGAGGTTCGACTGCAGTTTGTCGTTCCTGCCAAGTACCGCCTAGCAGTGTTACAATGGGGTCATTGTTCAGCCTCAGGTGGTCTCATGGGCAAAAGGAAGACCCAGGGCCGTATCCGAGCTGACTTTTTCTGGCCAGGGATGGGACGAGACATAGATAGTTTTGTGCGTTCCTGCAGTGTGTGTCAAAGTACCACTAATCAGGGACATGTCCTTCCTGTGCCATTTGAAACCACACCTGTAATCTCTGAATCAATTGAGAGACAGGGCAGTGGTAATGTGGGTGTAGACCTGATGTCTCACCTACTAACTGCATACTAACTAGCAACTGTTGTATGCTGGGTTCCGTAAGATAGGCGTCTTCAGAGATTTGAGTAATCCAAGGACCAGCCTGGTTCCCAGTTAAAAGTGTAGACCAGACGTCTCACTCGTTGGCCCCACAGGACACGTGTATCCAGGGCCTGTACATACATGTATACCATAAGTTAAGGGGGAAGTTTGAGAACCCTGCAGAGACAGTCTGAGGCTGTGTACGAATTACCTTGTGGAACGTCTCGAGCTGTGGGCCTCTCTGACGATTCCCAGAGAATGCACATTACCCACATAAGTGTTCACACCCACAGTGGGTGTTAAAACGTGACCTGCCCGAGATTGTGTAGCGATTCTCAGCTTCCTGTATTAGTCGTAAGTGTAGAGTTAGGTTAACCAGTAAACTGCCCATTCTAAGCAATTTGTGAATTCAAGAACTGGCACGTTTCCTGGTTAATAATGTTAGGTTAACTAGTAAACTGCCTGTTCTAAGAGATTTGGGTAATTCAAGAACTGGCACATTTTCTAGTTAATAAGCGTTAACCAGTAAGCTATAAGGGTTCTAAGCAATTTGTGAATTCAAGAATTACATTTCCTGGTTAATAATGACATAAGTACTGATTGCTAGGCAGAGAGAGAGAGATAAATAACAGTTTTGATGCTCCACCTTAATTCTTTTCGCAGGTGTAGCTGGTGGGTGCAGCATTGCCGTGCAGGCCAGCTGATCGTCTGCCGCAATCTGCTGCCTCTTCTCCTCTGCCTTCGTCGTCGCCATATTATTAATATTAATGTGTCATTTTACACGTACGTACAGTTACATTACAACTGTCACACCTACACCGTGTATTACATACACTACGCTACATAACAATTAGTTGTTAATGTAAATGTAGCGAACTTTCGCTCAGTTTGACCTGAGTACAGGATTTTCACCGTCGTCACGGAGTTTTTTCCCTCAAGCTTGCTTCTATTAATGTAAATACGAGGTTTTTTTGCTCACTGGCGACTGTGACTTTCTCCTGTAGCAGGATAGCACACACACCACAGTGTGAATCTTGTGTGACTGAGTTAGGAATTATATGTATGTATATTGAAATCTTTTTTTCTGAAGAAAGAAAGATTTGATTTTCATGGGGCGTAATGTCATGAATCAAATTCGCGACATTATCCTTTTGTGAGAAACCACGAACTATTAGTGGAAAACTCACTGTGTATCGCTTAGTTAACCGTTTCTCTCTCCATTTCGGTGGTATACTTTTAAAAATATTCGTCACTGTTTCAAAAGTGACCGATCTAATGCACGTCATTGAGTGCTCTACTGAGCGATATTATTGTTCCATAATTGTTCGCCCTTGCTTGCCTAAACCGTTGGCCACGCTTCTGGGCTGGCCTGTGCGTTCTACCACATGCATCGTTTGAATAGGCAGTCAAGTGTCTGTTGTGACGGAGAGAGGTTCTGTGCTCCAGCAGTGTAAGAGTGAGAGGTCAGCTAGCACCCAGACTCCACTAGACTACAGATCTCCAGGCTCCCACCCTTCGTTGGTGATACACCACATTCATTGACCAGTATTTCTTTTCGTTTTCCTAGACTTAAGAGTTTAGTTAAGGTGTTTTCCCTAGGCGTAAGAATTTAGCTTTTGAGTGAGTGAGTGAGTGCGATCTCATTAATTTGATTTTGAAATGTAACGTTAAATTTATTTTGTAATCAATAAATTTAACAGTTCTTTTTCTTGAGCTTAATGTAATGTAAAGTCGTGTTTCATTTCTCCATAATTAAGCTTATTTCCCTTATAGCTCTTAGCATGCATAAACGTTTTGCTATTCATAATTGGTACTTAGGCCAGTCTTGTTGTATTAAGCTTAAAATTCGTTGTGCCTTCTAGGAGTTAAGCATCAGCAAGAACCTGATATCATTAATAGTATTAGTTAATTATTGTCAGGGATGAAGTAACTTTCTCCAGGGGCTAACTGTACTAATAATCAGCATTTGTGAGTAATTAATCTCTGCTGTATACTGTTGAGAAAGTTTATAAATTCTCGTTCTTAGAGAATCGTGCGAAGCAAGCCAGCGTAAAGTAATCGTTGCTTGATTTATCAAGA
The DNA here is from genome assembly GCF_032717465.1 of Coenobita brevimanus. Classification (NCBI taxonomy): domain Eukaryota; kingdom Metazoa; phylum Arthropoda; class Malacostraca; order Decapoda; family Coenobitidae; genus Coenobita; species Coenobita brevimanus. The sequence goes on along the minus strand of NC_137024.1, from coordinate 7,863,812 downwards.
CAATCATTGTCCCTGCTCTTCAATATTATTGAACATTACATTAATCATCTTAATAATTGCATTTATTTAAAAAGCCCGTGACAAAGAGAGCTCCGCCATACTTGACCTCTTCCTTACAACTAATTCTTTTGCTTACATTGTTAATCTTTTCTCTCCGATGGGCTCCTCCAATCACAACCTTATCACCTTAACCTGTCCTATCACTCCGGTACGGCCTGTGGACCCTCCAGGGAAACGTCATATGTGGCATTTTGGAGCCGCGGACTGGGAGGCCCTCAGGCAGTACTTCTTTGATTTTCCCTGGAATGATTATTGCTTCCATGGCTGGGAGCCATCTGAGTGTGCCTTGCGCATTATGAAGGTTATTCTCTCAGGCATGGAAGCATACATTCCTTTCTCGTATCCTTTGTCTAATGCAAGAAAGCCTTGGTTTAATCACCCTTGTTCTAATGCTGTCCGCAACAAGGAGAGGGCATACAAAAGGTACCGGAGCCAACCCACCCCTGAATCACATCATCTTTACGTTTCTGCCCGGAATCGTGCTAAGTCTGTTCTTCGCTCTGCTAAGAATAATTTCCTCCGTACTAAATGCTCTCAACTCTCCAACGCGAATTCTTCCCGCTTCTTCTGGCACCTTGCCAAAAACCTTTCTAACAACTTTACCTCATCATCCTTCCCTCACCTTTTCTACTCTGATGGTTCTATAGCTATTTCTTCTACTGATAAAGCAGAACTCTTTGCACAGACTTTCTCCTCCAATTCCACCATAGACGATTCCGGTGCTGTTCCTCCATCACTTCCCCCGTCTGACTTCCTCATGGCCGACATTAAAATTTCTTCAGCTGATGTATTTTCTGCCATCACTGGCCTCAATACTAACAAGGCATATGGGCCTGATGGAGTCCCTCCTGTTGTTCTCAAGAACCGTGCTTCTGTGCTTACACCCTGCCTAGGTAAACTCTTTCGCCTTTGTCTGTCAACTTGTACCTTTCCTTCTTGCTGGAAATTCAGCCAGTCCCAAAGAAGGGTGACCACTCCCAACCCTCCAACTATCGTCCAGTTGCTTTAACGTCCTGTATTTCAAAAGTTTTCGAGTCAATTCTCAATTGAAAAATTTTAAGGCAACTTTCCTATCACAATCTTCTTTCTGATCGTCAGTATGGGTTCCGTCAGGGGACTCTCCACTGGCGATCTTCTCACCTACCTTTCAGACTCCTGGTCATCCTCCTTTCGGGACTTTGGCGAAAGCTTTGCCATTGCACTTGACATCTCAAAGGCTTTCGATCGAGTCTGGCATAAATCTTTAATTTCTAAACTGCCCTCTTACAGTTTCTATCCTTCTATCTGTGCCTTGATTGCTAGCTTCCTTTCTGGTCGTTCTATAGCCGCTGTTGTAGATGGCCATCGTTCTTCTCCTAGATCTATCAACAGTGGTGTTCCTCAGGGCTCTGTCCTATCACCAACTCTCTTCCTTTTATTCATCAATGACCTTCTAAGCTGTACATCTAACCCTATCCACTCATACGCTGATGACTCCACCCTTCACCTTTCCATTCGGTTCCCGCAACGCCCATCTCAGCAGTTACTTCAACAAACAATGGATGAGGCTATGGCACACCTGATGTCTGACTTGGCTCATATCTCTGACTGGGGTAAAAATAATCTTGTTGTTTTTAATGCATCTAAGACTCTGTTCTTACACCTATCAACCCGACAAAATCTTCCAATCAATCAATCAATCATTTCCCGTGGCACCCCACGGGATGCATAGGGCCTCAATGAACTCTCTCCACCAATATTTGTCTCTTGCCATCTCCTTCAGGTCCCACCAACACTCCTCTCCTGCTTCTTTTTTCATCGTCCTCAACCAGGTTTCCCTCGGCCTACCTCTACCTCTTCTTCCTCTAGCAGTCCACTCTGGCACATCCTGTATTAAACTACCTTCTTTTCTGTATATGTGCCCCAGCCACTTCCAGCGAGACAGTCTCACATATTCATTAACTGGTTCCACTCTCGTAATATCCCTTACTCTTTCATTTGTAACTCTGTCTTGCCACTTTACCCCAAGAATCCTTCTCAGTATTTTATTCTCAAATCCTAATACTTTCTGATCTGTTGCTATTGTACTGTACCATGACTCATGCCCGTAAATTAAAATTGGTCTAACCATGGACTTGTAAATTTTCACTTTAGTATGTACCGAAAGCATATTATTATTCCAAACAGATTTCAACATTCCAACAGCTCGCCAAGCCTGTCTAATCCTCTCCTCAATTTCATTGTTTAATGATCCATTAGATGATACAATCGTTCCCAGATATTTAAAGTTTTCTACATTCTTCACCACATTATTCCCAATCACACAATCGATTTGGTTCTCCATGTTCATGTTTATAATTTCAGTTTTTCCACAATTTATTACCAATCCCACTTTTTCTCCTTCCTCCACCAGACAATCAAGCACCCTCTGCATCTCGTAAATACTTCCGCAAATCAGTACAATATCATCAGCATAGTCCAAATCCATCAGCTTCTTATTTTCTTTCCAGTTAATTCCTGCACCTGTTCTCCTTACAACCTTTTTCATAACATAATCCATAACCAAAACAAACAACAATGGCGAAAGAACTCCTCCTTGAATCACTCCTGACCTAACTTGAAATGGATCACTCAAAGAACCACCCACCATTACCTTACAAAAAGTACCTTCATGCAGGCTTCTAATAATATTTACAAACTTTTCTGGTATACCACAGAATCTCATAATTTTCAACATAGCTCCACGTGAAACACTATCAAACGCTTTTTCAAAATCCACAAAACACATACTAAGTGGCATTTTCATCTCATTAGCTTGTTGCATTAGATGCCTTACAATAAAAATCTGATCATTACAACCTCGACCCTTTCTAAATCCCGCTTGTTCTTCTCTTAAAATTTTATCAATTACTGGCTCTATTCTTTTCAACAAGATTTTGGAAAAGACTTTTGCAACTGCAGGTGTCAAAGTTATTCCCCTCCAATTGCCACACACACTTAAATCTCCCTTTTTTGGTATTTTTATAATCACTCCATTTTTCCACTCTTCTGGAATTCCACCATTATCCCAAGCCACGTTAAAAAGTTTCAAAAGAGCATTCATCAACTCATCAGATTCCACCATAAGCATTTCAGGGAATATTCCATCCTCTCCTGGTGCCTTAAAATTCTTTAACTCCTTTATAGATTTTGCTACCTCTTCCAAAGTTATATCCCCTGTTTCTATCTGCAAATCTCTCTCGGCTGGCAAAATGTCCTCTTCATCTGGGATTGGTCTATTCAGAACAGATTCAAAGTGCTCTCTCCACCTTCCCTTTATATCCAAATCTTTAGTCATCAAATTACCATTTCTATCTCGTACAGGTATTTCCTTCCTTCTCTTTTCAGTCCCAGTTAACTCCTTTATGGCCTGATACGCTGCTCTTGTGCTCTGACCGTCATTTTTACTTAATTTAATTTCTGTCTAATATTCAACTTAATCCTGCATCATCCTTGAACATGCCTGGGGGTTTCATTTACTCGAGACTTATCTTGGAAAGATCATATTATATCTCTCGTAAAATCTGCTTCCAAGAGATTAGGTGTGCTGAGCCGACTCCGTTCTTTCTTTACCCCTGCACAGTTGTTGACTCTATACAGGGGTTTTATCCGCCCCTGTGTGGAGTACAACTCTCATGTGTGTGGAGGGTCCCCACATACAGCTCTTCTCAATAGGGTGGAGTCAAAGGCTTTTCGTCTCATTAACTCTCCTCCTCTTACTGACTCCCTTCAACCTCTATCTCTTCACCGCACTGTTGCATCTTTATCTCTTTTCTATCGCTATTTTAATGGTCACTGCTCCTCTGAACTGTCTGCATGCATTCCTTCACCTCTACGACGGGCGCGTAGCACCCGTCTAGCAGCAAACTCTCATCCCTCTTCTGTCCAACTCTCTAATGCAAGAGTTAACCGTTACTCCCAGTCCTTCATTTATGCAACAGGTCAACTCTGGAACTGTCTCCCTCTGTCTGTATTTCCTGCTGCCTATGATCTCCAGTCTTTCAGACGCAGTGTGTCCAGGCATCTCGAAATGATCGGATCTTGAATTTGGCTCTCTATTGTATTTTGTTTTTCTGTTGGAGGGAACTGTTATTGCGGGCTCATGGCTTTTGGTTCCTTCTTCCTCGCATAATATATATATATATATATATATATATATATATATATATATATATATATATATATATATATATATATATATATATTTTTTTTTCTGTCCTCGTATAGCATGTTTTGTGGGACAAGGGAAGGGGACTAAAATGAGGGTTCTGGTCTTCCTCATGTGACAATGTTTCGTAAAATAAAAAATACATAAAAATGTGAGTAAACGGGTATTAATATTTTCGTTCCTGTGTGGCGTACTTTGCAACAAGGAATATGGACAAACAATCTTTTACCCATTATTCATCCCTGTGTGTTCTGTTTTGTTCTCGTATATCGTCCTCATATGCCCTGCTTCATGTAACAAGCAAAAAACAGGTATAACGAGATGTGTCTCTTCTTGACTCCTTTTTTCGCCCTCCGCTGTGAAAGACCTCCAGCAGAAGGTGAGGTAGACATGTGGGCGACGCCTACTGTGACCGACTTAACATCTATTTCCCGCACATCTTGGAGGTGGATCTGCAGAGCTGCCGGGAGAGGAAAATGAAGTGCAGCAAAGAATAATTATTTGGTGATGATTGGGAGGGGTGAGAGGGAAAATAGAGGGAGAGGGACAATGAAGGGGCTAATGAATGAGGATGTGAGTGGGAATAGGGAAGGAGGTCGAAACTGGTTGGATTCTATAAAGAAATGGGATGTAAAAGTGACGAGGAAATGGCGGTAAAAGCCAAGAGGCAATATGGAAGAAAGTGCTGAAAGATAGTAGAGATGAAAGGGTGGTGGGGAGGGTGTTGTGAAGGGGGATGCGAGAGTAGGGAGGGAGAGAGACACTGAAAAAAACTCGAGAATGGGGATGGCTGAGGAGTAGGGAGAAAAAGAGTATTGGAAGGGCTAGAGAGTGGGGATGTGTGAGAGAACAGGAGAGGTAAGGAAGGAGAGTGTAAGAGGAAAACAGAAAGGAAGGAAGGAGAAATTTGGAAATCAGAAGGGAAGAACTAAGAAAAAGAGCCACATGATGGATGAAAAACGAGGTAGGAATGTGAGTGGGACTAGAAAAATGAGGCAGGTACAAGATGGAAGGAATTAAGAAATGTACTGAGTAAAAATGGTAAGATAAAAGATAGAGCAACAATGCAGGAGAAAAAGGGGAATGTTATAGAGTACGTGAAAAAGAGTATGTGAGATGGAGTAGAACAGAGAAAGATATACAGGACTGAAGAAATATAAAAAAGATTGAGGAACAGAATCAAAGAGCAAAGAATAAAGGAGAGAAAGGAAAACTGGAGAAGAAGGAAGGAAGGAAGAAAGGAAGAGAGAAAACAACAAGCTTAGTTAATTATCACTATGTAAGATAGTGATTGGGTTGAAGTATGAAAGGAAAAAAGAACTGTGAAAGAAAGTTGGACATTTAGTAAGTCAGAAAGTGATGTAGAGGGGCGAAAAAGAGAAAGTAGGTGCATAAAGAAAATGATAAAAGAAGCAGAAACTGAGAGAAGTAGTGAGGATCAAGGATAGAGAGGGAGATGTAATGCTGGTCCATGAGGAAATGAAGATGGATATTGATGGGATGGAAAAGAGAAAGTTCGTATATGGAGGAAATGAAAGGAGGAGGAGACTGAACGAAAGATTAAAAATAAAGGAAATAAAGGGGTATGTAAGATCATGCCTCAGACAATAGGCTTAAACGCCCATTTCACGAACACACACGTTAGTGTTGAGACACAAAGACATTGTTACGACATCCCACGACACCCTGCAGAAGCGTCACGTTATCCTGACGACACACTACGATCATCCCTCAGTTAAAAAATAACGGTCACTTTGACTCCACGTCACGCCAATACATCGCCACGTAGCGTGTTGTAAGTTGTCACACGTAAAGCTTTGCCTGTCATAGGTATAACTTCGTGTGTCGTAGCGGGTCTTCGGGATCCGATCTCCAAGTTATTGCTACGACACGTCAGACGACAAGTTACGACAACCTATGATAAGGAAAGACACACTAAGACACACTAAGTCACAGCTAAGACAAATGACGTTACCGTCACGACATGTCACTTTCTCCTCCTTGTTGGCGCCCACACCAACAATTTTTGAACGTTCCAAAAATTTTCGTAGCGCGTCAAGAACCGTGAAGAATGACAGAGTTCTCCACGTCAGTGCTACGTCATTGCTAAGTCACGCCACATTACACATTCCGACATGCGGCGACACAGGAAGACATGAAGACTGTGGCGTGTTGTGGAAGGACAGTGGGACATAGGCTTTAAGCCCCTGTCACACATACGCGACTCAAGGGCATACCGCGGCACGACTCAAGGTCGTGTCCTAGTTGGCTCCCACGCCTCCCGACTGGCCCCGAATCTGCTCTGCTCATGACTGCCTAACGACCGCATCAGGACTGCCTCACGACCGGTTGTGACGTCCTCAAGAACATGACAAGATCACTAGGCGACCGCGAGACGACCGTGAGGCGACGGAGCTATTAGTCTTTAAATATGAAATTTAATGAATTTTTGTCAACCACGACCGTGACACGACCGCCCACGAATGCAAGACGACTGCATGCCTCATTTGGGGAATGCACCCCGACCCCTCCAGGACACCCCATTACCCCCCCACGACCGACCCATGGGGTGGGGCATCACACCAGAACTACCAATGACAACCAGTGTGGGGTGGGGCATCACACCTAGACCACCAGTGACACCCAGTGTGGGGTGGGGCATCACACCTAGACCACCAATGACACTCAGTGTGGGGCGAGGCATCACACCTACAGTAGACCACCAGTGACACCCAGTGTGGGGCGGGGCATCACACCTAGGCCACCAATAACACCAAGGATGGCATGGGGCATCACACCTAGACCACCAATGACACCCAGTGTGGGGTGGGGCATCACACCTAGACCATCAATGACACACATCATGGGGCAGGGCATCACACCTAGGCCACCAATGACATTGAGCATGGCACGGGGCATCACACCTAGACCACCAATGACACCCAGTGTGGGGTGGGGCATCACACCTAGACCATCAGCGACACACAGCATGGGGCAGGGCATCACACCTGAACCACCAGTGACACCCAGTGTGGGGCGGGGCATCACAACTGGACCACCAATGACACTCAGCGCATCACCATGGACCTTTTCTGTGTCTAGTCAGTTGATGCGGGACACGCAGTCATAACGGTTTTTTGTCGGCGATAGCATCACGACACTCAACGATCGCATCACGAAGCATTCAATTGAGATAAGACTGCTTCACGACCGACGTATGACACTCCCGACTGCAACGCAACTGTGACACGACTTTTGGCAAGTCGTGAGGCGGCCACGGTTTTTTAAAGCGCGCGTTAAAAAATCGTGAGGCCCGACGAGTCGTGTCAGCGGCTCACGAGCGCCCTAAAGAGTCTGGGCTTTGTCGGCGAATCAATGGAAGATCGATGAAATAATGCTTTCCGACCTTGAGTCGCGCTGCGGTCGGCTTTTGAGTCGTTTGTGTGTGACAGGGGCTTTAGACTTACAAAAGAGGGAAGAATGACAGCGAAGAACAAAGAGTAGTGTACGGGAGTAGGGACTAAAAAAAAGAAAAAAATGAGGCAAAGTTCCTTAAACTGAGAAAAGAGAGAAGGGTGAGTGTGAAGTACAAAGAGTAGTGTGTATGAGAAAGAAATACTGTAGAGTGAGTGAGTACGTGAAAGAGACTGAGCATACGTGTATAGGGAAAACTACTGGGGATGAGAGAATGAAAATCACTGTATTAAATATGCAAAAGAGGGCTGCTGAAAGTGTAAGTGCGGGAATGAGTGGGTCCCACTGATGAGTGAAGGTGCAAGAGCGAGAAAGAAAAAGACGGAATAAGTGCGACAGTGAAAAAGAGAATTAGTATGCGTGAGAAGGGAGAAAAAAAAAAAAACGAGAACAACAGAGCGAAGAATGCATATTATGAAATCCATAAGAGGAAATAATAGAGGTGTGGAATTGGGAGAGAGGCTGAGGTGCAAACGTGAGACAGGGATAATGACGGCGAGGCTCAATAGTGAGATGAAGCGGGGAGGACAATGATCTGAGAGGGGGGAAAATAGTAAAGTGTAGAGAGAGAGAGAGAGAGAGAGAGAGAGAGAGACAGAGACAGACAGACAGACAGACAGAGACAGAGACAGAAAATGTGTGAACTTTAACTAACCGAGGGAAGCCTAGATAAGAAATATACTCTTCCACTTCTGTGTAGTCGCCTAAGGGATTGCCGCTCATTTTGTGTAATGGGGATTTCTTCGCCTTACAGTCCCTGCCTCTTCTCGTTCACTCCCTCCACTTATCGTCGAGATGCTGTCCTTGTCTTCCTCATATCTTCGTCCTTCACGTTATCGTCTTCTCCAACTTTTTTTGCCCTTTCCTTCTCTTCGCCTCTTTCCACCTTCCTTTCGTTCATTTCCTCTTCTTTTCGTACCTTCCAGGGCCTATTTTCCTCGCACGTTCCATTTATATTAATTACTGTTGTTGCTATTGTTTACGTCTGTGGGGAGATAGACTGACGAACGAACGCATGCACAGTGCGAGATTGGAGAGAGGAGTCTTGAAAGCACACACACACACACACACACACACACACACACACACACACACACACACACACACACACACACACACACACACACACACACACACACACACACACACACGCGCACGCACCCACGCACGCACGCACGCACGCGCGCGCACACACACACACACACACACACACACACACACACACACACACACACACACACACACCACGGAATTACTGGAAACTTTTACATTGCAATCCGAGAACAGTCTCAGTAAAGAGAAGTGATTTAGCAGTAACACAAAAAAATGACAGTCTTAATCGTACAAAAGGAATTAAGATGGAAGGGTAGCATCGGGTTGTTGGTGCGATATCATTCACAGTGCGGCATCGGATTCTAAATGTGATATCGAACTGCAAGTTGGGACTGGATTCCAAGTGTAGCATCAGGTTCAAAGTGTGGCGTAAGATTCAGTGTAGCAGGGGATTCAGTGTATAGTGTTGGATTGTAAGTGCAGTAATGAATTTTCATTGTAATATTATAGTCTAAGGATAGTATCGGATGCTGAGTATAATATTGGATTCTAGTGTAGCATCTGATTCTGTGTGGGACACCGGATTTAAGTGCCTCATTAGTCTGACAGCTTCTCGTTAATCATCATCAAGAGCTACCATGACAACGTGACCCCCAGGCAACCAGCAGCAACTAAGCATTAAAGCGAAGCAGCCGTGATATAATGGCCGGCGAGGGTTCTTACATCAAAACACTATCTTATGAGGTAAACATGTAAGTTTTGAGTCGTCTGCCTGAAACTAATATGAAAGCCGGATTATCATAAAAGGTAAAAATATGTACAGGTTATATACATGGCGTCCCAGACCTAGATACTCCTTGTGAGCTAAAAATGTGACCAGCTTTGATATCAATCATCTCCAATAATAGAACACTAATCTTGTGATCTAAAGATGCGAGGCGATTTAATACCAGGGTCTTTGTTCCTAGAACACTAATCTTGTGAAACAGAAATATGAGCAGGTATTGATATCACTTATATTAGAATATTTTTATAACTTGAGTTTGAAATACGAACAAGTTGTAATTCCTTCAGCCTCGGGTGGCCGCCACAATGCCCATTAAGAGAAACAAGACGGAAGCAAAATTAAAAATAAACGAGACGTCAGAATACTGAAGTCCATGGCTTCTGATTCTACGAGAAATTTCACAAAACTAAATCAAATCCCCTGGCGGCTACAACGCTATGAAAGACGTCCCAATACAGAAGGGGTTAATGGAAACACCATGTCTCACAGTTGCTGATATCATACATGCTAAAATCTTCAACTGAGAGGATACAACCTTATTATTAAATGAAGAGAGTCCGGGATTACACCTGATTGTCTCTTATTTCTGTAGCACCCGAGTATGTAGTTAGTTTCCTTTTCTGGTTCACAAGATGCGGCAGTCAGATATTTTGACACACATGATACCAATCCTTTCAGTATTTTTTTTTTTTCCTAGCATGATTCACTTGGGGTGACCAGTCGTAGCGAAGATGTTAACCCGCTCAGTAAAATGGCGACTTTTGTATGAATTCTTTTTACCAACAGATGATTTTTCTCTTCTTCAGTTTAGGATAGACCCACTCTTAGCGAAGGGAATATTACACTGTACTGTAGACGGACCATATTCTCACACTTTTGGGATGACATGCCATTTTTACCATTTAATTACCTTGTGTGTGTTGTGTAATGGTGAGTAATTTTGCGTGACTATGCAATAGGGAGTCAGTTCTGTACTGTGTTATGGAATAGTGTTAGCGGATTTATAATCAGGGACATTACACGTAATGATTCTTTATTACCTTGTGAGGAGTCACAGGCGCCATTAAGGATGGAAACTTATCAAGTGCGTTGTTAGACACTTCAGAGGGTATAACAGCGTATTGCGTGTTAAAACTATATGCCATTGTTGTATTAGGTGATTGAAAAGTAAGTATTTACACTCCTGCGTTTTAGAAATATCAGAGATGAATGTAAAGGTAAGCTGAAATTACGGGACATTTTTACAGGTCTCAGTGATAAGTACATTACGTTATCTTACATTCTGAAGATTTAGAAATGCGACTGTTCAGGAATATGTCGGCTACATTTTTAATGTAGGATAAGATTAGTGTAGGATAAGAACTAGACTATGGAGCCTCGTAAACGATGTGGAGTAAGGAAGTCAGTTGATGACAGGATTGAGGTGAGTATCGTTACATGGCGTGGTTACATACAGAGAGTCGTTGGGAGTAGGATGTTAAATAAGGTGTACACAAGTGAGTTGTACAGTAGAGTGGGAGGAGCAGTGGATGGTCAGGAAGAGTACTGATTGATTTGCTGAATTAATATATCAGCGAGGCTTGGAATTTAAGAAGGCAAAGAAATAGATGGGAGAAGTACGTATATATGAAGTGCATATGTATGGATATGCATATGAAAAGGGTTGGACTCCATGGGGACTAAATTTTGTGCTTCAGAGACATAAGAAGTACAGTTTTGTGTGAATCTGGCCAGTTAGGTGGAGCCGAGAATTTCGAGAACGTAGTAGAATACTACATTAGGCACTGATGATCTTTTCCTAATTTGTCCTTTCCCGTATTCTAATTTTGTATTGCATTCATCGTGTGTATTAGTGAGAAGCAGGGTTAGGATGACGATGATGATGAGGAGGACGACAGTGATGACTGAAGATCTAAACATATTTCGTCAGAAACAGGTCATCGATGGTAAGGTGGTGTTATGTGTGAGTGACATTAAAAGCCAGGGTTGACGCAGCCCTGAAGTACTGGTTACAAGAAGACACAGGTGTGTTTACTCCACCACCACCAGACTCTCTCACCAACAAACCCACACCCATAAACGACCTTCACTGACTTGGAACACTAAGTTTCTCTATCACCACTAACAATATGCTCACATTATACCGGCACCCATACCACTACACCAGACACTCACGCCACACACCTACAGTCACAAACGACCGCCGTTAACTTAGAATTTGTTACTAACACGCAAGTACTGTGCTCACACTATTATATAGGACACATACCACAACACCACACGCTGACACTGCACACTCACAGTCACGAACTAACTCCACTAACGTGAAATTTGTTTTGCTCTGACACTACTAATACCACACTTTCACTGCCACACCACTAGCCACACCAACACCACACCCACATCTCTAGAACCCTACATCAGAAATGCACACCTGTGACCATATTCATGAACCATTCGTGCTGACTTGGAATTAATGTTGCTCTGATACCACTAATACTGCTCTCAGACAGGTACACCACCTGTCGCACCTGCTCATCATTATTCACGCCACAGCACCAGACACACGGCGTCACCATACTCAAAAACCACATGCACTTTGCCTATGTTGCTCTTTGACTTACATCACCACACGAGGACTTACACCTACATTACAGTATCCACATCAATAATAAAGCACTAACACCTTCAACAGGGAAACCACAAATTTTTCTCCTAAACCAACAATAGAACCCCCACGCATCGAAACACACACACACACACACACACACACACACACACACACGAGGAGAAATATGACTACTATTTTGTTTAAGACTAGCAGGAGTACCCGGCGTTTCTGGGCCAAAAATCCTATTTGTTGTTGTTCAATCTTTATTTCTACCCCAGGAAGACCATGTACCTTTTAAGCTCATGAAGAGGGATTATAAGAAGCCCAGAAACTTTCTATTTCAGCTTTCACAGACTAACACACAGTAATTGTGCGCACTTGTTTACTATCATCGGTGACCTCAAATGATCTCCGGCCGGCGACCTCAAATGACCTCGGAGGTCAACCTCACACAGTTTATGTCCGAACTGGAGGTCATGTGAGTCTCCATGCCAAAAATTGGGCTGCTGGGCCCAGTCATTCGTGCTTGTACTACCGGTGACCTTAAATGACCTCCGACCGGTGACCTCAAATGACCTCACATAGCCTATGTGTGAACTGGAGGTCATGTGTCTCCATGCCAAAAATTGGACAGCATGGGTACCCTGCAATGCCCTGGCCAAAAAAGCGAACACTCTACCAGTGACCTCAAATGACCCAGATCTGAATTTTGACACCCTAAAACCATCCATGGGTCACCTGATTCAGAATATATCCCATTGGATCCCCAGGGTGCTGGGCGAGGCATGGCACTGGGTGGGTACTAGGCGTACTGCCCTCCGCCTATCGGCTCAAAGTTGCGAAGCTCATAGGTCCCTATCTGGGGGTTCCTTACTTTATAAAGTCTTGAAAAATCCCAGTTCTGTACAATATTCTGGATACTGGGCTCCAACGGGTTAAAGAGACTGATAGGTTTGCCAGTCATCAACCCATTGGATCCCTGGGGTGCTGGGCGAGGCATAGCACTGGGTGGGTACTTGGCGTACCGCCCTCCGCCTATCGGCTCATAGTCGCGAAGCTCATAGGTCCCTACCCGGGGGGTTCTCTACTTTATAAAGACTTGAAAAATCCCAGTTCTGTCCAATATTCCGGACACTGGGCTCCAATGGGATATACAGGTCTAGGGTCTTTGGCCCTTGGTTTGGGTGTGATTGAAGAACAAACAACCAAACAAACAACGTCGCTCTTATATATATATATATATATATATATATATATATATATTGCAAGTCCATTACTGAACAAAGGCCTCCCCTAACCTTCTCTGTGATTTCCTTGACTAAGCCAATCTCTGCAATGTTTTCCCTGCAAACTTCTCTATCTTATCTCTTCACCTTCTGTCTGGTCTTTTCCTGCCACGCTTACTATCTCCTCGAGTCCAGTCAGCCTCTTGCTCCATTGGATATACCTAATTCTTGGAACATGACCTGCCCACCTCCAATTCTGTTCTTTTATTACTTTCATAATGTTTCTGACTTTGTCTGCTCTTTCACCCAAGTTGATATTTTCCTGTCTCTTAAAGATTTTAAAAAAACTGACGTTTCTATTGCCCTCTGAGAGCGGATTAGTTGACTTTCCATTGATTTTGTCAGTTTCCAGGTCTCACAACCACATGTCAGAGCTGGAATTATACATTCGTTATAATACTTTTCGTTTCATACAAACTGGCAAGCTACTTTTCATGATGTCTCTGTGTTTACCGAAAGCTCACCATCCAATTCTAATGCGTCTTTTTATTTCGTTGTCATGGTCTTTCGTTAATTTTAGTATTTGTCCCAAGTAACTGTACTCCTCGACTTTTTCAAGAATTTCTTTGCCTATCCGGATGACGCTCTTTTGTGTATTTGGATTAAACATTAGTTTTACTCCGATTCATCTTTAGCCCTAATTTCAGACTTTCTCTGTTCAAGTCATTCAACATTTCGTGCAATGTCTCTGCTGTTTCTGAGATTAGGACAATGTTATCTGCAAATCTTTAATGTTTAGCTTTTCTCCATCTATGTTTAATCCTCTGTTTTCCCAGTCTTGCTTTCTGAAAATATTTTCTAGTCATGCTGTAAATAATTTTGGTGAAATTTTATCTCCCTGACGCACGCCTTTCTCAATAATATATATATATATATATATATATATATATATATATATATATATATATATATATATATATATATATATATATATTGCCGGACGCCATAATCCCGTACGGGGTGGCCATTTAACTCTGGGTTATTTGTTTTACAGGGTGGGGCACTAACTCTCCACCAACCCACTTGACACGTAGGGAGCACGTATGGTTTGGTTATAAGGTTACCACCCAGCGTTGTAAATGGTTTCTTGGCTTATATATACACATATATATATATATATATATATATATATATATATATATATATATATATATATATATTGTTACATAGCCTATGATTTCATCATCCTTTGTGTAATTCTAACGTACAGTATGCTGCATGTTTGATCACGAGCGTGTTCTACCTCACTCCCCCCCTCCTCCCTTATAGTAGAGTAAGTCGTTCTTTCTGTTGTTCAGAGCAGGATTGTCAACTCTTTGTCCCCATGGCTTCATTTGCGCGTCCTTCTTACAAGTTGTATCAAGCTCTACCGGCCCCTATATAATGAGCTCAGTCTCTGCATTAATTGCCACTTAGATCTACTCCTCATTTTGCCCACATCTCTGTCCTCCCCTGTACAGTTGTTATTATTGTGAGTGCTCAGGAAGTCTCCAGCCATCTAACTGCTGTGTAATTTGAGTATGAGTGTTATTACATTTTGTTCTTGTACTGTATAGCATAAGGTGTTAATTTGTAGGCCTAGTGAGGTTTTCATGATTAATGTAAAGTTTGGATGTCAGTCATTATTAATAATAGTTTGTTTGTTTGTTGAAAGATTCCCTGCACATATAGTGCAGGCCGGGCCATACATTAGCCCGGTCAGTGGTGTATGGGCTGATTAAAAAACAGTAAGTGGGGAGGACAGGACCTGGGGAATGCCCAGCACACACGTCCTGTCTCCTGACTGGCTTTGTGGTGTGTGTGAATAATAGTTTGTATCTGTAATAATATATCTTGTATTCACTGATAATTATCTGGTATTTTCATTTTATCAGGGCTGACTTAGATAAATTTACTCTTGCTAATTTCGTGTTAATAGAGGCTATTGCAGTTAACCATATATTTAACCTGTTTTTTGCCATTACATTATCCTTATGAGTCCTGAATGTTTTGTTGTTAGTTTGAGCATTAAACTTTAACTTGTAATTTTACCTAACTCTTTTGTTTTGAACCTGGAACTTTACGGGACAGTAGTGATTTTTAGTATTCTCACTTAAAGTGTACATTATCTTTCTCTGTTCCGTAACATAAATTTGGCGACCTCTTATCAGGATATTCAGGATATTATCACAAGGATATTGCTTGATATTTTGTGACTGTGATTTATTCATGATGTCTACTATTACTACGCTTGATGAAGCCAAAGATTTTTTGTCAAATGTGCAAACGGTGTGTGATGTAGAAAACAGAACAAAGAATGAACTTAAGCTTGTTGCTCAACAATTGAGAATTGCTGTTCGCTCTCCTCATTCTAAAGATCAAATTGTTGACATGATTAATGAAAGCTTGTTTAATGTAACTCCACCAAATGAGCAAACGCAGATTGAATTAGCTAAGTTACAGCTAGCCCTGCAGGAGGCTCGTGTTAAGGAGGCTGAATTTCAGGCAAATGCTAAGGAGGCTGAGTTTCAGGCACGTGCTAAGGATGCTGAGTGTCAGGCTCGTATTCAGGAGGCACAAATTGAAATTGCTAGGATTCAGGCAGACCATGAGTATCGCATGAAACAAGGTGGAACTGGATCATCTAGCTCTGATGATTTTGATGTGGCTAAAAATGTTAAACTTGTCCCTCCTTTTAATGAATCTGATTTAACAAAGTATTTTCAGTTTTTTGAGAGGGTAGCTACAGGTTTTAATTGGCCAAAAAAGTATTGGCCAGTATTCCTTCAAACTGTTCTCACCGGTAAAGCTCAAGTAACTTATGCATCTTTGCCTCAGGATCAATCTGATAATTATGATGTCGTTAAGAGCTTGATTCTTAAGGCCTATGAGCTTGTTCCTGAAGCCTATAGAGTAAAATTTAGGACAACTTATAAGCAAGATAAGCAATCCCATGTTGAGTATACAAAAATCAAAGAAGATCTGTTAGAGCAGTGGTTAAATTCTAAGAATGTGGATTCTGATTTTGACAAATTTAAGCAGATGATTTTGCTGGAGGACTTCAAAAGGTGTATTAATAAAGATGTAAGCCTATATCTTGATGAGAAAAGAATCGACAATTTGTCTGATGCTGCAGTTTTAGCTGATGAATATGTTCTCACTCACAAGAGATATTCTAAAGAAAAAGGGAAAGCTGAGAGTAAGTACGTTGCCTCTACTCAGAGTACAGGTAACAGGAAAGAGAATAAAGATGATGTTTCTCAGGAAGTAAATACCAGCTTCACCTCTAGATTTCAGAAAAGTAAATGTACTTATTGTAGTAAGTTTGGTCATACTACGGAGAAATGTTTCAGGAGACAGCGTGATGTGAACAAAAAGGAGTCTTTAAATATTCAGTCAATTGGTCTAGTGTCCACCCTTGAGAGTTCCCAGAATTCTTTAACTGAGTTAACTGAACCTGCTTTGAGGGGTAAATTAAATCCTCATGATGAAACTCCTCTTTTGAGCAGTAACGTGGGTGACACTCTCAAGAGTTCATGTGCTAATTTCCTGTCTGATGGTTTTGTCAGTCCTCTGGACAGTAATGACAGGAAATCAGTTAAAATATATCGTGATACAGGTGCTTGCCAATCTCTTATGCTGACCAGTGTTCTAGGCTCTAATGTTAATTCCTCTCATGAAACTGTAATCTTACAAGGTGTAGGGAATAATTACTTCTCTGTCCCTCTGTGCAGAGTGAATTTAGAGTCTGGTTTTGTTAATGGTTCCGTTATGGTTGGGTTGGTTGAGACACTCCCAATGTCAGGTGTAACTTTCTTACTTGGAAATGATATTGGTGGAAGTCAAGTGTGTCCAGCTCCTCAGTTGTCTAGTGAGCCAGTGACTGCGACCCAGGATTGTGATGTCCCTGATGTGTTCCCTGCATGTGCTGTCACTAGGGCTAAGTCTAAAGTTACTGGTGACTTAGAGGATAATGATGATGATGATGTTATCCTAGCTGACACTTTTCTTGCTAATTTGGACCACTCACCAGATGAGGCAGTACCCCGTAGTGTTGATAATTAGTCTTGTCAAGAGTTGGTTGAGTTGCAGGTTGCTGACCCTGAGTTGAAAAGTCTAGCTAACTCTGCTTGTAGTGAGGAAGAGTCAGCCGGTGCTTCTACTTATTATTATATAAAGTCAGGACTACTTATGAGGAAGTGGAGACCCCCAACAGCATCAGCCGACTGTGAATGGGAGGTTGTACATCAAGTTGTCATCCTTCGTGTTTGTAGGCAGGATATCATTAGAGTGGCTCATGATTCCAGTTTGGCAGGACACCTTGGAGTGAGGAAGACTGTGGCACGCATTTTGAAACACTTCTACTGGCCAGGTATCTTCAGGGATGTTTCCTGGTATTGTAAGTCTTGTCACACCTGTCAAGTTGTGGGGAAGTGTAATCAGACCAAAAAGGTTGCACCTCTAGTTCCCATTCCTCCTTTTGAGGTGCCTTTCACCCGTGTATTGGTGGATATTATGGGCCCTCTTCCTAAGACTTCTTCAGGATTTTCTTATGTGTTGACCCTGATTGATATGGCTACTCGTTATCCTGAAGCCATTCCACTTAGAAATATCTCAGCAAAGAACGTGTTTAAGGAAATGCTAGGGTTCTTCACAAAGTTTGGTCTGCCCAAGGAGGTACAGTCAGACTGGGGAAGTAATTTCATGTCAAACGTTTTCAAGCAGTCTCTGAAAGAGTTGGGCATCACCCAGATCACGTCTTCAGCTTACCATCCCCAGACCCAAGGAGCGTTGGAGAGATATCATCAAACACTCAAATCGATGCTCAAGAAATACTATTTGGAACATCAGAAAGACTGGGATAAAGGTCTTCCATTCGTTGTGTTTGCCGCAAGAGAATCTCCAAATGAATCACTGGGCTTCTCACCCTTTGAACTACTGTTTGGCCATGAAGTAAGAGGACCCCTTAAGTTACTCAAGGAATGCTGGCTGTCGGAGGAAGATGACGTTAACCTGCTGGAGTATGTGATGAAGTTCAAAGAACGGCTGTCCACTGCTTTACAGCTGGCGAGAGAGAATTTAGGAGCTGCTCAGGAGAAGATGAAAACTTGGTATGATAAGAAGTCCAGGTTACGCCACTTTCAGCCAGGAGATCAGGTTTTGATTCTGCTACCGGTGCATGGGCAACCTCTTCAAGCCAAGTTTAGTGGTCCTTTTTTCGTGGAGAAGAAACTCAGTGATGTCAACTATGTCATCGCCACACCAGATCATAGAAAGAACAAGCAACTATGCCACATCAACATGCTAAAGTTGTATCACAGGCGGGACGAAAATAACCCAGTCTGCACTGTAGCTGTTCCACCCGAGTCTGCAAGTGAAGCTCTCCCATGCAGTATGAGCCTGAGTGATAGTTTGGGGAAGAATCCTGATATCATGAATGATCTCCAGACTAAGCTTTCTCATCTACCTCCCGAGGAAAGGCAGGAGTTTTCAGCATTACTGCAGGAGTACCCGCCAGTGTTCCGTGCTACTCCAGGAAGAACCACTGTGTTGATGCATGATGTCGATGTTGGAGACGCAAAGCCAATTAAACTGCCTCCTTACCGTGTGAACCCAGTGAAAGTTCCTCTCATCCAGAAGGAGCTTGGCTACCTGTTGGACCACAAGATGATTGAGCCCTGTCAGAGTGAGTGGAGTTCTCCTGTCACTCTAGTCCCTAAGCCAGGTGGGTCACAGCGGCTTTGCATTGACTACAGACGTGTTAATCAGATAACCAAAACAGACACTTACTCTCTCCCTCGTGTGGAAGATTGCATAGACAAGATCGGAAAGGCTAGGTACATAAGTAAGTTTGATTTGTTAAAGGGATACTGGCAAGTACCTATGACTGAACGTGCTAGGGAGATCTCATGTTTTGTAACACTAGGAAAGACTTTTGCATGTTCTGTAATGCCATATGGTAAAGAATGCACCAGCCACATTTCAGAAGCTCATGAATGTTGTAACAGAGGGTTTGGCAGTGTGTGTTGTTTATATTTATGATGTATTAATCTTCAGTGACAGCTGGAAAGATCACCTATGCCATGTCAGTAAATTTCTTGAGCGTTTGGTTCAGGCTAATCTTGTATAGCTAATTTATCAAAGTGTGAGTTGGTCAAGCTAAAGTTCAGTGCCTTGGGTACGTAATTGGTGATGGACATGTTGCACCACCAGGAGCTAAGGTTCAGGTTATAAGTGATCTTCCCAGACCTAAAAGTAGGAAAGAGCTACAAAGATTTTTGGGAATGGTAGGTTATTACAGGAGATATGTTCTTAACTTCTCAATTCTTGTATCACCACTTACAGACCTACTGAAAAAGGGAGTTAAATTTGTCTGGACCGATAACTGTGAATCCTCTTTCAGCAAACTTAAAGCTATCCTATTAAGTCAGCCAGTGCTCGCTACTCCAAATTTTGATAAGCCTTTTAAGATGGCTGTTGACGCAATAGAAACAGGAGCTGGGGCTGTTTTGCTGCAAGAGGATGATCAGGGTATTGAACACCCTGTATCTTATTACAGTAAGAAGTTCACTCCACCTCAAAAGAACTACTCAACTATTGAGAAAGAGCTTTTGGCCTTGATTTTGGGTTTACAGCATTTTTCATTTTATTTGTGTTCTGGTTTTGACCCCGTTGTCATTTATACCGATTATAACCCACTGAAATTCCTTAGTGGGTTTGAAGATGGAAGTCAGAGATTGACAAGATGGAGTCTACTTCTTCAGGCGTATTCATTAGACATACAACATATCAAGGGGAAAGAAAATGTTATTGCAGATTGCTTATCTAGATTTTAGACAGATTGTTTTATAGTAATAAGAAATTTCCTTTGTAAATTTCTTTTTTCTTTGTGGGGAGGTGTTACATAGCCTATGATTTCATCATCCTTTGTGTAATTCTAACGTACAGTATGCTGCATGTTTGATCACGAGCGTGTTCTACCTCACTCCCCCCCTCCTCCCTTATAGTAGAGTAAGTCGTTCTTTCTGTTGTTCAGAGCAGGATTGTCAACTCTTTGTCCCCATGGCTTCATTTGCGTGTCCTTCTTACAAGTTGTATCAAGCTCTACCGGCCCCTATATAATGAGCTCAGTCTCTGCATTAATTGCCACTTAGATCTACTCCTCATTTTGCTCACATCTCTGTCCTCCCCTGTACAGTTGTTATTATTGTGAGTGCTCAGGAAGTCTCCAGCCATCTAACTGCTGTGTAATTTGAGTATGAGTGTTATTACATTTTGTTCTTGTACTGTATAGCATAAGGTGGTAATTTGTAGGCCTAGTGAGGTTTATGTGATTAATGTAAAGTTTGGTTGTCAGTCATTATTAATAATAATTTGTATCTGTAATAATATATTTTGCATTTACTGAGTATTATCAGGTATTTTCATTTTATCTGGGCTGACTTAGATAAATTTACTCTTGCTAATTTCGTGTTAATAGAGGCTATTGCAGTTAACCATATATTTAACCTGTTTTTTGCCATTACATTATCCTTATGAGTCCTGAATGTTTTGTTGTTAGTTTGAGCATTAAACTTTAACTTGTAATTTTACCTAACTCTTTTGTTTTGAACCTGGAACTTTACGGGACAGTGTACTTAAAGTGTACATTATCTTTCTCTGTTCCGTAACAATATATATATATATATATATATATATATATATATATATATATATATATATATATATATATATATATATATATATATATCAGTGGTCCCTCTATCGTAGTATTTTTCAGTAATAATATTCATGTAGTGGTAGGTGGTGGCGACCATCATCCACTCACTTGATGTAGTGCTGCCTACTTCTTCCTTAGCCTTTATCATTCTTTTTCTGTGCCTGTCCTCCTCTCTTCCTATTTCTCTCATCTTTCCTGTCACTTCTTTTTGTTTTTCTTTCCTTTACAGGTGGCTTTACATTAAGTGACAAGCCAAATGGTCTCCTGTAAGCCAAGAAACCATTTACAATGCTGGGTGGTAACCATACAACTAAACCATACGTGCTCCCTACGTGTCAACAGTTGGGTTGGTGGAGGGTTAGTTTCCCTCCCCGTAAAACAAATAAATCAAAGTCAAATGGCCACCCCTTGCGGGATTATGGCGTCTGGCAATAGATAGATAGATAGATATCCACGTCATAATTTGTTCATCATAATTGGTATAATCGATAGGGCATGTGAGGGGAAAGGGATCTATGATAAAAATAAATGATATTAGGTCAAACAGATGATGAACATGTGTATGTCATTTTTAAGTCTTCCTCAGAACATATACAATATTGTGATAGATGACATAGAAATTGCATTATTTTCCACCCGGTTCAATTTGTGTGAGAGCGAGAGAGAGAGAAAAAAAAAAGTTGGGATGATTACTGGAACAACTGCAGTATGGAAGAGGATATTCCGCCATTATAAAAAATTAAAAAAAAAAAAGTGAAGTAGGGATAGGACTGTGGTGACGGCGGCTACGGTGGATGATTATGATGATTCTCCACCTCCGTTAAAGGGATGTTGCGATAAATATAGGTTAATTATATGTGTATGATTTTTTCCTCCTCGTCAAAAAAATGTGATAACTGTCTTTTTTTTTTTTTTTTTTTTTTTTAACTGAAATGGTGATATTGCGTTGTCATCGATTATTTCACAAATTTCTCTCGTTTCCCATCGTCCTCCCGATTTGTACCTCTCGCATCGCCTGTCTTTTCAACATCGTCATCTTTCCTCATCTCTTCCTTATTAGTAGTTCTCATAGTTTCATTCTTATAAAATTCTCTTCGTTGTCCTCTGCTGCTAGCATTTATTTCACTTACTTTCAATCTGTTTTTCTTCACTCTCCCGTATCATTTTTCTCAACCCTCACCACCATCCTCAGTCGCCTCTTTTTACCTTATAATATCTGCAGTCTTCAGTTATTGTCATCCTCCTTTATTCTTCCTCTTTCCCTTGCTCCTATTTTGGTTTTACTTGTTTCCTCTCAATCTTCTCTGTTCGTTGGTCCTGATTATTCTCTGCCGGACAGAATTATTCTTCTTTATGTCTTCCCTTTGCATAAAATTCTATTATCATTCGTCCACCTAACTGCCCTTTCTCCTTTCCCCTCTCCCCCCCACACATATTTGGAAATCTGTCATTTATAATGTAATTCCTAGACTATTTTTAACCATAATTCACTCACTCTCCAGCCCTCTGCATCCTACTTCTCTTGCCCTTCAGCAGTATCACAGTTATATCTCCCGTTTCCTTAGCTGTGTGGAATGAAGGCAGCATATGGGCAGTATGAAGAAAGTGTTAAATCAGTGTAAAAGTAGTATGAAGGCAGTGTGATGGCAGAATGAGAGCATTATGAAGTGGTGACGTCATGATCAAAGCACACTTGTTTTCCTCGGCATTGTCACAGGACGTATTGTGTCGCTGCTGCTCTTTGGCCGCTCTTGAGACGTCAAGTGTTGCCTGAGAGAGAGAGAGAGAGAGAGAGAGAAACGACCTGATTTTATTCTTACCTCTTGCATAGTTTATTCACGTTAGGAATTTCCTTCAATATGCTGTGGAACGAGAGGACGTCTTTGTTATTTTCATTCCTGCTACCCGTTGACGGTTTTATTCATCTGTTGGTAACTCTCTTAGTGAAGGGATGAGTAACAATCTTTGTTAAGCTCTTAAGTACTGCGATGTGTATCATTGTGTTGATACTTCCAGCGGACAGATTTACATAGTCCATATAGCTTTACCTTTTCAGTAAGAAATATTTCCTTGTTAATATAATTTGACTGTCAGAACCGACGAGGCATCGAAATGGAAGGATAAAGTACGTACAATAGGCAACATAGGAACCTGGGACAGCACAAGTTTGTAGCAGATTTGTGGCATTATGTGCACTTAACTTTGACATAATTACATATTTCTTGGTGACCCTGACATGAATGAACAGAGGTGTTAAACATTAGCTGAAAAGGCCAAATAACTGTGACGCATGAACGTCGGAAATTGTAGCTTGACCTCCACTTCACACAGTCACTGTTCCAAATTCATGAGGCTAGATGTATATATAGACGCACATAACAAGTGATGTCTCGAGACAACTTTTTTTTCAGCTCAGAGATATTTATAGCTGAAGAGTTAAGATATACCCTTCATTAATTAATTCGGTACAGAGGCAATATGTAAATGGAAATAAATTGTCTGTGACAAGAATTAACTCCAGTGTTGAATGCGCTTGCTAAAGGTTTGTAGATTAACACTTGAATGTTTAACTCTTCGTTGATTAGGGTAAAGCGTGATTATTTTCTTGCCCTCGCTGCTCTTTGCCCTGCGTAATATGGATTATAGGATAACAACGTCTAATGCTCACAGTTTTAATAAATGACCGTCAGTGATGGTTATCCCTATTTTGTACTCTCCGGTTGCTCTTTCTGGGTCCTCCCTACTCCATGTGTGAGAAAGAAGGAGATGATGATGATGATATGATGCCTACGCCGTCGATTAAGAAGAAGACGTCGACGACGGCGACGCAGAAGAGAAGGAAAAAGAAGAAGGAGGCGTTAATGATGACGACGACGATGGCAACGACGACGACGAGAAGAAGAAGAAACCAACGATGACGACGATGACGACGATGATGATGATGATGATGATGATGTTGACGAAGAAGAAAAAGATGAAGAAGATAAGATGCCACGTTAGACCTGTTTAGAATATAGTTTTTTGTGAACCTTATTGCCTGCTCCACTGATTCCCATGGTTTTTGACCTCAAAAAGCCAAATGTGACAACCATTTTCTTTTCAGACGAAGGAAAACCCTGCCTCAATAGTTATGAAGCTTCATCGTCCAAAAACCGTGAAAACTGCCTTCTTCGAAATAGATGGCCTTGCAAATTTGGCATTATTTCTTTTAATATTTATCCTAGGGCATTATAAAGGGTACTATTGTAAAGCCCACAAAATTTTCTTTCATTGGTGTAAAGATTCATACATAAATATGAATATTATTAGTATTATTATAAAATAATAACAAGAATATTTTTGAATTTGACGAATTTTCTCTTCATAATGGAATAAAAGGTAGGTGTCATTCAGAATTATTTTCTAAGGTTTCCTTTTTGACATTTTCAAAATGCTTTCAGTGCATTTCCACAGCCTGGAGAAGGTAGGCACGCTGTAATGGATGTGTGGTGATAACATTAGCAAAGTCAGTCAGCATCTTAATGCCTTTCTCGGCAGTATCCTCTACCAAGTTGACTGAACTGACAAACTGCTTAATTGTATTGAGGGCCTTATTTTGTGACCATTTTTCAGAATATTTGCAAACCATTCTGATTTTACATTTAGGGCATGGAAAACAAAGTGGTAATCTGCACCAATGAGGTCAACAAGTGTTGTTGTTTCAGAAATCATAGGAAATACTTGTTAACCACATCTGAAACGTTCTGGTGAGTCAGTACTACAGAGTTTGGGTATCATTCATCCTTTCAGATTTTTGGTTTCTTTCTCATTTTCACTAAAAACAGTGAAAACTGCAACCTCTTGAGTCAAGTACCACCTGCGGTTCTTCAGCTTATCCAGTACAACATTGGCTACTTCTCATCAACTTGTTTGTACTTGAGCATATCGTGTGTTAACTCAAGGTCATTTAATGGAGCATCTGCAGCAGATGTGGCAGTCATTATTTGGAGTTTGTCACTGGTGTAACCACCCAGTGGAGTAGGAGATGGTATAGTGTGGAAATGGATGAAAGTGGAAGATATGAAGATAAAGGAAGGGGATAAGACGATTGGCTGAGATCACTAAATCATTTTCGAAGCATCTGTGTTTACCACCCATGGCTTCTTTATCTGCTCTCTGACGCCCGAGTTAGAGAAATTATGACCTCACTATTTTTCCGCTATTTACACAGCTGTGAGAAAGGTCCATGTTCCACACAAGAAAGCAGATAAGATCACTGAATCATTCTGCATATTTTCTGTTTCTGGACAGAATAACATTCACTGATTTTCATTATACTCTGCAGGGACGACCTTGTCCTTGACATAGAGGGTGTGACATACCCTGTAGGAGGAGCTAATGAAAGTGTTCTCCAAAGACTGACCAGCTCCGCCTTCTTAACAACCCCTAATTGGCTAGGAGTTAGGATGTGTTTACTTGTAATTAGTAGTGGAAGCCTCCTTTGTGTGTAATAGGCTGTAGATTATAATTAAGACAGAACATTGGCTTGTTAACTTTAAGGAGGCGGAGTAAACTTCTACATAATTCGTTAGAAACTGACGAGAGACAGTCATTTTATCACTGGACACATTCGGGACACATTTACTACTAGACACATTCAGACAGTCTTTCACTTTGATTACAAAACACACAGACTGAGCACCATTTCCGTTTTTTGTTTACCTCACCATATAATACTGGTGTGTGGATTGTATCGCCGAGTTCTCCTAGTTCCTCAAGCTGTGAGTACCTAGTTTTCAATTTTTGTAATTTGGTTAAGAAAGAGAAATAACTCATTTTTATACTTGTGTTTTAAGCCTATGTGAATCCCCCTTTTTGTAAACGAATCTTGGTCTTTTTGTATGTTACAGTGTAAAATACGTTGTTAGTTTTCTTGTGAGTTTCACCCTACCCTTCTGGTGATTGATAAAAGATTACGAAGTAAAGGAAGCAGACTTGCCCAGCACCGTAATATATGCTTGTAAGAAGGTGTAAAACAAGACAAGAAACATATTAACCTTTTCAGTTTTGCCAGAGTCACAGCATCATACCCGAGTTCATGAGAAAACATGAACATCTTACAGTATAGATTCCTTTGCCATCCAACTGGCTTGGTGAATAGCACCAGGTCTCCGGAATCGTTTGCCACAGGCAGGTTCCGCACCGAGATGAATGATGGTGAGTTCTGCAACCTCACGGTAGTCTACTCTGGGAGGGTGTGATGATAAAAGTGTTTCTGTTATCAGTTTCAGAACATCTGCTTTCTTTTTCTGTAGCCAAGATTTTGGCTTGGTTTTCCCTATCTTAAGGACTTAATGTTGTTCTTTGCTGATGTCAGCCCAGACTTCATGCGTTTGTTTAAATAGCCTAATGATTTTCAGGGCTTTTCACTTTTCTAAATACTTTGCCCCATACAACAACAATTATAATTGCAACATATGATGGCAAGATTCAAGATAAAAAAAAGAAATTCTTTCCAAGCCTTCCCCGCAACAGTTTTGCTGCACCTTTATGAATACCACTGTTACCTGAAGTTTTATCAGACACAAGAACTACAACGTCCGCTACATCCCAAGCTGTGAAACAGCTCCATTGAAGCATTGGCTTGTGGCAGTCCAGCTGAGCTGTCAGTTGATGGAATGCCCAGTAATTTGCCTTCCACACATTGAGGAGAGCCAGACAACAGAACTGCAAGAATTTAATTTGAGGACTGTGGAGTGGACTGCTCGTTTCTCTTAATATCTCTCCATCCCAATGCAAAGCCCCATATTTGGGAGGATTCTTTTTAAATTCGGCCATGTGTAGGTTTATTTGTCCATACATACATGGAAATAAATTGAAATGGTACTAATATTATTTTGGAACTATATTTTAATCTAATAAAGTATTAGACACATATATTAATAGGTATCTTATTCTGATCAGTATGTCAGATTTATTCATATTCCTGTTATTTTTCGATAGTATTCATATTTATGCACACTATCTTTAAAACACACGAAAGAAAGTTTTATTAGCTTTTCAGAGGTAACTGTTTTAGCTTTTCAGTGGTAACATTTATGATATCCTACTTAGAATATTAAGGAAGATATAGCCAAAACTGCAAGTCCATCTGTTACGAAAAATGCGACTTTTGTGATTTTTCAGACACAAAAATTCATGGCCTTTGTGGCAGGGTTTTCCTTCATCTGAGAAGAAAATGGTTGTGATCTTTGGCTTTTTGAGCTCAAAGACCTTGGGAATCAGTGCAGTAGGTTATAAATTTCACAAAAAATTCTATTCTGAACAGGTCCAGTGCCACATATTCTTTTACCTTCTTCACTTCCTCTGTTCCGTGTTTGCATATATATCCACCACCGTCACTTCATCATCATGAGGAGAGGGAGCGCCACGCCTTCTATAGAGCATCCAGACATCGATGAATGAAAGAGACCCCTTCCACTTACTCGCACCTTCTCCCTCTCCCACTTCCCCTTCCCCTTCCCTTCCCTTCCCGTTCTCCTCCCTCATCTTTGCCCCGAACTGTGTGCTAAAGCTGACTTTCCTGTCTGCTTATTCTTCCTCCTTCCCCATCCCTCCCGGGCCGCACTCCACCAGTTTTTTTAATGAGAGTGTTTGCATACCTCAGGGCTTTTCATGCGCAAGCTGCATGTAGTGAGTGTGTGCATACCTCAGGGCTCTTGATGAACCATATGTATGCAGTGAGTGTGTGTGCATACGTCGGGGCTTTTCATGCTTCAGTTCTGGCGTACCGAGGTGGTCTGACGGGGAAGTCTGATGCATGAGTTAGTCAAAGTAACTGCCATTGTGAGGAGTGGCCCACTTAACTCTTGCACTACGACAACGTCATTTGTACTTTATTGGCACTAACTCCCGATGATTTTAAGTTACTTACCGAAATGTACTGACGGGTAGATCATTATGCAAGGATATCGAAACTGGTAGTCAGTGTGAGGATGGACACATTAACCCCATTCTGTGAGAGAACGTCATTTGTATTATGTTCATGCTACCTCAGACGATTTTGTTTACATTAGCAAGATATGGTGATGGGAATGTCGTATGCCTGGGATGGTGAGACTGTGACCTTGTCAGCATGATGCCCGTTTACTGAAGGTGATGATCAGATAATAAACTTTATGCATATTTCTGCTTGTGTGTGTGTGTGTGTGTGTGTGTGTGTGTGTGTGTGTGTGTGTGTGTGTGTGTGTGTGTGTGCACTAGCATCTGTTCGTTAAGAAACTATGATTCATTTGCATGAAAACAGCGAGGTGAAATAAGCAAATTATGCCACCGAGAAAGAGGTACTATAAAGCCTGCTAAGCACACGAGATTACGGCCGTTGATCCTAAGGCAAGACGAGCTGTGAGATATTAACGTGAGAACTTCCCGGCGTGTCCCTGCGTCCTGGATACTCAAGCTGGGGTTGGTGCTCCAGAAAATACACTGCATCTCACGCTTGGCCTCCTGCGTATGGAGTGAAATAGCGATGAGAGAGAGAGAGAGAGAGAGAGAGAGCATCTGAAAAATCTGGGCGGATTTTCATGATATGACATAAGATCATACTCTATTCGTAACAGACAGTTCTCTTAGCAGTAAGAGCAAGTCATGGAAATATTTTGCATTCTCCCGTCATTATCCTTGCTGCAACAACATTACTAATTTGCGACAAAGAATTAACTGTATTTTTGTGTTTCCAGGAAGAACAGAAATAGCAAGATCTGCTATTTCCCTTCCTTGTCCCTTTTCCTTACCATATATTTCTGAATCGGGAAATTGATTTGACATTCGTTTCTTGAGGCCCAGCGGTTCTACCGTACGTGCCACATATCTTAACGTGTCACCACTTTGGCACTAATACCCACAGTCTTTGTTGAATGCATGCGAGGGCTGCTACAGTCATAATTTACGACAGGTAATTGGTCGTAAGTTTGTTTGTGCTGGTAGAACGAGGTGCGTGGAAATATTGTTCACTTTCCTTTCCCTTGTCCATCCTGCAACAACAAATCTGATTTCCGACAATCATCGTAATTTTGAATTTGCAGGATAAACAGGAGACGTGCGATCACTCACCCCAGTCTTAAAAAAAATCATCTAAGTTACATTATGGAATTGATCAAAAGCCTGTTTTAGGAAGAACAAGACGCCTGAAGAAGATGATTTCCTCTTTTCTTGTCCTCTTTAGACCAACACCCATTCCCCCACTAGAATCTTCAGACGGTAACATTACAAATGACCCGCGTGGTAAAACGAATATCCTTGCCAGTACTTTTGCCAGAAATTCTACGTTAGTCAGCCAGAACGTCCCAGTACTAGAACTTGACTCTCCCCAAAGTCCTCCACTTAAAATACAGACTAGATACGTAAAATCCATCCTAGACAATTTACCAACCAACAGAGCTCGAGGCCCAGATGGAATTCCTCCAGATGTTTTTAAAAAGTGCTCCCCAGAACTTGCTTCTGTTCTAGCCAAATTATTCAGACTATGCATATGTACTTCTTTATTCCCTAATTCTTGGAAAGAAGCCAATATCCACCCTGATCCGAAGAAAGAAAATTCCTCTGACCCCTCTAATTACAAATTAATAGTTATCACATCTCTTGGTAAAGCATTTGAAATCGTAATGAATAAACACTTAGTTAAATATCTTGAATCCAATAACTGAATTAGTGACTGTGTGGTTGTGCCACGAAAGATCCACCATTGATATACTTAATATCCTGACTCACACCATCCATCACTCAACTGACCAACATGGAGAAACTCATGCAGCAGCCCGTGATATTTCTAAAGCTTTCGACAGTGTGGTACCGTTCCCTGTCATCCAAACTCCCCTGCCATGGACTAACGTCTTTTGTTCCTCTGATTTCCTCATATCTCAGCGACACAAAGATAAAAGTAGATGATGAATATTCCAATTTCCACTCAGTTAATGCCAGCGTGCCACAAGGATCAATTTTGGCTCCAACCCTATTCCTAATTCATATTAATGATCTTTTAGCTGTCACCCATAATCCTGACCATTCTTATGCAGATGACTCAGCACTGCACAGTTCATTCACACTTAAACACCCATTCACATAGTCTAATATCTCTAACTCACAACTCAGCACAGCCATGTCCATAAATCAAGACTGATCTAGGATCACTGAATGGGGACAAAAAAAAACTTGTCTCATTTAATGCTAGTAAAACCAAATATATTTAGTAATAGACAGATATTGCCAGATTCCTATACTACGTTCAGTGCTACTAATATTCCTATCTCCAAAAGTATTGCAATTCTCCGTGTTCCACTTAACAATGCCCACAGCTGAACCTATCATATCAGATCCCCTGCTAAAGCCACCTCAAAGAAACTTAGATCATTGAACAGAATTCGTAGCTTCTTCACTGACGAGCAGTTGGCTGTAGTTTAAAAGCCATGTGCGCTTTCAGCTGGAATATTGCTCCCCTTGTGGAGTGGATGTGGAGAGGTTGTACTGAAACAACTAGACATAATTCACAACAAAGCTGTTAGAATTATTAATAACGTGTTATAACAAATAAACTATCTCCTTTACGGGTGAGAAGGAATGTTGCCTCCCTTGCATTGTTTTACATATACCGGTACATTTATGACACATCCTTAGACGAAGTTGCATCCATTGTGCCACCTCTCCATGTTTTCCCCTGTGCTACACGGGCATCTGGCAGCGCTGATGACTGGAACGTCACACTGCCATATTGCAGAACTTTCGCCTGTCAAAAATCTTTTATTCCCCGCAGTGCATCTCTCTGGAACTCGCTTCGCCAGAGTTGTTTCCTAAACTTCAACCTACTGCTGTTCAAGTCCAAGTGTTACAGATTTTTAAAGAATGGAGGACGCCAAAAATCTAGTGTATGGATTTTTTTTTTCAATTATTTGTTTTTCCTTCTCGCGTTCTGTTATTTAAGAAAAAAAAATAGTTACCGCAAGGAACTGATTATGTTTGTATTTTGCATGAAGAACGGGAAACTGAACGACTGTTTACTTAGTTACGATTGGGAATTTACAGAAAGCTTGTTTGGCAAGAAGCACAAGATTATGTATTCGACTTTCAGTGTCCATCCTGAAGCAACATTCATGAGATACTAGAGGGAACTGATGGTAAGTGTGTTTGTGACTCTGAGCCGTGTTGTGTTAGTAAGGTGCGTGGTGAGATAAGCCGCAGGTACCATTAGTAAGGTAAACACTCGTGCTCTTGACCTGCCTTGCCTCACTGTCCTTGTCTGTTGCCCGTCCCGTCTTGCTATCTCCCTTCCTGCTGCCTGTCTCTGCTGTCCCTCGATACCTTTCCCTTCATGCTGTTTGTCTCTTCTTGCTGTCACCCTTCCTGCTGTGTGGCCCTGCTGTCTTTTTTTACCTCTACCTTCGTCCTGTTCGTCCTGTCTTTCCCTATCTCTTCCTTCCTGCTGTCTTTCCCCCCCTGCTATCTATCCCATCAGATTGCCTGTCCTTACCTATTCATTTCCTGTTGCCTGTCACTACTATCTCTCCATTCTGCCTTCCTGCTGTCTGTCCTTTCCTTCTGTCTGTCCATACTGTGTGTCCCCTCCTGTTGTCCTACCTTTTATGCCGACTTCTCTCCTTGTCTCATTTCCATCTTCACTTCCTTAGCGTTTCATTTCCTCCTCATTCTTCTTCTTCATCTCTTCCCCTCATTCCAGCACTCCCCAACTTCTCTTACACAGGTATTAACTTTTTCGCTGTTCTCTCCTCATTACACCTCTCTCGTTCTCCACTGCCTCATTCTCCTCCTCCTCATTCTTTTCCACATTCATCTCCACTTGTAAAGTGTTTATCCTTCTTCGTTTTTCGTTTTCCTTTTGCCCTCTTCCCTTTTTTATTCTTCGTCTCTCCCTTATTCTGCTTCCTTTTTTTTCTCTTTCATTTTCATCTGTATGCTTGTTGTCTCTTAGTTATTCTCTGCTTATCTGCTCCTGTTCCTAAGTTTTCTTTTTTTCCGTTTTTCTCTTCAATATTCTTTCTCTTTCTCATTTTTATCTATTCATTTTCTCATCGCCCTTTATCCATCATGCCCCTTTCATTTTTGCATGCGTCTCAAGACGCCAAGGATATGAGAGCAACGCGAGTTTATCTTTTTTGAAGAAAACTTGGAAAATACTCTTTCATTGTACTCAAACAATTAATACTACACCACACACTCAGGTGCGCCAGTACTGAGGAAGGTTGTAACTGAGGTAGGTATTAAGCTTTTATTTCAAGGACTAATCCAAGTTACAGGGAATCGTATGATTTTTACATAAATAAAATACCTCATTGTGTCAACTGCACTTAAATGGACGTAAACTCGGTGGTCTACAGTCTGAAGCTCCCCTTTTCCTGCAGACCACCGCATGTCCTTTCAGAGGACAGGGAGAGTACTGGGGGACGATTGTATCACCAGACAGCTCCCTTGCCATCATGTTAAGGCGTCCCTCTCCAACATCGTTAACAAAACTAAATTGATTATATCAGGTGTCAGAAATCATCACCACAGGACACAAACTGTATTGCATTGATCTAATCCCTTTCCTGCCATCCCTTCATCTTTTGCGCTTGCTACTTTTATCACCCGATCCTGTACACACCTTTTCATCTTTTGCATTTCCTGGCCTCACTTTCATTTCATCATCTTCCTATCTCCATTTGCGGTGCCATCTATCTGACTCATTTCCATATCGTCCCTACTCAGTATCCCATTATCCTCCTCCACCCCTACCTTCGTTCCCTCCCCCTCCCTACCTTCCTTCCCCATCCCCAGCCATCCTTCCCCATGTCACTCCCTCGCTGACCCGCCGCCTGTCCCATCGCGCCCTGCCCTGTCTTCATGAAGGTCAAACAACCTGGGAGTCCCTGTTGTTAGACAATGCCCTTTGTGTTGCTGCAAGAAATGGTGACCCACCTCGTCACACTAGACACTAATGGACACCACACGTGGACGGACCATTGCTGCCCTTGTCTGCGCCTTTTCTCTGACACCGTTGTTTCTTTTTAAAATGTGTCCCTGGGCATATACTACACAGACAGTGTAAAAGGCCCAACAGTTATCCTATACACAAAAGAGGGCCTGCATACCTTTACATGTTACCACTTTAACAATGATACCTTCCCATCCAGACTAAATACATGTTGGGGCTGATTCATTTAAATCTGATGTGATTATATTATTAACATTTCTTTAATACAAAATCGTCTAATCTTAACCCTTAAACAATTTCTAATGCATCAGTAGCAAAGTGTCACTCAGAGAAATGGAGATACAGACATTGCACAAGACAGAGTGAGAGGGTGAGAGACTGGCAGACCGATAGATTGATCGACAGTGAGAGGTAAATTTATTGGTTTGTTCATCTTATGTTTTCATTTTTTTTTTTAATACCATTTTCAAGTTGCCCTTTTCCTCCTGTTTTTGACTGGATGTTTAATCAGTTTAACTGGTGTTTTGCTTTTTTTTTTTTTTCAATTAAAGAAAAGAGGAATAGGGCAAGAAAGGCTGTGCATGATGCTAAAGTGGCAGCAGATGAGAGATGGGGTAGGCAGCTGACAGAGAATTTTCAACAGAATAAGAAAATGTTTTGGAAGGAGGTGAAAAGGGTGCGAAAGGGAGAGTCTGGGAAGGAAGAACGAGTAAAAACAGAGGATGGAAGGATGTTAATTGAGATGGATGCAGTAAGGAAGAGATGGGCAGAGTATTTTGAAAGATTGTTAAATGTAGAGGAGGAAAGGGTGGCTGAGATTGTGGTGGATGGAAGGGTGCAATGAATAAATGTGTTGGGAAAGTTGAATGATTCTTTGATCACGAAGGAGGAAGTGGAGAAGGCAGTAAAGAAGATGAATACAGGGAAAGCTGCAGGTATGGATGGGTGTGCTGTGGAATGCCTGAAGGGTGGTGGAGTGACTATTGTTGACTGGTTAGTAAGATTGTTGAATGTGTGCTTTGTAAAAGGTATGGTGCCAGTTGACTGGGCAAGTGCTTGTGTGGTCCCGTTGTATAAAGGCAAGGGTGATAAGTATGAATGTACTAGCTTTAGGGGTATAAGTCTGTTGAGTGTTGTAGGTAAGGTGTATGGTAGAGTGTTAATTATGAGAGTTAGAGAGGGTACAGAGGGAGTGATTGGTGATGAGCAGTGTGGCTTTAGGAGAGGGAGGGGATGCGTGGATCAGGTGTTTACGGTGAGACAAGTGCGTGAAAAGTATTTAGCGAAAGGCAAGGATGTGTTTTGGGCATTTATGGATTTAGAGAAAGCGTATGATAGAATTGATAGGGAGGCTTTGTGGACTGTTTTAAGATTGTATGGACTTGATGGTAGGTTACTAAAAGGGGTGAAAAGTTTTTATGTAAATAGTAGAGCGTGTGTAAGAGTGGGAAATGCTGTGAGTGATTGGTTTCCTGTGAGAGTGGGGCTGCAACAGGGATGTGTGATGTCGCCTTGGTTGTTTAATATTTACATGGATGGTGTTGTAAGGGAGGTGATTGCAAGAGTTTTAGGTGGAGGTCTGAGTCTGATGAATGTTGATGGTGGAGAGTGGAATCTGAAGCAGCTGCTGTTTGCAGATGATACTGCACTGGTGGCTGAATCAGAGGAGAGATTGAGACAGTTGGTAGAGGAGTTTGGAAGGGTGTGTGAAAGGAGGAAATTGAAAGTAAATGAGAAAAAGAGTAAAGTGATGAAGTGTACAAGGTTGGTAGATGGAAGGGGGATGAATATAGTTTTGAATGGTGAGTTGCTTGAGGAGGTAGAGTGTTTTAAATATCTAGGGTCACATGTTGCTGTGTATGGAAGAATAGATGCAGAAGTGAAGTTTAGAATAAATGAAGTAGGAAAGGTGCTGGGAGGAATGAAAAAAGTGTTTAGATGTCGTTCGCTTGGAATGGATGTAAAGAGAAGGCTGTATGAGGGTGTTGTGGTACCGACTGCATTATATGGGGCTGAAACATGGAATATGGGTGTGGCAGAGAGGAAAAGATTGAATGTAATGGAGATGAGGTGTCTGAGGAGTATGTGTGGAGTGACGTGTATGGATCGAGTGCGGAATGATGAAGTGCGAAGGAGAACTGGAGTTGTTCGGGAGATGGCTGGTAGAGTTGAGCAGAGGGTGTTGCGATGGTTTGGGCATATGGAGAGAATGGATAATGAGCGATTGGTGAAAAAGATAACTCGATCTGATGTGAGAGGTGTAAGGCTGAGAGGAAGACCACGAATAGGATGGATGGACAGTGTGAAGAGAGCGCTGGATGCGAGAGGGATGTCTGTTGAGCAAGGAAGAGTGGCTGTGCGTGACAGAAGTAAATGGAGAGAAATTGTGAATGAAAAAGTGATGACGCAGCCCTGAGGGGATATTCTCCCGCATTTGGTCTGATCAGCTATTTCAGGTCAGGTGCGGGTATGGGGATGAGTTTGTTATGATGTGGCAGGGGTAAACCAGCTCTGCTGTCGGGCCCTGCTGCGGATGTCACTGATTGCATTGCGCAGTTGACCCTTGTGCGGTGTGGTACGGTGAAGATCTGTCTGTTCTCCCCTTTGGGGCTAAGATGCGAATGAATGTGTTTGAATGGATGAGTAAATGGGGAGTGTGTCATCCTATCTCGGCTACCTCCCTTTCCTTGGGGGAAGCAGCCTAGGTATATAGATAGATAGATAGAATTACTGTACTCTAGTTCCTTATTCCTGTTTTATGAATCCTTCTTGCACCTTGCATGTAGCAGAAAACAGGGCAATGATGATGATGATGATGATGATGATGATATACCCCAGAATGCCATTAGGCTTTTCGTTGTCTGCACTTCCTGTGTGCTCGTACGTAACACTTAGCAACAGTTGTTACGGTGAGAGTGGTGTGATGTTGCGTCATGGTAGCAATCCAAGCCGCATTCCTTTACTGTTACTGATTGCTCCTGTACCAGTACGGACTCCTCCTCCTCCTCCGCCTCCATTTCCCCCAGAGCTTCTATTGTCTCACACCTAACTTATTAAACCTAGCCTCCTCGCACCAGCTCCCTGCCTGTTGCATGTCCTCCATCCTCTTTATATTGGTGTTGCCTCCACCGGTGTTGCTGCCAATGACATTGTCCCAACAGAACCAAACCCCACCTTAAAATCCCTCTGCCTGGATACCCAGGCAACAGCTGAGATTTTGTTGCTGGATCTGCAATCATTTACTCCCACTCAGCCGTAGGATTTTACACATCCTCACCAAGTTGTGGCGATTGTTTGTCAGAATAACTCTTAGGCATTTTAAAACCGAGGACGTCATTTTTGTTATACTTGTGGTATCTGAATGCATGTATATTCACATTAGGAGAAATCTGTCAAAGTAAAATGATAAGATACAGTCTTTATTAGCCCTTCCACAAGTATAGATCCTTCTTCAATTGAATACAATTGTGTGAATAAGTATATTTATGTATGTATGTGCGTATATATGCACATTTACACACATATACCGTATATCCTATATCCGTAAGAGTTTAACATTTCCTAAAGGCGTATGTGTCTAGCGGTATTGTAATACTTTTGAGGGAAAGGTGAGGGACAAAGACTGATACCCACCTTTGCAAATGTTCATTATTGGGAAGGGTCAACAGTTTCTGCCTGACGGGACCTTATTGGTAATGAATGAGGCAAAACACATGCTTAATAGCGAGGTGAGTGTGTGTGTGTGTGTGTGTGTGTGTGTGTGTGTGTGTGTGTGTGTGTGTGTGTGTGTGAGAGAGACAGAGACAGAGACAGAGAGGCTATTTAGGGATATTAATGCATATGGTAAGGCAACTATCCGGCTTTCCCCTTCCCTCCTGCTCAACCCTGCATGCTGTCCGTCTTGACAGCGTCAGTGAAGAGGATCAGATTTTGTTGAGCAGTGGCTCGTGGGGTTTTGGCTTGGAAACCTACCTCACTCTACATCAGAGCATTTAACAGACTTATAAAAGCACCTACAGTTTCTGCATTGGCGGCTGTTTCCTGGTGACTTATTCTTGTACTCCACTAAGCGAGTATTGAAGATTTATTTTACCCTGTACTAAGCAACGTTGGGTCTGGTTAGTACTTGGATGGGTGACAGCCTAGGAACACCAGATGCTGTTGGCATCCCTACGTGTCAAGTGGGGTTAGTGGAGGATTAGTGCCCCTCCCTGTAAAACAATTAACTCTAAGCCCTTGACCACCCCGTTTGGGATACATGGATTCTGGCAATGGATGGATGGATGGACTAGTATACTACCAGTGAATCAAAATCCGTTACTTTTAGTCGCATTACCATTCTGTATTTCAAACAATTTTTCATAATCAATGTTAACTTTAACAAGAATCTTAATATTTGGATTAGATATCCTGTATGGTGTCATGTTACGGGAAGTATCCAGTTTCTTTAATCATGCACCGTAAGGCATGTATCGCAGTGATGTGATTTTAGTCGCTGTTCGCTGTACACCTGCGCAAACTTATTTTCGTCTTTAATAATGCTTGGGGAGGAATAATGTTAACAGGATGATAAACGTGGTCTGAATATTGACGTATAAAGTTTTGAGATAGTTAGGCGTTTTTTAATAAAAGTTCCTGGCGATGAAGCCGAGTGTCTTGTTAGCCTAGTAACTATCTGCTCGCTGCTGTAGACCAGTAAGAGTGTTGTAAATAATCGAACACAAACTCCTACATCCCTTTCATCCTAAACTTTACTTTTATCATTGGCAAATCAAAAAATTGGTATAGATACTTGGTTTGGAATGGCATTGGGTGAGGGAGGTGCGGCATGGTATGGTATGGTTTGGTATGGTATGGGGTGATAGAGGGGTAGTATCGGTATGATATGGTATTGGATGGGGTAAGGATGATATGGAATGGTATGGGGTGAAGGAAGGCCAGTTTGGTATGGTATGGTATGGGATGGGCAGGGGTGATATGGTATGGTATGGGATGGGGGAGGAGTGGTATAATGTGGTATAACGTGGGGGAAGGTGTTATGATATGGAGTGGGGAAAGAGTGATGTGGTATGGGATGGGATAGTTAGGTGGTCTGTATGGCATAGCGTATGGGAAGGTATGATGTAGGGGAGGGGTGTTATGGGATGTTATGAGGTGGGGAAAAGGTGGTATGGTGTGACAGTGGGTATGGGAGAGGTGGTATGGTATGGTATGATATGAATGGGGAAGAGATGGTATGGTATGGTATGGTATGGTATGGGATGGGAGAAGGGTGGTATGGGATGGGGCAGAGGTGGCATTTTGTGATACCTGGTGGGAAAGGGATGGTATGGTGGTATTGTGTGGTGTCGTGTGGGAGAGGGGTGGCATGATACGGTATGGTATAGGATAGGATGGGTTGGGAGAGGGGTGACATGGTGTGTTATAAGGTGGGGGAGGAAAGGTATGAGATGTTGGTTTGTTATGTTAAGGGGCAGGATAGTATGCTGTGGTATCTGGTAGTATGATATGGTTTGGGGTGGCGGAGATTGCTGTGATATGGATTGGTATGGTACGGTATGGTGTGGGGGGAAGGGTTGGTGGTATGATATAGGGTAAAGGAGTGATGGTATAGTATGGTACGGGGAGGGGTGATATTGTATAGTACGGGATGGGTGAAAGTTGGTATGGTATAGAAAAGTATGGCCTGAGAGACAGATGGTGTGGTATATTATGGGGTGGGGTGATATGGTACGGTATGATAATGAGGGGATGAGGTGGTATGGTATGGTATGTGGTTGGGAAAGGTTGATTTGGTGTGGGGTGAGGTGAGATGGGATGGTTTGGGGTTGGTGTGGGGTGATACGGAATAAGCAGGGAGAGGTTGATATGGTCTGGGGTGGCGTGGGGTGGGATGAGTTTGGATTGGTGTGGAATGAAGTGGTATAATATGAGGTGGGGGAGGGTTCATATTGTGTAGGGTGGGTGGTTTGAGGTGGGTGAGATATGGAAAGACATGATAAGGTATGGTGCGGTACGTTATGTATGATATGGTATTGTGGTATGATATGGTGTGGGAGTGGGATGGTATGGGATGTTGTGGGGTGGGTTGATATAGTATGGTGTGGAAGTGGGATGGTATGGGATGTTGTGGGGTGGGTTGATATGGTATGGTGTGGGTGAAGGTGTTTTGATGTGGGGTGAGGAAGGAGTGATGTGGCATCTTTTATAATTTTTCTTTCCACCAGATTATTTTCCTATGCGTCCTAAGCTGACAAGCATACGTACTGTTGTCTATCGAACATTGATGGCAGTGTTTTGTGACCTTTTGTGTTACCTCTGATGTCCCTAATCATTCCTGATCATCGTATTACCAACATGTAGGTAATGATGAGGCGCTTGGTTAGCAGTTGTGAACGTGAAGTTTTCACATGTCCGAGATAATGGCGACAACGCGTTCTCCAACCTTTGTCCTGTATGCATACAGGATTTCCAAGACGTTGTTACATCGATAGTATGCACGACAATCCCACGAATGATACAGGTGTTGGACCTTATGGATGGTACAGTACGATGGCTAAGTCTGTCTAGTTAGGGCGTGGAGTATTTGGTAACATCCCGTCCACAGGATCAGTGGGGCAGCAGCATCTGTGGTGCGACTCGAGCAGGCGACTCAACAGTTTTGAAACATGCAACGAATCTCGCTATTAACAGTGGATTTGCAGCATGGATGGTATTTTATTTCATCATGTCTACACGTTAAGTTTTTTCACGCATCCTCCATACCATGATCCAACGCCCTAGGTGCTCACAGATCTTGTGGAGAACGAGGAATCTTAAGTGGAAAACTGATGAAAGCAGCTGCCTCGGGCTGATAGTGGATGGTGAGACTGACTGTGACGTCATACTCAGATCCGATCAGTCGCCGTTGTGAGGGAGTTGTGTACACAAGACTCACGCCCACCGGCCCCACCCTCAGTTTGTCTTGCAGCACCAACAACATGGGTGTAGTCTACGATGAAGTTTTGAACTCGTCAGAAATTTACCAAAATTATTCGATGTTACATTAAGTGAGAGTAACAGTGATAGAGACCAGAATTATACGGTGTTATAGTGATTAATAACAGGAGTGACTGTGAATAGGGTTTTGCAGTGTTACAATGAGTGATACGGTAGTAACAGTGACCAGAAAATGCTTGGTTGCTCTTGCCATGGATATCTGACCCATCTTTGTGACAGCACATGTTAGGTACAAGGCGTAATGTGTGTTAAGAGTTGGTAATTGGAGGATAAAAGGTGCTTCCGAACTATGTGCGAATAATCCAATGTGCAAGTTTTGATGCCTCAGACATGGAGGAAAAATAAAGTGGGGTAAATCGGTGATTAAATGACTGAAAGTCATCTTTGTTTGTTGAATGAAGTGTTTGAAGAAAAAAAAAAAAAGGGTGGGGGGGGATCCTAAAGCGAAGGGCCGTGTCAAGGAAAGTCTGTACCGTTACGGTATTTAGTGTTGTAATGTGCGTGATGTGCAGGGTTATGTACCATAATGTGTAGCTACACTGTGTGACGCTCGGCCTTCCTTAGCAGCCACGTGTTGAGCGACGTGCGCGTACTGTGCTGTACAAGTTGTCAGCCACCATGCTGCAGAAAGGCGGGTTGTACATATCATTGCAGCATCGTCAACATTTCTACACCACCACTTCAGAGGTCAGTTCATTTCGCACGTAAAAAGCTAGCAGATATCACAACACCTAGGTAATCCAACTATGTATCATCATCATCATCATCATCATCATCATCGTCATCATCATCATAAACAATCAATATTCCTTTGGCTTCATATAGAAGAAGGAGAATAGAATTTACTTTTTTGCCTTTATGTTATTACAGATATAACATTATTTCCCAGAATATATACCACAACCAAACACATCCAGATCCATAACCAAAACCGCCATTTAAGAAACCCATCATCAGTAGTGTCACACCACAACTCATCAGTTTTGGCATCATCATCACTCATTATAGTCAAACATCACCGGATACATACCTCATTAGGGCTGTCATGCCAGGAATGATTCACATCAGCCACATTGTGTGTGTGTGTGTGTGTGTGTGTGTGTGTGTGTGTGTGTGTGTTTCATAGCCGTCATCATCTAGTTCATTGTTGTGCAGATAACTTTTTGGTGAACTAAGAACATTGTTCTTAATTTTTTGTCGTATTTATTTGATTTCAGGGCTGTGATTGATGTTCTCATGATATAATGCTTGATTTATGTTGAAATGTGCCTTTTTAGTGGCATTCTTAAAATTGTCAGACGGTAGCAGAAATGAATTTAGAAAATTAAATAGTTAACTTGAAGGAGTTATTGAAGTTATGAAGTGTATTTACGCCTTTCGATACGAGAGATCCCAAGCTGTATAGAGCTTTGTGTAATGGTAACAAGATTAACATTAAAACCCATTCATGATGAAAGTCCTTTGTCAAGAAGAGCAAAATCGTCTGCCTTTTGCTAGAGAAAGCCCTTCATCTTCCGGCAAGGCACGCGCGCACACACACACACACACACACACACACACACACACACACAATCACTAATCACCCCAATAAACAAGGCCCGGCTCCCATAAGCAATTGCCGCCAACCGTAATAACACCAAAATGACAATTAATTCACGGGTTGTATCTCCCCCGGCCTGTCCGCCACTGATATGTTGTCTGGCAACCATTTGACGTAGATAAACAAACAGCGATAAACCATGGGCGTGTATGTCGCTGTGCTTCGGATTGTTGTTGTGAGTTTGTGATTGGTGTTCTTGTATTATATTTGGTTATTTATTTGTTTGTTGTTTCTGGCAATCATTTGGACAAAAATAAAAACCAGTAATAAAGTGCCTGATTATAGCGTTTGTTGGTTGATGCCTAGGTTGTGAGTAGGCTAGTATGTTTCAAGTTATTGCCTTTGATTTCATTGTGAATGTTGCTAATGCTGATGTGTATTTCTTCTGGATGTTGATGTTATTAATATGATTGTGATTTGTGAATTGTGCTGTTGGTTTGTACAAGTTGTATTTTTTTTTTAATTTTAAGTTTTTGAGTTATGCCTGTCCAGTACTTTGTTTTATGTGGTTTATATAATTAGATGTTAGTGTTGGTGTTTTTATAGATACGGTAATAGTTCTGGTTTTGTACACTGATTTCTCTTGTAGAAGAGTTATTGGTATAATTTGTTTTAGTTATTGTTGTTGACACAAATTGCATTCAGGACGACATAATGCATTCTTTTATGGTGTTCTTCCCTGTTTATCTAGTGTTTCCAGCAGCTGTTGTATCTGTCGTGTTGCTTGGCATTAAAAATAAAAGCCATTAAAGCCGGGGCTTTATTGGGTTTGTTGTTATATGTGGTGGTTGCGTTTGTTTCAAGTTGTAAAATTCTTATTGATCTCTTGTCATTGTTGTTGTTTTCTTCAGTGTTTGTAGTATTTGTTTATACTTGTTGTCGTATTGGATTTGTTTGGTGCGGAATATTGTTGCTGTTGTTATTGATGTTGTCGCCTCAGTTGTTTTTAGTTCTTTGTGTTGCAGTTTTTCTTCTTCTGAACGTTTTGTTATTGAATCCTTTTTCGTGTTGTATTTTTTAGTTGCATTTTCATTTAGTCGGTTTTTGCTACTCATTTTTGCTGCTATTTCTGTAATTGCTCTCCTGCTTATCACCCTATTGTCGCTGTTCTTGGTAAGTAGACTCCCACTACCAGCCTTACCAGCGGCAACAAGATTCCGTATACACGTGTAGTTTCCTCTTAATTAACACCGATATTGATTTATATTACACTATGTTTTTGGTTATAGACTAGAGCATAATTAATATTCTCTCTCTCTCTTTCTCTCTCTCTCTCTCTCTCTCTCTCTCTCTCTCTCTCTCTCTCTCTCTCTCTCTCGTGTGTATGTGTGTGTGTGTGTGTGTGTGTGTGTGTGTGTGTGTGTGTGTTTGAGAATATCTTAGTAAATATTGTCGTAATTATCGTGTGTGAGTATTAATATAGTAAGGGATAAACTGTCAGCGTCACCACCAGTATATAGCACCAACGTAACTGCATCACTAAACACTTTGATAAAGCAATTAACTCGCTATCATACCATTTCTAGGTACTTTGTTTTATGTAAATATCTCGTAGGAAAAAGCTTTGTATAGTACGCAAGAGCATGATTGTCCTTAGTTTCTTCATAGCAAAATATAAATATAACCTATAAATACACTAAATAGCCATTTTTCCCCCTCATCTGACGACTGGTGTTTCCCATGGAAACAATAGTGGGTGAATATGAGTATGTTTTGTTCAAAGCTGACTTTCACCTCCGGAAAAATTCCCATTACGGGTGAAATTCTCATGATCCCACCGATAATAGCAATTTTTAAAGATAAAAAAAATCCATTCGACATAACCTTGGCATTATTCTGACTTTGGCATCTTTCTGGCATTACTTTGACGCACTTCTAAAAGGAAGGGAATGGAGATCTCATCTAAACCCGGCCTAATCAACAGTACCTATCCTAAGCATCCAGCGTACCTAATCTTGGCATCCTTTAAACCATCTTTGCTACCTTTTCAATCTATCTTTGGTAGTTTATGTTTTCATTTCCACGACAAAAAGACAACAAAAAGGGTATTGAGAGAATGTTAGGCTGTATAAATATACATTTTCACTCCCTGTTCCCATTTCCACGCCTTCCAAATCGTTCTGCTTTCACCATTCAATCAGCACAGACCACTCCCTCGTCTGCTTCCTTCTCCTCCTTCGTTTTTCCACCCCCATTCCCTCTCCACGTATTGGTTTTCACCGTCACTCCCGCCACACTCTCCTAATCCTACCACACTACCCTGCCGCTACCACATCCTATCTCACACACCCTCTCCCTCCTCCACACGTCCCCTCTGACCCCCTCCCTCCCGCACAACCACCTGTAGCGGCAGTAAGGGCTAGTAACCTCGGCTTTCATGATATACCGTACGGCGCCCTGACCATGACCGCACCCAGCCTCCACCACACTCTCACACTGCTGCCGGATCATCACACAGTTTTAACCCAACCACACTATTACTCAGCTGTCTTCTTCTTCCGCAGCTTTGCCCCAAGATCGAGTGAGGTCTTGCCTTGCCCATGTTTTTATGGGGTCGCTGTTACTGACCAGCCATCTCCATGCTCCTCTGTGTCCAAATGCATACCTGTTATATTCTACCTCCTCATATCTCGCTGTATACAGTCCATCCACCGTTTCCTCGGCCGACCCCTTCTCTGTCTACCCTCCACTTTCATGTCCATCACTCTTCTACCCACATAGTCCTCATTCCTTCTCATTATATGTCAGTACCATTGTAGTCGTCTCTCCTGAACCTTCTTTGAGATTTCCACGGCCTTAATCGTTCCACTAATTCTCTCATTCCTGATCATATCCATTCTCGTGACCCCGCTCATCCACCTCAGCATCCGCATCTCCGCCACCTCCAGCTTCCTCTCCTGAGACTTCTTTATGGGCCAAGTTTCCGAACCGTATATCATTGCAGGCCTTACCACCGTTTTTTATACTTTTCCTTTCACTCTTGCACTGATTTTTCTATCGCATAACACTCCTGACATATCCCTCCAGTTTTTCCATCCTGCCTGTACCCTATGGTTAATTTCTGCATCCAGTCCGCTGTCTGCTGTTATATTCGAGCCCAAATGCTTGAGTATCCCAAATCTTTTCAACTTTTCTCCTGCCATACTCATATCTCCCTGTTCTTCTCTCTTAAAGCTTACATATTCTGTCTTTCTCCTGCTAATGTTAAATCCTCTATCCTTCATTTTC
Source organism: Coenobita brevimanus (assembly GCF_032717465.1). Taxonomy (NCBI): domain Eukaryota; kingdom Metazoa; phylum Arthropoda; class Malacostraca; order Decapoda; family Coenobitidae; genus Coenobita; species Coenobita brevimanus. Next base: position 7,818,867 of record NC_137024.1, on the reverse strand, counting down.
TTACTCCACTCCAACTTCCTTTCTGCTCCCTCCGTGTGGTATTTATCAGCACAATATCATCTGCAAACAACATAACCCATGGAGCCTCTTCAGTGATGCCTCTCCCCAAAACATCCATTAACAAATCAAAGATAGAGGGACTCAACGAGTATCCCTGATGTAGCTAAGCTTTTACTGGAAACGTCTCCATCACACCAACACTACATCTGTCCCGAGTTCTCACCCTGTCATACACATCAACCAATCGCACATACTTTTCTGAAACGCCCTTCTCTCTCATTCATCCCTATGCTTCCTGCCTTGACACAGCATCATACGCCTTTTCCAAGTCGAGTAACCTAAATATGATTGCTTTGCGATAGGAAAAGTCAAACTATCATCCAGTTATTGGATAGGGTTTTCAGTCTCTCTTTTGTATTACGTAAAGTGTTAAACGACTTACGTCAGCTCAGAGAAATCTCATGACAAAGGTTGGAAATTATGTCGACTAAAATATTGGCCAGAATTAGAACCTTACGTTCCTTTCCAGCCACTAGCAAGCTGTTATATTCACTCGAAAGAAAACTAAAGGTTGAACTTATTTTTCTTCTTTTTACTTTCCTTATATTCCTCCTTGTATCCTCCTACTACTACTGCCCCCTTTTCGGTCCTGTTCTTTTCCTCTCCTTTTTCTCTTTCCCGGTCCATTATCCCCTCTTAATACCTGCCTCGTTCTTTTTTCTTCATATTCCTTTTTCTGTTTTCGTCATACCCCTTTTCCCTTCCTTTTTCCACCCTGTTCGTTGTTACTTCGTTCATATTGTCCATTCCTCCTTCCTTCTGTTTTTCGCTTTCATTTCCTCAATTATTTTTCCCACATTTTTCTATCTCTCCCTTTTCATGTTACTTATTGTCGGAAATTTAGGAATAATTCCTCCCATTTTCTATTTTAGTTGGTGATGGGCAGTCCCAGTCATGCCTTAGTCACGCTTGGAAGTAGTCTAACCACTCTCGTGGTATTGAGAGAGAATTCGGTTGGGACAGACTGGACTGATTAATTAATTTACGACAGTGCTTCCTCCTAGATGGGAATGAACATTATCAATTCACTTTAATTTATAAATAGTGTAAATAGTAATGCTTACGTAAAAAGTACGTATTTGGTCCAGGCCGTAACCTCCAGTAATCCGCCAAGCACTAGCAACAAGCAACATCTTCAACAACTCCGACCATATGGCAACAACCTACAAGCCTCTCCATTGCTACTCTTAAGCTAAGTAACTAAATGACCCTTAGTGGCGAAAGACTGGGCGAATAATATTTCACCAGGGTTTCCAGCTTTTATTTGAGGATCCTTAAATAGATCGTTTAGTTGCTTAGTAGGGAACACAACCTACACGTCATTACGATCCAGGTGAGTCCTGGGAGTAAGACATATATATCCGGACAAATTATGTAGTGTTGTAGGCCTATTTTTGTCTTGTTTAGTGCAAGTGATTAGCCAGTTAAATATTTACGACACTACCGGGGGTATATTCTAAATTTTTCTAATTTTTCCCCAACAAAGTGGTCCTTCGAACCGGATTGTTAACACTTCAACATGGCGACTGCTCTGGAATTAAATTATTATCGGGTGGCTTATATACAGTAGGCCACTCTCTGGTCACCTGTGACACCTTGATGTCTGTGCCTTCACCATGGCCCTTGGTGACCATGGAGATGATCAGAGTAGGGGGTGCCAGAGCAGACAAGTTTTTTGAGTACGAGGAATTTGCAGAAGTACTTAGACCTGGCTATAATTTGGTTATAGTCATGTTGGGGGAAACGATATTAATGAGTCAACTGCCGTGCAGGACTTAGTGGCTACACTACTACAAATTAATGAGGCTATAGAAGATGCAGGTGCTAAATGTGTGATATGCACTGTAGAAAAGAGGGAATAACCACATAATCATCCTCGATATGTGGATCCCATTGTTTACAATAAGATCATGAACGCGGTTAATAAGAAAATAACCAAGGAACTAAAAGGGAAAATTATTTTGCTTGGTGGTAAGACCTATCCTCTGGAGGAACGAGTCATGGACCAAATTCACCCTACTTGGGAAGGAAGATGTAGAATTTAGACCAAGGTGCGAGGAGCTATTAAATTTCATTATGATCAGTGGGTTGCTAACACAAACTAAATATGGATTAATTTTGTAGTAACCCCTAGAAGGCTTTAATTTGTAATCTAAATTTAATTGTACTATTAATTTAGTTGTTAGATTTATGTATCATTCTTAGTATTGCTGTTTGATGCTGAATTCTTCTATGTACATTTAGTTAATTTAATTCTAATGGTTTCATTGCTGTAGGCTACATTTAGTGATTCTGTTAATTTTGATTTTCAGACTTGGTTCAATATGTCCTTGTCAAGGAGGATTGCAGGCCATAAGGCCTATGTCACCACTCTCAGTGGTAAAGTAAATGATGAATTCCAATCCTCTGACAAAGACTACACTAAACTTAAGGCCTGGAGCCAGCAATTACAGAACCAGCTGACTGTCATGGGAACACTTTATGATTCTTTATTGGAAGCCACAAAGGACGATGATGAATTTAATGAAATTTTTATAGCTAAGACTAACGAAGAAGAGAGAATTTGCCTACTAATAGCTCAAATTAATTCCTCTCTGAAAGTGAGTCTACCCATTTAACTTGTCCAAGGGCTGAGTCGAAGCTGCCCACACTTAAACTACCCGAGTTTGATGGCACTTCGGCTAATTGGAATTCCTTCTGGGATCAATTTGTTGCCAGTATTGATTCCAGAAAAGATCTTAGTCCAGTAGACAAATTAAATTATTTAAGAGGAGTGTTACAAGGTGACGTGAAGAAACTCATCGATGGTTTCAGTATAGAAAGTGATGGATATAGCAGTGCAGTGCAGCTACTTAAGGCAACTTTTGATAATCCTGAGAGAAAACAGCACGAACTTGCAATGCGACTGCTACACCTTAAAACTCCTATTCATACTTGTAATTCCTTGGCCGAATTTAGGGCTAATCTAGAATGCACCCTTAGGAAATTGGAAAAAATGGGGTGTGATTTAAGTAGTTCCAGTTGGCTTATCTCTCCACTAGTAATGAAAAAGTTACCCAGTAAAACTATTGAGAGAATCCAGCATGTAACAAATGAAGATTATCCCCAGCTACAGGAAATTAGGGACTCATTATTAAAAGTTATTAATCATTTAGAGTCCAAAGGGCCTGAAGTTAAATCAGATTCCAGTACTAAAGGTGCTTTAACTAAAGAGAAGCCTGATAAAGTCAAATTATCTCCTAAATCAATTCCTAAGATTTACCACACTTCAGAACAAATATCTTCACCCACATCTCCCAAGAATGCTCAGTCACAAACCTCTGCATCGGCTAGTCAGCAGCCAGCTCAGCAGCTGAAGTGTATTTTGTGTGATGGAGCACATCTGTCCAAGAGCTGTGAGGCGTATTCAGGTCGTTCTACTCGTGTAGAAAGATTCGAACAGATAGGACGGTGTGGTAGATGTACTTGTAGGCACAAGACTGATCAATGTAACATCAATTTGAAAAGATGTGACCATTGTAAAAAGGGGTTTCATCACAATGTCTTGTGTGATAAGCTGAATACACTTAATTCACAAATTTGCTCAGTCACTCCAACAAGTCAACATACCATCTCAACTGCTTTACCGGTTGGAGCTGTTCATATTATTAAGAATAAATCTCAAATTAAAGCAAAAGTTCTTTATGACCAAGGATCACAGAGGACATTCATTTCTCAGGACCTAGTAAACAAGCTTAAATTAAAGCCTAGTGGTACGATTAATTTACAGCGGTCCGGCTTCATTAGTGAAGATCAGAGAAGAGAATATCAGCTAGTTAAGATTACTGTTAAAGCTGGCAGGAAGTACACTAGACTAGAGGCTGTGGTTAGAGATACCTTACCTAACAACATAAGAACAGATGGTCTAGAGAAGTGTTTGACCTATTTGAAAGATCAACAAATTAAAGTATCTGATCCTAGTTTGACTGATCACATAGATAAAATAGATCTCCTTATTGGTGCTGATTTCTATCCTAAATTAGTTTATGGTCTCATTAAATTCAAGGGCATAAATTTCCTAAAAGTACAAGGAGGATTAGTTGTATATGGCAATATTCCTGACAAGTTTGTAAGTACAAGGAAAGCAATTCAGGTTGCTATGGTAACGAATATATGCTTGCAGCCCTCACTAAATTCAGAAGAGCCTGACATTTCCAATTTGTGGAAAATGGATAGCATTGGCATTAAACCTGAACAGGTAACTCACGAAGAAGCTTTTGTGCTTGAAAATTATAAAAAGACTGTTCAGTACTATGATGACCAATATTGGGTAAAACTTCCTTGGAAAGTCAATCGACCTAGTTTGCCCACAAATTATAAATTAGCTCTTAATCGCCTAAATTCAAATTTAAAGAGACTTAAAGGTGAAGGATATTTACTAGATAAATATGATCAGTTAATCAAGAGTCATTTAGAAAAGGGGTTTAACGAGGAAGTTAACCCTTTCAGGCACAGTCGCGCGATTCGCGTGATGTCGGCTTGCACTCCGCCAGACACAGTCACGCGACTCGCGTCCTTAAGGCCCCTTCAAGGCCCAAAAATATTCGTCAGAAAAAAACTTATAGGCCGATTTGCGTGATTTTTTGGCGCGTCTTAGGGTAGCCAAGGCCTACTGGAGGTAAGTCATTGGCAACACTGCTTTGCCTTATCAGCCTCAGCCCGCTCCCTCCAACCTCAGTGTTTGTTGAGCAGTCAGCCAGTGATGTTTGACAGCTCGTGGTTCCCTTTAAATCGTCCATAATTCTCCTCCTCTTGCCCAAGGCAAAGACCCTATTGAATCAGTGAGATAATACATTGTATGTGAACATATAGTGATGTGATATTGTTGATGGAACATTCATATATGTATTGAAAAGCAATTCTGGCCGTTAGCAATCGTTGGGCCTTGGAGCCAGACACATGGTCAGTGTAGCGGGGTTGCACCACTCCACCCCCCCCGTAGGCCGTATGGCGTGAGTGGAAATACGTATATAAATGAAGCCAAGGCATAAATATATATTGTGTGAAACATACTGTGGATGGCTTGGTGAAATTATGGAGCCAGCAAGCGTTATGTGTGGCATGAAACAGTGTTGTGAAGGGGCAAACCTGAAGTTGGGAGGGGAGAATTACCGGTGTTTTTAGGGCTGGAATTATTGTGATTCTGATAGTGTAAATGCGTATGGAATTGTATGAAATATACGTCAAACAAGCTGCGAGTTTCCGTGAACGAGTGTGGTGTGTGCTAAAAATAGCGTTGCCTCATGCTCTCAGGGAGAAGCTGAGTCACACACACACACTACATAACTCCTTATCTTCAAATCCGTGGTCTAACTGGATCAACACCCCTGGAGGAAGTGAGTTCTGCAAATTTTGTTGATATATGTAATAATCTATTACCATTACCTCTCACACTTTCAGACAAATATCCATTTTCTCCTACAGATTACACATATGAAAGAAAGTAAATCTCCACAGCAGTAACTATAGAAGAGTTATGTTTATGTGTAGTAGGTTATAACAATAGAAAAACATCCATGGAAGATGTAATAGTCTACAGATAGGGGAAAAAGAAAGTTAGTAGCATAGTCTTCAGGCCGGTGTGCGAGGAAGAAACAGTGTGTGTAAAAGTTGGTAGCGATCGGAAGAGTAACCTCACTTTGTCGGCCAATTACTCGAAAACTATTAGACTTATCGATTTCCTGTTACAACCATCATCAATACCACTAAATTCTACGTAAGATCAATACCAGAATGTAAGCCTTTGGTAGCGTTTTGGGGGGTAAAAGGCGAGAGAAATGTTTTTGTTCCTAGCGGTTGTTGTGTGACATGACAAGCGCTCGGAGTAATAACATCATTTTGTCGGCCAATTACTCGAAAACTATTAGACTTATCGATTTCCTGTTACAACCATCATCAATACCACTAAATTCTACGTAAGATCAATACCAGAATGTAAGCCTTTGGTAGCGTTTTGGGGGTAAAAGGCGAGAGAAATGTTTTTGTTCCTAGCGGTTGTTGTGTGACATGACAAGCGCTCGGAGTAATAACATCATTTTGTCGGCCAGTTACTCGAAAACTATTAGACTTATCGATTTTCTGTTACAACCATCATCAATATCACTAAATTCTATGTATGATCAATACCAAAATGTAAGCCTTTTGTAGCGTTTTGGGGGATAAAAGGCGAGGGAAATGTTTTTTTCCCTTGCGTTTATCAGTGACATTCGCTCGGAGTAATAACCTCACTTTGTCGGCCAATTACTCGAAAACTATTAGACTTATCGATTTTCTGTTACAACCATCATCAATACCACTAAATTCTACGTGTAATCAATACCCGAATGTAAGCCTTTGGTAGCGTTTTGGGGGTAAAAGGCGAGGGAAATGTTTTTCCTCGCATTTGTTATCAGTGACAAGCGCTCGGAGTAATAACCTCACTTTGTCGGCCAATTACTCGAAAACTGTTTGACTTATCGATTTTCTGTAACAACCATGATCTATACCACTAAATTCTACGTATGATCAATACCAAAATGTAAGCATTATGTTACGTTTTGTGCGATAAAAGACGGTGGAAATGAGTGTCTCTTCCCGGCTGTTACTATTGAGAAAGGCTCGTAGTAATACTCTCATTTTCTCTGCCAATTACTCGGAAACTATTGGACGTATCGATTTCACGTTTGAACCATGATGAAGAGCAGGAAATTCTATATATGTACAATACATAAAAATGTAATATTTCTCATAAGAATTCGTGGTTACGTAGACGGGAACATTGCGTACGCCATGCGCGCATCACGAAAGTCAATCACGCACGGAGTGCCTTGTACTTTTTTCGATTTACTCGAGAACTATGAGGCGTATGGGGTTTTCCCGTCACAGTGGGAAAGCTGGATAATGGGGGCATATTACTATGTAATAAAAACGTTAGGTCCCTGGGAAAACTTAGCTCTCAGAGGTCAGTGAAATTTTTTCGAAAATGGCTCTCAGTTTTTGACCATTTTCTCGAAAAGTATACATCGTATCTAAACCAGATTGGTTTCGTTAGAAAGCTGATGAAATTCTCTATGAAAAAATATTAGATCATTTTCCTGTAGGATGGAAAACATTCAAACGGTGATGTTGGGAAGTCAAAAATGTTTACTCGACATGCCTTCCAGGGCTCATAACTTTCTGTGCTGTTGTTTTCCTGTGTTTTGGTCATGTTTATCAGATAGAACAAACATCCATGCATACCTGGACATAGGTTTCATGGGAATACATTGATTTTGGGGGGGCGAAAATAAGGCAAGAATGTGTTTCATTCGCTCAAATTTGCTCAAATTTGCCGCGCGCGCGCTCACCGGCCGGGCGGCTTCGTAGTCGAAATTCCGGGATCAGAAAACTTATTGAAACTTATCGTGCGCGAAAGGGTTAAGCAGGCACAGGTTGGACAAAATACTCATTATATTCCTCATTTGGCAGTAATGAGAGACAGTAAGACTACACCTGTGCGAATAGTATTTGATTGTAGTGCCAAATTAGGCTCCCACACTAACAGCTTGAACGATTGTTTGTACACTGGTCCAACTCTAACCAAAAATCTATTAGATGTGCTGCTAAAATTCAGAACTAATGAATATGCCTTTACAGCAGACATCAGCAAAGCTTTTTTACGGATAGGACTTCAAGAAGAAGACAGGGATTTCACCAGATTTTTGTGGCCAAGTAATCCTCATGATGATAACAGTTCTCTGGTAACTTACAGATTTAAATCAGTCCTTTTTGGAGTCACTAGCTCACCCTTCTTGTTGCAAATGACGCTAAATTATCACTTAGAGCAGCAAAAAGAAAATATAGAAGTGGCTAACCAAATTAAAGATTCGCTATATATGGACAATCTTCAGGGGACTGTAAATACTGAGAAGGATCTAAAGAAATTTCATCTGATAGCCAACAAGATTATGCAAGAGGCTAACATGCCATTGCAGGAGTGGACATCTAACTCCACTGAAATAAATTCTGATTCTGAAGTCTGTAATAAAATATTAGGATTGTGGTGGGATCCAGACATTGATGTCCTTAATGTAAAAAATGTAGAGTGGGATACAGTTGATAGCAAAAGATCTTTATTAAGTAACATTAGTAAAATTTTTGATCCCCTAGGACTAATTTCTCCCCTAACTATTTCTTTAAAAATTCTAATTCAACAAACATGGACCAGAAAATTAGGCTGGGATGACCCTTTACCTACAGACTTGCTGGAGAGTTGGGAAGCCCTCTCAAAAGAATGCAACAACCTAGCAAGTGTTAAATTTCCGAGAATGGTGGGAAAAGAAGGTTCTTCCTATGATTTACATGTTTTGTGATGCTTCACCCAAGGCTTATGGAGTAGTTGCTTACATCAGTAATTATGAGGATGTTCCTATAATTTTATCTTCTAAGGCAAGAGTAGCTCCTCTAAAAGGTAAAACTTTACCTCAGTTAGAACTAACAGCCATGTATGTAGCAGTCCATTTTGGGGTGTATATCAGGAAGACCTTAAGTAATATAAAGATTAATACCACCTATATATGGTCAAACAGTGAAGTAGCTCTTCAGTGGGTAGTGAACAATAAAAGTAACATCTTGTATGTCAAAAATCGAGTACAAGATATGAGAGATGCTGATCCTGACTGTTATTATCTCCATCTCACAACTAAAGATAACCCAGCTGATTTGTTAACTAGAGGCCTAACTTATGATAAATTTATAAATAGTGACTCCTGGTTTCATGGTCCGGAATGGTTGAATAATAAAGATCTTTGGCCAGAACAGAAATTTAAGACGAAGATGGAGCCTAATGCGCTGACTGTCCTAGAAGTTCAGGAAAAAGAACTTGAACCCTTGTTTGATCCGGAAAGAGTTGGTAGTTGGAAGAAGTTAATAAAGATCACCAGTTTGGTTTTCCAATTTTTGCAAAAGATTAGGGGGAACAAAACTCTAAACCTAATGAAACCCCAACAATATTGGTTGCTATACTTACAGAAGAGTAGCTTCCCCGAAGTTTACCAATATTTTCAGAAACCACTTGTAACAAGGATGCCAGATTTGGTTAAGAGTTTAAACTTATTTGAGCACAATGATTTGATCAGATGTAGTGGTAGGCTGGACCAAGCTGGTCTCCCCTTTCACACTAAATTTCCACTGTTGTTGCCTAGACAGCAACATTTGACGAAATTATTGGTCCTATATGCTCATGAAACCACTTTGCATGGTGGTGTTTCTGATACATTGTGCAAATTGCGAGAAAACTTCTGGATCCCTAAAGGCCGACAAGTTGTGAAATCTACAATTAAATCCTGCTATACATGTAAGAGGTTAGAAGGACGACCGTATCATTATCCTTCACCACCACCCTTACCTAAAGAGGTGGTGGAAGAAGCTAGACCTTTTGAAATAATCGGTTTAGATTATACAAGCTATATGGAAGTCTTGAAACCAGACACCCTACAAGAGCAAAAGGTGTATGTGGTACTGTTTACTTGCGCTGTCACCAGGGCAGTTCACTTGGAGTTGGTCACAGATTTAACTGCCGAAACTTTTTTGAATGCTTTTAGGAGATTTGTGTCGAGAAGATCTTGCCCGAAATTAATTATCAGTGACAACGCTTCTAATTTTAAATTAGGATCCAAACTTCTACATCAGGTCCTGCAGAGTGCGGAAGTCCAAGATGAATTCACCAGCAGAGAATGTGAGTGGAAATTCATACCGCCGAGAGCTCCATGGTTCGGTGGTTTCTATGAGAGACTAATAGGCATAGTAAAAGGGTGTCTTAAAAAGGTATTATTCAGAAAACCAGTAAACATGGATGATTTACACACTATAATTACGGAAGTGGAATGCCGTGTTAACAACCGCCCCTTAACGTATGTCCTTAACAGCCTCGATGAGCCAGAAGCCCTCACTCCTTCTCATCTTATTTGTGGATATCGATTGGACTCCTTGCCTGCAATAACTACGGCACCCTATGATTTGGATCCCTCTTACGTTGAAGCTGATAAGTTAAACACTAAGTACCATCAGTTATCCAAATTGATTAACAAATGGCAGGATTCATGGAAAACTCAATATTTGTCATCCCTTCTCGATAGACATGTACGCCAAAAGTCGGCTAATAAAACGGATGTTGATATTAAGGAGAGGGATGTAGTGTTAATTCACACTGATAAGTCAAGGAATAGTTGGCCATTGGGGAAAGTTATTGAATGCTATCCGGATATGCAAGGGATAGTTCGTACAGTGAAGTTAAAGACGGCCCAAGGCCTTGTGCTCAGGACTATCAATAAATTATATCCATTAGAAACAGCCGTGAGTTCCCGTCCGGAGGCGCTTAATACAGCACTCGGGGACGTTACTCATGGCCGTAGGGATACAGACGCGGGAAGCTCAGATAGACTACAGCGGGGAGCTGCACAACGGTTCCGAGCTCACCTGGGGAAGTTAATTAAACGGGGTGATGTTTAGATTTCTTGGCCCCCAGGATGTCGGAAATTTAGGAATAATTCCTCCCATTTTCTATTTTAGTTGGTGATGGGCAGTCCCAGTCATGCCTTAGCCACGCTTGGAAGCAGTCTAACCACTCTCATGGTTTTGAGAGAGAATTCGGTTGGGACAGACTGGACTGATTAATTAATTTACGACAGTGCTTCCTCCTAGATGGGAATGAACATTATCAATTCACTTTAATTTATTAATAGTGTAAATAGTAATGCTTACGTAAAAAGTACGTATTTGGTCCAGGCCGTAACCTCCAGTAATCTGCCAAGCACTAGCAACAAGCAACATCTTCAACAACTCCGACCATATGGCAACAACCTACAAGCCTCTCCATTGCTACTCTTAAGCTAAGTAACTAAATGACCCTTAGTGGCGAAAGACTAGGCGAATAATATTTCACCAGGGATTCCAGCTTTTATTTGAGGATCCTTAAATAGATCGTTTAGTTGCTTAGTAGGGAACACAACCTACACGTCATTACGATCCAGGTGAGTCCTGGGAGTAAGACATATATATCCGGACAAATTATGTAGTGTTGTAGGCCTATTTTTGTCTTGTTTAGTGCAAGTGATTAGCCAGTTAAATATTTACGACACTACCGGGGGTATATTCTAAATTTTTCTAATTTTTCCCCCACACTTATCTTTTTTTTCTTTTTTTTTTTTCTCCTCCCGCTCTTTCCGTCCAAATTTTCATACCAACTGCTTTCTCCCTCTCCCATTCTCCTCTCTTAATCCCTGCACGTTCTTTTTTCTTCGTACTCCTTTTTCTGTTTTCGTCATACCCCTTTTCCCTTCCTTTTTCCACCCTGTTCGTTGTTACTTCGTTCATTTTGTCCATTCCTCCTTCCTTCTGTTTTTCGCTTTCATTTCCTCAATTATTTTTCCAACTTTTTTCTCACTCTCCCTTTTCATGTTACTTATCTTTTTTTTTTTTTTTTCAGTCCCGCTCCTTCCGTTCTAATTTTCTTACCAACTGCTTTCTCCCTCCCCCATTTCAGTCATTCTCCTTCCCTCTTTTCCTATTCTCTCCTACTCCTTCTTCCTTTCCCTTTTCAGTCCTTCTTCCCTTCCTTTCTCCTCTCCCTTCTCTCCCTGTTCTTTTCCACTACGGTACTGCTTCCTGCCTTACCTTCTTACATAGTCCATCTCCATCCCACTGCTGTCATCCTCTCCTTTTTGCAGTCTCTCTCTCCCTCTCTCTCTCTCTCTCTCTCTCTCTCTCTCTCTCTCTCTTAGCCGTACCTCTTTACTCGTCATGTTAATTTTGTTGTCTTTGTTACTCTTGCTCCTGGTTCATTTGTTATCCCTCTTTTTCGGGGGTCTTAGGGTAAATTATTTTTACTCGTTATGTATTTTTTGTTTCCTTGTGGATGGCTTATTAATTAGCTTAAAAACCACACACAACAAAATAGCACTCTTATACTACCCTTCCCAAAGAAACAAATTGTAATCCATTATAATGGATGGTCAGTGTGCAGCTCCTATGTAAATAACAAATAAATTAGTATATATATATATATATATATATATATATATATATATATATATATATTCTCCATTTAGACATTATAAGAAATTGCCTTCATGGATTTCATTAACAAAGGATTAATAAACATAAAGTTGGTAGCATCACTTTAAAAACATTCAGAGGAATATGTTCAATCATTAAATCCCGGCATCAGCTCCACCTTCTGCCTCCCCAGCATAAACATTCTCGGTGTTGTGTGTAACTGAGTGCATAAAATTCTCTGCCGGAAATGCATTATACAGCAGTGTTGCGAGGAAGTTGCTGTTGAGTTTTTTGTTTAATTTCACATCGGAAGTTTTTCCTGAACTGATTATAGCCTAGTCGTCTGACGGACGTAACTCTAAGGGTAAAAGGCGTCATAGTGCTGTAAAAGGACCTGATGATTTTTTCAAACCCTTCCACACAAGAGGCCTTTCTTAATCAGAACAAAACAGTATAGCAGTAACAATAATGAAGTATATAAAACATCATGGTACTTAAGGAGTTAATAGAAACTGTTTGTAATCCCTTCTCAGTGGAGTCTGTCCTAAGCTGAGTAATATCGTGTGGCCGTGTCAAGAATACGTAAAAAAGACATAATAGTACTAATAGGCTAAATTAGAGAGCTACGAATAGGACAGTGGCTTAAAATGGGGAGAAATGATGGTGAATGGAAAGGGAGTGGTGATGATAGAGTGAGTGGTGATGATAGAGGGAGTGATGGTGATGAAGAGGGAGTGATGGTGATGGAGAGGGAGTGGTAGTAATGGAGAGGGAGCTATTCTGATAGAGAAAGAAGGAGGTGGAAGTATTATGTGAAGGGATAATAATGGAACAGAAGATTAAGATCAGTGTGGAAGGATTGTATGGAGGAGTATTGGAGGGAGAGAAGATCAAGAACAAGGTGGACGAATTATGTATAGCGGTATACAGTACAAGGGCGGGAGGGCCGTGAAAAAGGTTGAAATTTTACTCAAGTGGAGGAGTACAGGAGGAAGGAAAGTCATCCCTTCATTTCCCAATCTCATCCGCCCTTTTCTTCTATTCTTTTGTTTAATATTCCTTCCCTTCCCCACCCCTTACCCCTCCACCTCCCCAACCACCAAATCCTTTCTTATTTCTACCATATCGTATCCTTTTGGCTGATATCTTTCCTGTCTTCCTCGCATTTTTCACCATTTATCCCTTTCGTTCTCTGTCCCTTCTCCTCTTCTGTTTGCCTCACCACCCATTCCCCTTTCCTCTGGCGGTCCCTACACCAATTCCCCGCTGTGTATCCCTGGATCAAACCGTTTCTCTCTGTCACGCACACACACCTCTCTTTGCCAAACCACACCTGCTGCCTCTCCCTCTTTCCCTGTGTGTTGTTTTCTTTCGTTTCGTGTTTTTCATTGATTTTTCTGCTTTCATTGCTCGTACTCAGTTTTTCTTTCCTTGTTTCTGAGTCCATATCTTATTTTCATTCCATTCATTTTTTTGTCATCTTTGGCTTTTCATTGTTTCCTGTTTCTTGGTTGTTTCCCTTTTCCTCTGGTCATCCCATTGTCATTCCTTTTTCCTTTCCTTTTTTGGTTTATTTCTATTTTCCCTCCCGTCTTTCTTCATTCCAATTTCCTTCCACACTTTTCTGATTTTTGTTTCTTTTTATAAGCTGTACATTCATGTTTATTTTTCTTTCTTGCTTTTTTATTTTCGTTGTTCTTATCGACTTTTTTTTTTTTCATTCTCATGCGCTTCCTAGATACTTATCAAGTTTTTATTTCTTCTTTGCTTCATTATTTATTCGTAATCTTTCTTCATTCCATTCTTACATTTTGTAATTGCTTTGCACTTGCTTTCCTTCCTCTTCTTTGCTTTGTCTTTATTTTCCTCCTTTCACGCATTTCTCCGTCCTTTCTTTCTCAGTTGCACTTTTCCTTCTTTCGCTTTTGTATCCATCCACTTCATCCTCTCGTCCATTTTCCCTTCCTTTCCTCGTTCCTCTGTACCTCTGTACATCTCAGTTTCCTCCCTTTACTTTCTCGTTCTCAGTCAGTCTTCCATGAGTCAATCCCCCCCCTTTCTTTTTACACATTTTATCCTTCCCCTACTTACTCTTCCACTCTACTGACTTACTTCACCTTTCCCTCCTTTCCCCAAACAGCTCGGTGGTTTGGTGGGAGAAGTCTTGGGTTGGAGATGACCGTTCTTTAACGCTCTGCAGTTCAAATGCTAGTGTTTTTTTTCTTTTTTTTTTAAGAAAACGTAAATGTGGCATAGATTATCTAGACTACGCTAGCTGAACATCAGATCCAAAAATTATAATATGGGATTGACTTTTGCTGTACTGGTATGCTCCTTTCCGTTGACCTTCCTTGCTCCTGTCCTCTTTATCTTCCTTCCTTCCTCCTTTCATTTTGCTTCTCTTCCTTCTTCCTTTCCTCCTTCCCCCTTCCTTTGCTGTATCATTTCTACTTCCTTCCATTTCTCTTTTCTTCCTTGCCCTCCCTATTTCCTCCTTTCCACCCTCACATTCCTTCCTCCTTTCCTTTCTCTTTTCCTTCATCCCTTTCTCCTACTCCCATCCCTTCTTCCTTCCTTTTCTACCTCCTTCCATTTTCCTTTCCTCCCTTACCTCCCATTCTTCCTCATTCCCATCTTACATCTTCCCTCACTCTGTCCCTTCCTACCTCTTTCCCCTCTTCCCTTTTCCATTTCGTTTTTCAGTTACTGGTACTTCTTCCATTACAGTACTTCCTTTTTTGCTTCCCTCTGACCGCTCCTTCTCTGTTCCTATTCTGCTTCCCTCCCTTCCTTTCTTCCTTCCATCATCGTGACCTCTCGTTCTCCGTCCCCTTCTCCCATCCCTCTTCCATTACTCACTTTCTTCTTTCCTTTCTCCCTTCTCCCTGACCTTTCCTCTTCCTTTCTTCCTTTCTGTCATCTTCTTATTCCTTTTTCTGTCTTCCTTCCACCTCATCCTTCCTCCTACCCTTTTTTGTTCCCTTCTTTCTTCCCTTCCTTCTCCCACCATCAGCCATGCGACGCTGACGTGAAAATCTACAATCAGTTTGCATTAAATGTCCTCCTAGGGGCTTTATTCATGTTTCACTTTTTACCATAGATATTAATAATAAAGGTGCATAGTATTAACGTAACATGCGGAAAAATTTACTGGTAAGGAAGAAGTGCTCGAAAGCCTAGTAATACGAGGAAGCAGCAGTCGGTTGTGTGGTTGGTGGTGGTGCGCCTACAAATGCCTTCTTCTCTGGGTTGATGTGCTCTCTCCCTTGCTTCGCCATGCCTAGTCTGTATCCTGACTGTAACCACCATTTTGAGTGTAACTGCGCCGTCCACCTTGACTTTTATTGCGCCATAACCACTGCAACTGCAGGTTGGAAAATTTTGCTTCAGCTGTGGCTTCCTGGGTGGAGGTAGGAGGGTCGGATTTAGGAGTGTTATTCAGCTGTGGCAGCGGGAGTTACGTAGGTTAATTACTGCAGCTCACTGTGGCTGGCAGAGGGATGTAAATTTACCCAATCACTGCGACGCAAGAGTTTTTTTTTTTATGCGAGGAAGAAGAAACCAAAGGCCATGAGCCTGCAATAACAGTTCCCTCCAAGAGAAAAACAAAATACAATAGAGAGCCAAACTCAAGATCCGATCATTTCAAGATGCCTGGACACACTGCGTTTGAAAGACTGGAGATCATAGGCAACAGGAAATACATACAGAGGGAGACAGTTCCAGAGTTGACCTGTTGCATAAATGAAGGACTGAAAGTAACGGTTAACTCTTGCATTAGAGAGTTGGACAGAATAGGGATGAGAGTTTGCTGCTAGACGGGTGCCACGCACTCGTCGTAGAGGTGGAGGAATGCATGCAGACAGTTCAAAGGAGCAGTGACCATTAAAGTAGCAATAGAAAAGAGATAAAGATGCAACAGTGCGGCGAAGAGACAGACGTTGAAGGGGGTCAGTAAGAGGAGGAGAGTTAATGAGACGAAAAGCCTTTGACTCCACCCTTTTGAGAAGAGCTGTACGTGGGGAGGATGGTCAGTGTAAAAAGCTAATTTGTAAAGGAAAAAAAATGAATATAGAGAAGTATGTGAAGATGGTGATGCCGTGGAAGTGGAACCAGGATTTCAAAGGGTTGGATAAAATAATTACATAAAAAGATATATGAGATGTTGTTGCTTATGAAGTGGGGTCGGGATTTTGGAGGCCTGAAGGATGTGTGAATGACTATGATCCATTGGGCACGTTGTTTGAGCCTTCCTGGTTTTGTGCTTTTTCCTTGTTTGTGGGGCCTCCCCTATTCCATCTTAGATGATGATGATGATGATGATGATGAAAAATTCGTGGTGACTCTTACCAATTCCCTGCCTCGCCGTTTTTCATTTCCATTCCCTCATGTTTATTTTCTCTCCCACTCCCATGACACTTATAATTCCCAATCTCCTTCACCTTCATTCCCTCTCGCCCACCCCTCTTTCATTCCCTTCCGCATTCTCTCCTTCATTCCTTTTCGTCCACCCTCTTTCATTCCCACGCTTCCTCACTCTTTCATTCTTACCCATACTTTCATTCACAGTCTGTCATTTCCATCCCCACTGTCCCATTGTCATATTCACTGCCTCTCCCTTTTTCATTTCCACTTACGAAAAATGAAGAAATATAACGAGTCAGGTAGAATAGCCTGCCACTCACACTTCCCTCACTTACCTATTCAATCCTTTGATCCTTCGCTACGAGTCTCACATGACACTGGCGATAACGAGCATAAAATAAGAGGCGTCATTGCAGTGAAGTGGTTAACTCCTGAGTAATGGAAGGTTTCCCTGTGACAACTAAATTCGTCTGAAGCCAACCTTAGTAAGTTATATAATTTGTCGGAACTGAACTAATATTTAAGGAAAGAAGGTTGACTACATGAAAGTTTTAAACTTCTGCAAGACACGAAGTGTTGGTGGTGAGATTGGGGGAGGTGGGGTGTTGGTGGTGTGGAACGGAGTTAATGAAGCGACTCGCGTCATCCAAGCCTCGGTAATTTGGAGACCAAGTCCAGCTTGACCCTGACAATGAGGCTCGTTAGCAAAACGGTGAAGGAGGAAGGGGGACCTCTCGCAAAGTTAGGGTAGTCCCATGTCTTGTCTTATCTAGGTTTGTATAGCTATCCGTTAATATATATCTGACATCCTTGTCTGCCATGTAGTTACTTGAGCTTTCTATATGCCCGTCAAACTTTGTTATTTTCCTTTATTTTTCATAAGTTAGTCTACCTTGGTCTTGCCTGGCCACACTTCCCACACGCGGAGTAACATCAAACTGGGAAGTGTCACCGATATGAATTATATATACAGTATAGCAGGCGAATGTATCCGGTGTAGACTGTTAAGCAGAAAAAAATTGTGGCAAATTTTGAAAATTGTATCACCAGTGTCGCTGTTATGACTAGTTTACATCATTAACCCTACCACAATCACCGGTGACATCACTGTCATTATCATTAATACCCTTATCTGGATCACCAGCATCACGATTTTTATTACTTCCAGTACTACAATCACCATTACCACTATCACCAGTAGCATAACCACAATCTTGGTTATCATCACTAACATTATCATCAATACCATGATGACTACTGCCACCATTTTCAAACAACTTATAATTTATAACTTCCACTACAACAGCTGCCGTAATACTTACATTTGATCCCTGAAACGGTTTTGTATCATATTAATTAATAATCTATAGGATATCCTCGGCAGCCTTGTAATTTATGGTCATATGCATAAAAAACAAGTGTCGCGCCACAACTGCAGACTCCAGGGGATTTGACTGGTAACCTTAATGATTTACAAACAGTTGGTTTATAATTCAGCTATAATTCACATTATTTTCTCCGACAAAGAGAGTACTGTATGTTTTCATCCCCATTTGTTTATTTGTTTTGTCTGTTAGCAGGATTACTCAAAAACTAAAAGGGAGATTTGGACCAAATTCTTTGGGTAGATAGCCCATGTCCCAGGGAACAATCGATTAACTTTGACCCTGATCCGGACTGTATTGCAGATTCTAGATCCGGAAAACGCTTTCTGCGAAACCCTAATAATCCGGATTGTAGTGCAGATTCTGGATCCGGAAAACACTTTCTGCGAAACCCTAATCAGAGATGAGAAAACCTAACCCATTATGAGGAGTAGTTTGGAAATTACGTTGTCCTTGTCGGAGAGTTGCGCTCCAGCGAGTGCCCCTCTAGTTTGTGTTTGCGAAAGTCTAATAACTTGCATGTAATTCGTATGTTTTCCCAGTAATGATATTTAAAAAATGCAGAAATGTGGTATTCCACAAATGCACAAATGAGTTGTTAGCTGTAAGAATCTTAATGATATATTTTTGAAAATACGACGAAAGACTGAATATCACATTACATTGCCTTTGGGAGATTAATATGTTATGAGTTACTCCACAAGTAACCGTAGATAAAAAAAATATCCTTGTTTCATTGAATATGAAATGGATAAAAAAATGTTTTAGACCACAAAAAAATAAATAGATGGCCGCACCCGTGCAGTCATCCTCTTATGTTTTCATATTATCTGAGAGGTACTGCAGTAAACAGTGCTGGTTATGCTTGTTGTGTTATATCACAATGGGAGTTAGATTTAGAAACATACTGTAAGTCTGCTGGGCAGTTTAGAGACAAGTCTGCTGGGCAATTTTTGTCGAGTGTGACATCCATCCTAACCATTCTCTGTATATCTTCGTATTTTCAAGCACTGTCGGTCATAAACGATGTAGACAATCATAAAACGAAATATACATAATACCAAAAATGGCTAAACTCAAAAAATTATTAAATAGTGAAAAGAAAAGCATAAAATGATAGAAATAAAAACAGGGGACAGTGAAGGGCTGTGGAGCGAGTGTTGAGAGAGGGTTGGAGGCAACATGGCACCCAGTCGCCAGTTGTTGCAACCCATTCTATAGAAGGCGTTGGTTCCTCTGCCTCAGGGAGCACAGCTACTTCACAAATTTTTATACTTTTTGTAGCAATGCATAGCAAGTGAGCATCAGAAAGCAATACGTTCTTCTGCGTCAGATAACAATATGTCTCTCCACATCAGAGAGCAATACGTCCCTCCGTATCAGAGAGCAGTACGGTCCTTCGTCTGGGGGAGCAAAGCAAAGTTTAATTGCAAATCCCTAGCAAAGCGTTTGTGGGATTAAAGCAACAGGTGTGTGAAGGGAGAGAGAGAGAGAGAGAGAGAGAGAGAGAGAGAGAGAGAGAGAGAGAGAGAGAGAGTGCTGGTGTGAAGAGAAGCCGGAAACAACTACTCATGTGTAAAGCCAGAACCAAACTATAGTACTGATACATATACACTTCTCATGCATGTACACTTTCTCTCATACATCTGTACTACACATTGACTCATACACCTCCTCTTTATCTCATACACCTACACTTCATCTTATATACATACACTGTGTAGTCCCAGCACCAAACTTTCCTTCTCATTCAGTCGTACATCTTGGCTACTATTTGTCCTTCACACCTACACTTCTTCTCATACGCCTGTACTTCATAATATCCATAAATTTTTATTCGTGGATTTGGTTACCTCTGCCAACAAGGTTGCAGGAAGTCATGTAATAACCCTTGTTTATCACTTTGTTAGTTTGTGTGTTTGTCCACAAGATATTTCAAAGTGTATTTATGGATTTCAACGAAACGTTTTGGGTATATGGATCATGGGCCAAGGAAGAGCTGATTAAATTTTGGTGGCGACCTGAGTTCGAGTTCCGGTTCAGGAATGCTTTTTTTGTTCGTTTGTTCGCAACATATCTGAAAAAGTTATGAATGGATTTTAATGAAATTTTGTCAGTATGTGGGACGTGGGCCAAGGAAGAATTTATTAAATTTTGGTGGTGATCTGAGTTGCCTGGTGTAGGCGTTGGGGGAGGTATGTGCTCTCTGTGTGGACGGAAGTTGTTAACCACTGTCCATGCCTGACAGTTTGAATATGTGAATAATAATACATTGAGAGGCGTCGATATTGAGGTGTGCACTATAGAGTACACTGAAGATCATCATCAGTCACTATCTTAGTCAGTACGGTAACTGGAATAAAGTCTGTTGTCTAGTAACCATTACATAATCCATTATATTCTCTTCACTGACTTACACTGAGTTTAGAAATAAGTCGACCTGTTATAACTTTACTGAAAAGTGTATACGTTATGCAAACACCTGTAGGTCATTACCTGACTGTCAGACATTGATACGAACGATGTCCGTGGTCTTCCCAGCTCAATATGGCCTTTCTTATCTTAATATCTCTCAGTTTTTGAAAAAGAACAACCAAGTTAGCCTCACTAGCAACAGCCATGACTTTGTACCCCAAAGGTTCAGTTTCCAAAGGCTCTTAAATTGTAATACCCAGAGATTCTTAGCATCCCTTACTCTAGAGCAGGTCTAACATTCTCCGTGGCTAAATGCTGGGAATTACGGACCCTGGAATGAAAGGACTTATTAGAGTGGTGTAGGGGGAGGGTTCTTTCAGGCGATTTCACAGATATTAACCAGCAGTCCACCGTGCACATGCTTCAGATTAATCTGAAACTACAACTACTACTACTGCTGCTTCTAGACAGTGTTCAATCAGTACCTCAGTCAACGCTTGCAGGACTCTTCCAACTCCCGTCTGTTCTTCCTACTGTTACTTGATACACATTTCTGTCCCTCCTCAGGTATATACTCTCCATCCCTACTTCATTCCACTACACTCTCACCCTCCTTCACTACACTCTGTTCCATTCCATTTTATTTCAGCGATCTTGCATTTCAAGTCAACTCAACTTCCCTACTTAGCTGTCCATCTTATCAGGTCTGTCCCACCTGATGTCTCTTCCTACTCACTCCTGTCTTTTCTCAGTTTTCTCCTGAGACCTGTTGCATCGTTCCACCCCCCTCCACTCCTCCCTTCCACCTCCACTTGCCAATTTTCCTGGCTCCTGCAAGACATAGTGTGGAGTACTGGTGAAATTGCCTTCCTTCCCGCCACTGATTGGTGTGAGGCACAGGGTGAGAGGGAGGGGATAAGGAGGGCAGGATAGGTTGCACAGAGGGAAGGAGAAGGAGGAAAAATAAGGGAAAGAAATGAATAGAAGACAAATTAAAAAGAAAAACTAAGGATTGAAGAGGACTAAGAAGAAGGAAGGTGAGGGAGCAGGAGGCGATGGAGGTGAATGAAGGGATTATAGATTTGAGTGGAAATGATGAAACATAAAAAGTTAAGGAAAAGGACTACAGTGGCAAGTGTTTTGGCCCATACTAGGCAGCTGCTACCTATGGGTATTGCTAAACTACCCGAGGACAAGAAGAACTAAGAAAACGGGAGCCCGGCTCTTACTCTCCTCCCCCTTCGTATTACATCCATTAAACCGAAGCTGGTAGGAAACAAAGGTAGGAAAGGCCATACCATATAGGAAAAGTGGGTTGGAATTGATTTAAGAAAAAATGATGGAAAACATACAGTGCTACCGTACTGTAATCAGGAAAAATCGTATTTTGTCGTGAGTGATTTAGTGTCATGAATGAATCTTAGGCTCACTCTTCTTCAGTCATTGGCCATTGTTTATCCATAGCCTCTCCTGGACACCTAGCTCCTCTCATCCATTACAGGTTACCCTGTTTTTCCAAACTTGAATCTTCCTATCTCCTTGTATAAACGAAAGCAGATGGCGTATTCTCGTAGTGTAGATCGCCTAGAGGGAGTCAGTACTAATTCTTACGAAATTTTATACGCACAAAGTTAATTCTAAAACCTCAGTGAAGGTGAAAGGCAGTTTGTTCCACTCGTCCACTACCGCACTCTATTGCCAAGCCAGCACTTAAGCTACCTAGTTATTAATTCAAGTGAAATTTGTTACGTAATTACGTTTACTTTGTGTTTTGTCGTGGCTACTGATTACCAATACCTCACTGGTATTATATACTTCATTTATTTACTTCATTATCGTATGCACTTCTGTAAATTACCCTTTGCTCCTCGCCTCTCGAGTGTATGCATATTCACTTTTTTTTTTTTTTTTTTTTAACTTCAGTACCACCAGACGGTTTTATTTAGGTATTATATCAAACAATAATATGGAAGAGTAGAACCACGCTGTAGCCTGTCTAAAATATCCTATCCCAAAAGTCACTCCTAAGCTGAATAAAACTGAATTAATATAGCACGGGAAAAAAGAGCACTAGACAGAAGTAGGCTACCCGCGCCCACCAGTCGGTCTGAGATCGAACATCTGACATCGCCTTGCGAGGTACCCTTCATCTTGGGCAGCTTCATATAAAAATCGAATTATTTTGTTTTCGACTGACCCATAGCAATTCCACCAAGTCTGAACCAAATCGAGTAAAAAGTGAGTCCACCTTTCCCTGTGACCTTGACATTTGACTGATTATTTCCAAAACAGAATCCCTCTATTCTTGCCTTACTCTGAATCCTTCGACAAAGTTTTGTCTAAATGGAATAAAAACATTACCATGTTACCTTGTTTAAAGTGAACTTTGCCATGTGACCATGACCTTTGACTTATTATTCACAAAACAACAGATTAATCCCTATGGCTAATATTCAACATTTCCACCAGAGTTTATCCAACTCAGATTCGGATAAAAATTAATTTTAGTTATTTGGTTTACAAAGTGAGACATAGATCAAACTTAACATTGCCCTCTGACTTTGAACTTTGATTCGTTCTTGCCATGCCCTCAACCCCTCCACTTAGTTTGGTGTAAATTGCTGGAAGAAAAAAAAAATCACCCTGCAAGGTGAAACTTTAACCCTGTCCTTTGACCTTCTGTTCTCAAAAAATAGGTCGATACCTTGGCTGACCCTTAATGCTTACTTTAAGTTTGGTTAGAGTTGGATGAATTTTGGGAGGTAATTTTGTTCACACACACACACACACACACACACACACACACACACACACACACACACACACACACACACACACACACACACACACACACACACACACACACGTACGTCAAGTAAAACATAACATCTGCACTCGCACAGAGGGAGCGGGTGTAATAAGTCAGCGGATTGAGGAGGCTATGCCAAAGATAGTGACTGTGTGAGAAAGTGGAAGGAATAGAATGAAAGAAGGCTTAGAGGGAGAAATTCAGATTTGTGTGTAGGAGGTGGGAGTGATAGGTTTGGAGAGAGAGAGAGAGAGAGAGAGATTAGCGTTGGTGACGATATTTTATCGTGCAGAAATAACAACAGCCGGCCAGAATCCAGAAATTATAATACACTGAGACGCACAAATATTCCCGCACTTGTTTGTGTTTTGTCTGGTTTCTGTGCTGCCTGGCATAGACGCATGAAGGGTAAATAGTATAGTTATCTCCGACAAGGAGAGTTTTTCACTCCTGCTTGTTTGTTTGGTAGTTTGTTTGTCTGTTAGCAGGATTACTAAAAAAAACTAAGAGATTTTGACCAAATTTGGTGGGTAGATAGCTCATGTTCTAGGGAACAATCAGTTAACTTTTGGGACCGATCCGGGTCATATAACAGATTCTGGATCTGGAAAACCCTTTTTGCGAAACTCTAATCAATGATGAGAAACCATAACCCATTATGAGGAGTGCTTTGGAAATTACGTTGCCCATGTCGGAGTGATGAGCTCTACTGAGTACCCCTCTAGTTTATGTTATTTTTTTTTTATTTACATCCAGTAGGTACAACAGTATTATTACATCATGAACCCTGTCTCACCAGTAAGATTTTTTTTCCCTACATTTTTTTTTTATAGGGAGTCAGAAATTTGAAATTTATATTCATTGGAAGTATCTCACAGAAGTTGGTTCTTTTAACATACTTTTATTTTCCTGAGGGTTTCGTTTATTCATTTTTTGTGGAAATCATTGGATGTTATTCATAAGAAGCATACTAAATTTTAGATAGTGAAGTCCTTTCTTTTCCATAAACGTTTCATCTGCATAGCAATACACAAATCAGAGTGTTACCAGCTTACTTTCTTACTATTAGGGATACTTGAATATACTAAAATTCTGTACTCCGAAGAGTTAAAAGAAAATAATTAATTGGAACATGATTCTCCGAAGTGTGGGAGTTCTTCCAATAAAATAAAACAGATGTTCAACTGATCATATTTTTCTTTAGAAACGTCACGAGTTGGAAATGTCGAAACCCAGTGAAACGTATTCAATCCATGTGAAATATGTCTAGTAAATTGATATCGTAATTTCAGCTTTAAAAAAAATTATTATAAATAAATTAACAATCCAAGGCTGTGAATCAGTGAAACTTAAATGTACTGTTTTGGGAAGAAGAGATATACTGAGTGAATACCTCGTTGTTTGTTACCAAAATACGGAGATTTATTTGCTTCTGTCGACCATCCTGCCTCCACTTGTTAAAATGTACACCCTGCCTACTGCATCAGAATGTTTGTTGTTAATTTATTATCATGAAGTTAGTTCGGATAGTGATTCACATGACGAGATTGGGGCATTGATTGTTGGGTGAATTATATGTAGAGAGAGAGAGAGAGAGAGAGAGAGAGAGAGAGAGAGAGAGAGAGAGAGAGAGAGAGAAATATTTACTCATCACTACAAAATTAGACTATAGAAGATGCCTTCTTACTTACGAGGTTAAAGGATATTTTCTACCTGCCACTACACTGAGTCTTTCCAAAGACTATTATAGGCTAATCGTCCGACGGCAACAAGAAAAAATTGACATAGTTTCAGAGGACTTGAGGGAAATTATTAACCACTCCTCTACGATCAGCGCTTCAAAACCTAAATAAAATCGTCTGTCGGTGGAAAAAATAGAGTATGGGGTGACTGTGTAAACTGGATTAAATTAGATTGTTTTAATCCCATCAGTACGAGAGGCCTTGCATCAGCTGAATCAAATGGTTTGGCTGCAGCAACATTATACTAAATAAGTCACCATTGTACTGCACAGGGTGATGGATATTGTTTATAGCCCTTTCACTACGAGAGGTCTTTCCTAATTTGAATATACTCGTATGTCGTCAATAAAAATGAAAAAAGAATTATTCTCACCATTTCGAAGGGAAGGCAGGATGGCCTCAACAAAAATCTCTAGCACTCAGAACGGCGATTGTCCTCACCCCGCTTAGCGTAATGGCAAACACCAAGGGTTCTTGTTGGCATATTTCACTAATTTGTGTGTCTGTATGGCTTGACCTTTGACCCCATACAGCCTTTAATAAATCCAAAAATTTAGAAAGGTGTCGTCTGGTAATTGCCCAGGGAACGAGAGTACCAAGTTTGAAGTTAAATGGTGAAGAAATGAAGGCATAGCACCAAAGTGAACACTGTTTAGAAAAAAGAAGGAAAGAAAAAGGCAGAAGAAAGAAATGGAGCCAATACAGAATGATTTCCACCATTGTGTGAAGACCTGAATTAGTTGTCGTGGTGGTGTTGGAGTTTATGTGTGTTTGGTCCTGAGTGAAGCACCAAACAAATAAGTCCAAACACTTGTGCCGAAAATGATGAAAGGTTAAGTTGGATATTATAATTATGGTAAGCTGATTTTATGTTGCTTAATAAGGTAAAAAAATGGCAGGCTATAATATGTTTAGGTAGATAGATATACCGAGAAAACAGAGATGTAGGTAGACATATAGAGAAACAGATAGTTAGGTGAGTAGGTAGGTAGATAGATACATACGGTACAGATATAGACATTGATTCATTAGACAGAGAGATAGATATAGGTACCGGTACAGTAGATAGGTAGAGAAACTGATAAATATACAGTATACAGGAGCTGAATACATAGATACGCCAAAAAAATTACAGACAAATAGATAGGTAACTGTTGGTAGAGAAATGTCAGTAGATAGATTCATAGAGTTTTCTGTTTCTCCCTTCCTCCTCCTCCACCAGCTTCTCTTTCCTTCTTTTCCCTCTTCTTTATTTTCTTTATAAAGTTTCTCTTTACACCCATCCCAGTCTTCTGTCCATCTTGCTTGTCCCCCTCCCCCCTTTGTTTTCTCCCCCCTTCTCCACTTCCACCTCTCCTTCCTTCATTTTTGTCTCCATTTCTGTTCCTCCTGTTTCATTTCTAACTTCATTCCCTTACCTTACCTTCATCTTATCTCATCCTTTCCTTATTATATATACCTCATTTCCATTATTGTTCTTCCATTGTTCTTTTTCCCTCCGACAAGGAGAGTATGGTTTCCCCCTGTTTCTTGTTTTGTTTGTGTCTTTGTCTGTTAGCAGGATTGCTCAAAAACTAAAAGAGAGATTTGGACTAAATTTGGTGGTAGGATATCGCATGTCCCAGGGAACAGTCGAGTAACTTTTGGGACTGATCCGGATCGTATTAGTTTCTGGATCCGGAAAAAAAAAAAAAACGTTGCGAAACCCTAATCATTGATGAGGAAACCTGACCCATTATGAACAGTAGTTTGGAAATTACGTTGCCCTTGTCGGAGAGATGCGCTCCACTGGGAGTCCCTCTAGTTTTTTTTTTTTTTATGTTCATTCCACCACCTCTTCCATCTCCTCTCTTCATATTTTGGGGAAGGGTAGTAACAAGAGATTTGGTCAAGAAGGTGTAGAAGATGAAACCAAAAAGAGATTAGAGATAAAGTACAGTACAGTTGTAAAGCAGAGGCTGTTTTGTGCCGCTATGGAAGGGATAAGTGTTGCATACTGTGAGTATGTGTGTATGGGTGTGTTCCTTAAGATCCACTATTCCTTCGAGCCACAAACCTTCACACCTCACCATTTCGGCGCTAATGCCCACCGATAGTATTAAAGACATGCGACTGTCCTCTCATTCAGGTCTGGTATAACGATAGGAGTATTCGCTAGGGTGCTGCAGTGGCCTCCCCAACTACGAATAACAGTATTGCAGTACCATTGTCGAGGCGTATAATCGTAAATGTGAAATAGTAATGGAAATGATCAATAAAAGACCCCCGCAAGAGCTCACTCTGGAACACTTGATAGCCTTAACAAGTCGCAGAGGGGCTTTCACACCGTCTGGGAGAAGGTGGGGGTTTGGGAAGATGAGGGGGTTAGGTAGGATTTGCGTTGGTTGAAGTAAGGGGAGGGTTAGGGTTAGGGAGGGTAAGGGAGGAACTAGGGTTGGGAAGGTGAGGGGAGTGAAGGGGGATGAGAAGAGGAAACTGAGGGGAGGGTTATGTATGCGGAAGGTAAGGGACGTAGGGGAGGTCTGGGGAAAAGGTGAGGCGTGTGGGGGGCAGATGAGTTTGACGAAGGTGGAGGACTAGGATAGCCTAAGAGGAAACAGGCCTAACCATGGTCCGTATGCCTTAGCCTCTTCATTATGATGTCGAATACTTTCTTTTATCCTACGGAAGACCTCTGCGTGTGAAGAAATTGGAGCTACACCGTCAGAACTTAAAAAAAAAAAAAATTCTTAAGTCCATTGCGATAATGAAACACATGTCGTATATTCACTAACTCCAGACGGTTATATACACGATGGAGAAAACCAAGCCAACTATACCTGAATTTATGGTGGGGTGCCATCGTATGTCCCGATGCCTGAGTGTCAACGTCACTGATAAAGGCAACACCTCATTTGTAATGGTTCCCACGTTCATCATATTTTTGTATATGAAACACACACACACACACACACACACACACACACACACACACACACACACACACACACACACACACACACACACACACACACACACACACACACACACACACACACACACACACACACACACACACACACACACACACACACACACACACACACACACACACACACACACACACACACACACACACACACACACACACACACACACACACACACACAAGTCCATTACGAGAGCTGATCAGTAAAATAAATTCAGTGTGCGGTGGTACGAAATAAGAACAGATGTCATCGTTCCAGAGGAATTAAGATGGAAGTGTATCGTAGTGTTAGTGCAGTATCATATTCCTAGAGCGTCATCGTAATCTAAGAACTCGTGTGGTATCGAACTGAAATTATGGAACTGATTTCTAAGCACAGCATGAGATTCAAAGTGTGGCATAATATTCTGAGTGCCACTGGACTCAGTATATAGTATCGGATTGTAAGTGCAACAGTGAACTTTCAGTATAATATCAGATTCTAAGGATAGTGTCGGATTCTGAGTGTATTAACGGATTCTAGTGTGGCATCGGATTTTAGGTGGGACATAGGATTTAAATGCTTCATTAGTCTAACAGCTTTTCTTTTATTCTCATCAAGAGTTACCATGAAAACGTGACCCCCAGTCAATTAGCAGCAACTTAGTATTTAATGAAGGCAGTCGTGATTTAATGGCCAGTGAGGGTTCCCATATTATAACACGTATCTTGTGAGCTAAAACTGTGAGGAAGTTTTGTATCAGGTGTTTCAAATAAATTTCAGACCCTTATTATCTTGAGAGCTGAAAATTTGTGCAAGTTATATACATGGTATCTTGGTCTCTAGAAACAGTTATCTTGTGAGCTGAAATGTAATATCAGATATCTCAAATACTAGAACACATGCCATGTGAACTAAAGTAGATATGTAAGCAGTTTTAATATCTGGTTTCTCTCTTCTAAGGACACGTATTCTGCGAACTAGAAAAGTGAACAGATATTAGTATCACACTGTTTAGAATACTGTTATTACTTAAGCTAAAAATATGAACAGGTTGTAATTCCTTCAGTTTCGGTTGGTCTGCACAACGCCGGATAAGAGAAACAAAGAGGTGTCAAAATTAATATAAATAAGCCGTCAGCATACTTTTGCTCATGGATACAGATTCTAACTTTATCACTACGAGATTTCCTGTTGGATGAGTAAAATCGTCTGGCAGTTGCAGCAACATAAGGCGTCCTTATAGAGAAGGGGTTGATTAATGCGTGATGTCTCAGAGTTGCTTGAGATCACATATGCTAAAATATTTTGCTGACAAGACAAAGCCTAATTTTTATATCAAGAGAGTCTGAGATTACACCTGACTACCTCTTACCCCTACAGTACTAGAATTTTTTTTTTTTCCAATTTTAGTTCGCAAGCCACATCAGTCACAAATTTGACACACATGAAACTAACCCCCTCAGCCCAGGTACTTTTTTTTTTTTTTTGTTCTTAGATATGATGGACCTGAGGTGACCACTGGTAGCGAAAATTTTAGCCCATCGAGTAAATTGACGACTTTTGTATAAATTCTTATCATCATTCGATTTTGTTCAACTAGACCCTTCTCGTTGTAAAGGAGATGACGCACTGTAGACGGGTTATTTATGTTCCGGGGCATTACACATTAGAATACTTAATATGGTATTAAAGTATCGTAATGTGTAATGCCATAAATGTTGAAAGCTTAAAATGGTTCATTGTTATACTCTTCAGAGGGCAGAACAGTGTATTGTGTGTTAAAATTATATATCATTGTTATATTAGGTGTTTTGTAATTAACTGTGCACACTCTTACGTTTTAGAAATTTCGGAGTTCATCGATGCTAAGGTAAGCAGAAATTACGGGACATTCTTAAAAGCTTTAGTGATAAGAATATAACATTATCTTACAATCTGAAGATTTAGAAATGCGGCTTTTCAGGAATATATGTCGGCTACATTTTTAGTGTAGGATAAGAAATGGGCGATTAAGAGTCAGGAAGGATTTGGAGTAAGTCTAAAGATGAAAGGACCGAGGAGAGTATCGTTATATGGTGTGGTCACATACACAGAATGGTTGGTAACAGGGCGTTGAAAAGGGTGTGCATTAGTGAAATGTAGACTGGGAGGAGGCGTGGGTGGTAACTGTATAAACTCTGCTAAGTTAATGTATGTTAGAGAGGTTTGGAAGTTCAGGAAGGAAAAGAATGGATGGGAGAAACGTATGTATGAAATGTACGTGTATTGATATGAATGTGACATGGGTTGGACTCCACTTTATCTTGACCTGTAAAATCATTTGACCTGTTAGAAGAATTTCGAGAACGTAAGTAGTAGCATACTAAAATAGTTAATGTAAGGCTCGTTTCATTAGGCACTGATGACCTTTCCCCTGATGTGTTTTCCGCTCCCTATTTTTTTTTATTCAATCCTCGTATCTATCAGTGAGAAATAGGGTTAGGTTGATGGTGACAATGATGATGACGACGACAGTGATGACTTAAGATATAGACGTATGTCTTCACAAAGGAGTCAGTGGTAGTAAGATGGTGTTATGTGTGAATGGCGTTAAAAGCCAAGTTTGGCGCAGCCCTGAGCAGTGTTTACAAGGAGGCACAGTTGTGTTTCCTCCACCGCCACCAGACTCCCTCACCACCACACTCACACCCATAAACCACATGCACTGGCTTGTAACTTAAGTTGCTGTAATGTCACTAACTTCATGCTTACAAAATTATACCGGCACCCATACAACTACACGAGACATTCAAGCCACACGCCTGCTCCCACAAACCATCCCCAATAACTTTGAATTTATTAACATCACTAATACTGCACTCGCACCACTGTATAGCACCCATACCACTACACCACACAGACACTACACACCCACATTCATAAATCGCCTCCACTAACTTAGAATTTGTGTTGCTCTTACACTAGTAACACCACACTTACACCACCACACCACGAGCCACACCAGCACCTACACCACTAGAACCTTACGCCAGAAATGCGCATAAAACGACCGTACTTATAAACTATGTGCACTGCTTTGGAATTGATGTTGCTCTAATACCACTAATATTATCCAGTAAAAAAATAAATAAATAAATGCCACGAAAACTGCAGTCACACCAGTACGCCACCTGCTACACCCGTTCATCACCACTCACGCCACAACACCAGATACATGACGTTACCACACTCAAGAACCATCAACACATACTTGTGACTAATGTTGCTCAAAGACTGTACTTACACCACCACACCAAGACTTACACCAATACTCCAGCACCCAAATCATTAATAAAGCGCTAACACCTTCGGCAGAGACACCACAAACTTATCTTTTAACCCAACAATGACCCACCCACACACACACGAGAGGAAATAGGATTTCTTTTTTAGATGGTGGTAGGGAGCCTCCTCTGACCACGTGACTGCGTTCCAAAGTCGTTCGTCACCTCCAAACGTCAGTGGAGCCACAACTAATGCTTTACTATCACCTACCTAGCGAGGCGATAATGTAAACGCCTGTGTCTGTGTCTCTGTGTGTGTTGCTAAAATTCTCAAAATCGATTGGGCACATTGTCTCCAAACTTTGTGGCCAGTATCCCGGGATATCTGGCTTGTTGGTTAATAAATTTGGCGACGCTTCGATATGCCTCCGCGCGCAATTGCCTCCGATTACTGATCTTTTTTATTTTTTATTTATTTATTTATTCATTTTTTTTAAAGACAGGAACACAAAGAAACACTGAAACTAGGTGGGCGAAATCCTAAGCTTTTTTCGATTTGGGCAAACCTGCTATGACACTCGTATGCCTCCAATTGCCAAAGGATTACTGATCTACTTTTTTTAGGGGTGGCGGGCGATGCGCATTCGTGAGCGAATGCTTTGGCCTTTATAAATAAAAGAAGGGACTCTGTTATCATGGCTTAGAAGGATCTGTAAAGTGTATTCTTTGGATCTGTAGAGTGTATTCTTTAATGGTTTGTATTAGACCATATTCCTTAGTCTTGTATATTTTTGCTTGGTATGTGTAGCTGTTTTGTACTGGAATTATATTTATATTATTGTTAATAATGCGTTGTATGTTCAGCCATGAACCGATGTTCGCCAACAGTTCTCTGCCAGCATTGTTTCCTGCCCTCCATAGTTCTCATTCTCCCATACAACAGGAGAATCTTTCCTTGTCACACCCTTTGGTGTGCGCTTCATGATGTTATCAAATAAATACAGTTTATTTAAAGCCTTCTATTGCCACGGCTGGCAGAGAAATATCGATGAACTTTGATTCATCACTGTCAGTGGAAGATGACATTTAAATGTAAGTGTAATGTCATGTTATCTATGTATTTGTCAATGGTGTGTGTGTGAGCGTGTGTGTATGTGTGTGCGAGGGTGTGTGTGTGAGGGTGTTGACCAGCTAGTTTATGCCTCTGTGACGTCAATGGTTTGGGGGGGGTGCAGTTAGAGGGAGGTGAGGAGGGATGGCCAGCGAGACCGAGGCGGGCAGACGACCTCCAGCCTTCAAGCAGTGTAGACTTGCGTGTCATTTGTAGGAGCTGGGCAGTGGTAATAAAGGAGTGTCACGACAACGTCAAGAATTTGATTGTCCGCTACAAGCTTTCTAGGCAACATGGAGGACAATAAGAAGACCGACCTTCCTACAACAACATTAATACCATTTGATGCTCGCCTGATTCCGGAGTATGATGGCTCCACGGACATCGTGGAGTGGGTAACACGGGTGGAGATGTTGTGTCAGCTCCGTGGAGTTGCCCTTGAATCAGTTCTCCCACTACGACTGACAGGTGGGGCATTCGCTGTGTGGTCACAATATCCAGACGCTAGTCGCTGTTCGCTGACAGAGGTGAAGAAAGTATTGTATGCAGCATTCGCCCTAGACCAATATGCAGCATATGAAGCTTTTACTGCACGTCGGCTACAAGCAAGTGAGTCAGTTGATGTCTTTCTGGCTGACCTTCGATGACTGTCGACTTTGTTTGGGGGCGTGTCTGACCATACTCTGGCATGTGCGCTCGTGGCAAGACTACCAGATGATATTCGTCGTGCTATTCGCGCTGGGTCAAGAGCTGAGGGACTGGATTTAAACAGTGTGCTGGCACGGGCTCGCGCAGTGCTTAGTGATGATCGTGCGGCTGCTGCTGGGACTTCGGCACCAGTGCAAGACCAAATGCTGGCGCAACTGCCTGGGAGAGCACATCGCCTTCGTCGTTGCTGGACCTGTGGCCAGCCAGGACATTTTGCTGCTGCATGTCCTCAGATGGGAAACGACATTGGAGGAGCCAGCGACCTCTCTTGGAAACCAGTAAGTGGCGCTCTTCCTGTGGTGCAGCTGCTTGTTGACGGGAGGCAGTGCCAAGTTCTTGTTGACACTGGTTGCACAGACACAATAGTACATGCCCCTTGTTGCATGAAGTGGCACCCGCAGACGACCAGCATCACAATGATTAATGGAGATTCTTTCTGGTGCACCGGGACAGGCAGTGTGACAGTGGAAACTCCTGATGGCCAGAGCACCCGGGTGTGCATGCTGGTGGTGCGTGAGCCGCCTTTGGGTGTGGATGTTGTGCTCGGCATCACTGGCATCACAGCACTTGGCGGCGTCATAGTGAAGTCTCTGTCACAAGTCCAATTCTGTAGCACAGGGAGTTGTATGGAGCTGCATCATCGACTCTGACACCACTGGCAGTGGATGTGCCTGATTTCAGTGTACGATTTGATGTAAGGCATCGAACGTGAATGGTGTCATGGAAATGGACGAATGGAGCAGCACCTGATTGCCTGCATAATACTATGGCACAGTACAACATATCCCCATCCATGCGCCAGGAGTTTGACCAGGAACTGGAGTCGTGGATCAAGAACGGCTGGTTGGTACCCTACTACGAACAGCAACATGGGGCGCCACGAGGGCTTGTGCCGCTCATGGCTGTTCGTCAGAATAACGGCAGTAAAGTATGGCCAGTGCTAGACTACCACGAGTTAAACGACTACATAACTGCCTTTACTGCTGATAGCGATGTATGTGTTGATCAGATGCGTAAGTGGCGCCGACACAGAGGTAATGTGGCTGTTCTGGACCTGTGTAAGGCTTATCTGCAGGTGCATGTCGATCAGGAACTGTGGCCGTTTCAGACAGTGATGGTACGAGGCCAGCGCTACTGTTTGATGCGCCTTGGCTTTGACCTCAACATAGCTCCATTGGTCATGAAGGCTGTTGTTAAGAACATCTTGGCTCAGGACCCTGATATTGAGCGTGCAGTGTTGCCTTAGGTCAATGATCTGTTGGTGAATGAGGACCTAGCCAGTGCAGAGCAGGTCGCTGCACATTTTGCTGCATTCGGCCTGGAATGCAAGCTGGCGAACCGTGCAGCTGATGGGGCACGACTGCTAGGGTTGCATGTGCAGTCATCAAATGGCCAGTTGAAGTGGGCACGTGACAACCCAGTCGACCCACCACCGACAAGAGTGACGCGTCGTGCTGTGTTCGCATGGTGTGGGCGGTTAGTCGTGCACTTTCCAGTAGGAGGGTTGCTCCGGCCAGCAGCTGCGTGGATTAAATGCCAAGCAAATGCAGTGACACAGGGCTGGGACGACATTGTGGATGACGACTCTCTGCTTCAACAGATGGAATATGTGGCAGCACGGCTGGTCAGGGACGATCCGTGTCGTGGCCTCTGGTGTGTGTGCGGGGACCAGGCAGTCGTATGGACAGACGCCAGCGCTCTAGCCGCTGGAGTTGTTTTAGAGATGCCACAAGGCGGTGTAATTGAAGACGTATGCTGGCTGCGGCGGGACGACAGTTCACACATCAACATGGCGGAGCTGGACGCAGCAGTCCATGGAGTGAACTTGGGAATCGCTTGGGGTATGAAGAATATTGAGTTACGGACAGACTCTGCCACAGTACATCATTGGATTGATGACGCACTGAGTGGTCGTGCACGACTTCGAACGAAGGCTCAGGGAGAGATGTTGATTCGCCACCGAGTCGAAATCATTCACCAACTGGTGAGTGAGTTGGGACTGACATTGTCTGTGAGGCTTGTCCGGTCTACAGAAAATCATGCTGAGGTCCTCACGTGTGTCCCAGAGGAGTGGGTGCGGAATGACAGACTGGTAGCTGGTGCAGCAGCGGTGGTCGAGAAAGACACCGCTGAGCCTAGAATTGCTGATGTCCATGTACATGCTGGTCATCCTGGCATCCGGCGCACACTGTTATTTGTTCGTCGAGAGAGCTCTTGACTGGTGACACGGGCTGAGGTGCGTGAAGTTGTGAAGCGATGTGATGTGTGCCGAGCCATTGACCTGGCTCCTGTGAAGTGGCAGCACGGGTCATTGGGTGTGACAGGAACATGGCGCCATTTGGCTATAGACATCACCCATCACAGTGGTCACGCCTATCTGACTATCGTTGACTGTGGGCCATCCCGATTTTGCATATGGCGGCAGCTGCAACACCCAGATGGAGACACCATCATTCACCAGTTAGAGCAGGTGTTCTATGAGTGAGGAGCACCTGCTGAACTGCTCTGCGATAATGACACCATCTTCCGTGGGCGGCGATTCGCAGCCCTCGTCACACGTTGGGGCGTGTTACTACACTTCAGGGCGGCATATGCACCAAGTGGCAATGGCATCATTGAACGAAATCACCGCACAGTGAAGGTGATCACTCCCAGGAAACAATGGTCCATCGCTGAAGCAGTCCACCTGTATAATGTCACACCTTGAGATGAAACATCAGTGACGGAAACCCCTGCAAATGGTGTGTACAGCTACGAGGTGCGAGACTGTGTACGACCTACCCAGGAACGGCTCACCACGGACACAATGCCTGATGGTGAGGAAGGCATGCAGTATGCAGTGGGTGATGCTGTTTGGATCAGGAAGTGTGGTGATCGCTGCACTTCGGTGTCGCAGCCCGGAGTCATCACTAGGGTCAACTCTCCGCAGGCGGTATACCGATGTTGATGGTATCCCACAGCACGTGAGAGATGTGAGGCCCCGCAGCAGCACCTCACTGGATCAGGGCAGCCAGCCAGACGTGCATGAGGCTGGTACTGATCCCCCACTGTACATAGATGTACAAGCTCAACATCCGCAATTGCACCAGCAAGCAGTGTCAGATGAGTCCAGCCCAACAACGACGGGACCAGAGGCAGTACTTCGACAAAGCACACGCATACGGAGCCCACGCTTCGATTTGGTTATGATCTTGCAGATCAGGATGGGGTGTAATGTCATGTTATCTATGTATCTGTCAATGTCATGTTATCTATGTATTTGTCAATGGTGTGTGTGTGTGTGCGTGTGTGTGTGTGTGTGTGTGTGTGTATGTGTGTGTGTGTGTGTGTGTGCAAGGGTGTGTGTGTGTGCGAGGGTGCTGACAAGCTAGTTTATGCCTCTGTGACGTCAATGGTTTGGGGGGGGGTGCAGTTAGAGGGAGGTGAGGAGGGATGGCCAGGGAGACCGAGGGGGGCAGACGACCTCCAGCCTTCAAGCAGTGTAGATTTGCGTGTCAATTGTAGGAGCTGGGCAGTGGTAATAAAGGAGTGTCACGACAACGTCAAGAATTTGATTGTCCGCTACAGTAAGCCATGAAAAAAATTATAGCTGTCTGAAAAGTTTTTCATGTTCTGGCGCTGTGTTCATTTACACTGATGCTGTCCCTGCAAGAAAAAAAATGACTACTATAATCGCGCCTTCTAACCCTTACATCGGATCTGCAATATGTAACTTCAGTCCTTTGACAGCAGACAGTTTCAGTGAGTTAAATATGATAGTCTTAAGATGGAATGAAATACAATGATCTATTCTTTTTCTTTTCTTCCCCCCCTTTTTTTTTTCTTGTTCATCGAAACTTTGAGTTGATACTTTTTCCGATTTTGATTACTTATGTTTCTAGGGTACAAAAATCGTCCAACATCAGCCGAAATGAATTATAAGTAGATAATTTAAAGTGAAAGGGTTAATACAACTGTTTGTTACCCGTTTCTAAGCAATGTAATATGACTCATTTGTGACTTCCTAACAGCCGAGGCTGGGCTGGTGTAAAAATCTTGTTTATACAGACAATTAAAACATGAAATAACATAATCGTTCATCAAGAAACAGAGGGTGACTTCATTAAGTGAAAGGAATAACAGCCAGTGACACAGCCAACACACAGTCAGCAGTGCGGACCCGCGGTAACGGTAAGTTGGGACAGACGTTTTAACCGAAAACTCACCATACTTATGTGATAAATTATCGAATTAACCGACGATTTTATTATTGTTATATTTTAAGTACGATATGTTGAATATCAAGGTCAGAAGTTAAAGTCAGCTTTCTCATAACAGTATTGCCATTTAAATATTTTCTTGTTTGACATTTTATCATTTCCGGGCAAAAGATAATTTTCAAGTCTTCAAACGACGTATATACCGTATGAGGACTGAGTTTGTCTACTCAGTTTTTTTTTTTTTTTCTCTCGCTGCTGCAGTAAGTTTATTGTTGTTAGCAAATCATAACAACAGTGCGTATATTTTGATATTAACTTTGCATTTTACTTTTGCAGGTAAGTTACGTTCCTCTCTGGCCATACTACATGTCTTGTAAGTACGAGGGTACACTTAATGAGTACAGATATTGATGTGGGCTCTCTTTTGGTTAGGTTTTCTTTGAAAGAATGATTTTTGACAGAGGTGCATAGATAATAAACAGTAACTCCTAACACTGTCGCCCGTCACATCTCCAGTCACCATTCACACCCCTTGTTACACCACACCCTCTTGTCACCCGTCACCCTCCTGTCATCCCTCACACCCCTTTTCACTCACTCACCGTCCTGTCATCCCTTACACCCCCTGTCACTCCTCACCCCCCCCCGGTCACCTGTCACCCTCTATGTCATCCCTGACACCCCCTGTCACCCCTCCCCCCCCATTACCCGTCACCTTCCTGTCATCTTTCACTTCCTATGTCACCCCTAACATCCCATGTCACCCCTCACAACAGCCAGTCACCCCTCACAACCGCCAGTCACCACTCACACGCCCTGTCATCCGTCATACTCTCTGTAACTCCTCACACCCTGTCACACTTCATGCCACCCAGACACAGCTCTCCTGTTGATTCCACTCTGGTGTCCTCATAAAGCTTTGTCTTTATGGCCCTTCACCTCCACCTTCCCCATTTTCATCCCCTCCCCCCCATTCCCACCTCAGCCTCACCTCTCCTTTTACTTCATACTCATACCCATCCACCCTTCACTCCCTATCTCCACCTCACACTTGTTTCTCACGTGTCATGCATATGGCCTGAGAGTGCAATATTCTCTCTTGAGATGAGCTCCCGTGGGGTAAGGACTTCACTGTGGAGGATACCATTAAACTGAGCAACACTGCGTAGAAATAACAAGAATATAGCAGCACATTGTCGTGGGACTGAAATGGTTGATGGAGATTATTATCGTCCACCCTTAGCAAGGCGAAGTGGTATAGTTTGTGTGTGTGTGTGTGTGTGTGTGTGTGTGTGTGTGTGTGTGTGTGTGTGTGTGTGTGTGTGTTCCCAGAATATCTCGAAAAGTTGTGAACGAATTTCCACCAAACCTTCAGGAAATAGCAACTAAATGGATGGTCAGAAGTGATTAACTTTTATTGAGGATTTGATCAAAGACGACCGAATACCAGTTGCCATATATCATATTGCATTTAAGCCAACACTCAGCAACAGATAGAGATAAATTCTTTAAATCTGATGTGTAGTTAGCTTGTACATTAGCCAATAACATATTTTGGATAATTTGAAATATTCCCGAGAAATGGCGAATTTGGCTTTGTTTCCATTTTCCCTTCAAATCAGACATTAGCATTTATAAAAGTTATTATACCATCATAACTCAGAAAGATGTCAAAGAATTTTCACCAAACTCTGCAGAAGTGCCCCGAATGTAGTCATCCTTTAATTACCAAGACACAGAAGGCCACTACTGCATTCAAGTTGGCGGACGATTAGCATTGGACCCCCGAATGCATTTTCAATTCTAACCTGTTCTGTACGGAGTCTCTTATAAGTTTAATAAAATCGACTGGCAATGTCTCTTTTTATCATGATCTGTCTGTCCAGGAATACCTGGCTTCAACTGCAGAATCACCTTCCAAGATGTTAGATGTAGTGAAGAAACTCAGTGCTTTGTTTAAGCCTGCTTAGTTGCTCAATTTATACATAAACATTATCTGTCCCGGTATATAGTATAGCTTTCATGTGTGACGGCCACAACTTAAAGCACTTCACGGTGACGCCAAAAACTTTTTGTTTTTTCAGCTTTCACCTTCTCACTAAATGCTTTCAACTCTATTTGTGGCAGTGTTTCATCTCTCTCCCTCTTCAGTCGCTTATACTTTTCCTCACTGCTGTTTTTGCACATTTTGTCTGCGTCCGTTGTCCAATTTTGCGGGCACGCAGCACGTGTCAAGCCACACATTCTTGCTGCTTGTCTTCTCACCTCTGTAAATTAAGAGTTAACCAGTTCTCTTTCATGCACAGAACTGTTCACTTGTGGAACTGTTTTCCTCAGTCGGGGTTTCCCGCTGCTTATAACTTCCAGTTAGGCGTTTCAGAAATGGTAGATCTTGATTTGGCGTTTTGTCCATCATTCTATGACTGGTGAAAAAAAATTGACGCAGTCAACAACTTCTCCTTTCTTATTGCATTAAAAAAATACAAATACAATGTCCACTAACCTCTTCTATACAGTGGCATTTTATCTGCAATCCGGCTACTGCCAGACTGTTTTATTTAAGTCAGGGGATACTGGGGCGAGGAGTCCTACAACCTTCAGTCTCGGTAGGGTGGGCATGTACCAGGGCCTGTTTGGTGAACAAAGTTTCACTGCCAGAGGTAGCCGGATTCCTGAAATACAGCATCCACAAACTGTGATCCGATTCTGGGTGGTGGGGAAGTTTGGATGTATGAGACAGACGTGTTTTGCCGGGTTACTGATATAATGTCCACAAGCTGTGGTACTATAAGACAAGAGCGGCAGAGTGGCTATAGGAATACATAAACATTATGCTGGGCCTTTACCGTAGGTCTATCATATGTGGGCAGTTGCACGACCAAGGGTGAACTTGATACTGAGATACAATATCTTCGAGTTGCCATGCATGAGGGAGGTTACCTAGACTCAAGAAAGCAATAAATATCACATTTATCACAGACATATTTTGTTTAAAGCTTCTCAGTCAATACTGTAGTGGTTGAGAGGAGATAAGGGATTTGTAAACTGTGACGCATGGGAGTCGGATGGCGAACTCGAAGTTTCAAAAACAATAAACTGGGTCTTTACTACTGGCCTGTTTTGTGTACAAATTTGCACACTCAGAGGTAATCTTGTTATCAGCATACCGGCACAGTTTTTACACGATGCAATGCATGGTGTGTTTCAAGGGGGGGAGGAGAGAAGGGGAACCATCATTATAAAATCATTTAGGTTTCCATTACCGTAGACCCGTTGTGTGTGTACAGTTGTCCATCGGCTGACGGTGGCGGTGACGGTGGTGGCGTAACACCTCTAGAACCATAATTATTTTCCCGTCCTTCAAAAATAGGGCTTGGAATTAGGGAAAGGGTTTGGCTGCAGTGAAAAACCGTGTGCCTTATTATGTAATCAAGAAGACAGAATTTTTCATTAATTTACACTTCAATGGCAAAGCTGAAGAAGGATGAAGCACGAAACGAATGAAACAAAGCTGATAATGGGTGTCTTTCTCGCTAGGAGAAAATGGCAATAAAACTTTTGAGTGTGCTGGAGCGCAGGATTGGACGGGGAGGCGCTAAGATCCCGATGCTCCTGAAAATGAAAGGTCATAAACTGGGTCATGAGCCGCCCTGACGGACATGCAGACAGGGACGGAGGACGGTGAGAGAGAGAGAGAGAGAGAGAGAGAGAGAGAGAGAGAGAGAGAGAGAGAGAGAGAGACAGACAGACAGACAGACAGACAGACACACAGACACACAGATAGAAGAGAAAAGAAAACAGCGTGAATCGACCGAGAAATATAGTCCTCCGGTGCTATCCTGTGTTTTTGCCTAATGGATTACCACCCAGTTTCGATAAGGGGATTCTTTTCCTCCTTCTTTTCGCAACCGTAAGTATTTTTTCATCTCCTCTCTGTCATCTTCTTCCTCTTCTTTTCTTCCTTGCTGTCATCATCGTGTTCGTCGTTGCACATCGTCCATACCAGGATTTTTATGGATATGGTACGTCAATATTCTCTTGCAGTAACGCATAAATATAATAAACGAGTTTTCAGTCTGAAATGTCCATAACAAATCCCAAAGGAAGAAGTACTGAAAGGCTTACTAGGGCTACGAATATACAGCCTTATAAACTAGCCTTGAGGTAAGAGTGAGGGAAGCGTGAAAGAAAAATGCACATGAGGAATTCTCAAGGTAAAAACATAGAAGTAGAAAAGATTCATGAGTGTGAGTGTGAAAAAGGAAATAAAGAAATAGTAATCAAGAATTCAGAGAAATGGTAAAATGCTTCAGTACGAATACTTTATATGTTTGTTTCGAGAACTTGAAGGTGGGTTTTATGTGTGTGTGTGTGTGTGTGTGTGTGTGTGTGTGTGTGTGTGTGTGTGTGTGTGTGTGTTTGAGAGAGGGAGAGAGAGAGAGAGAGAGAGAGAGATAGGTCAGGGTTTGTGCAATGTTGGAGTGGAAAAAATATTGATGATTGACCACACGATAACAGTGACGCTTCTTGTAATTTGTTTTTGTCACCACCAGTTGGCATTGCTAAGCACAGAGATGTAATTATCGTTGGCTTTAAAAACGGTACTTGTAGATCGTAACCTACATAAAATTAACCTCTTTCATACGAGGGGTGCATACGTTTCAAATTAAACTGTGATAGTAGCAAAAATCAGCTTTAAAATACTTCACTTTAATTAACAGGTTAAAAGCAACTAGCTTTAGTACCTGTGTATATTACCGTTGATTTATTCTTTCAGCGTGATTACTGTTTCATAAGTGTCCAAAAAAAAAAAAAAAGTATCAGGTAAATAAGTGAAAATCAGTTAGTCTCAGTACTTGTATGTCATATTGTA
Organism: Coenobita brevimanus; assembly: GCF_032717465.1. Lineage (NCBI taxonomy): Eukaryota > Metazoa > Arthropoda > Malacostraca > Decapoda > Coenobitidae > Coenobita > Coenobita brevimanus. The sequence goes on along the minus strand of NC_137024.1, from coordinate 7,776,935 downwards.
ATTCGTCTGAGTGTGTTTTCCCACGAGGGCTGGGTAATGAAAAACCTTCTGGCTCTTGTTGTTTTGTTTGCCCTCTGTCCTTGTTCAGCTGCCGGTACAACAGACGCCTGGATGTGGACACACTGTTGCGGGTCGTGTTGCAGAGAAAGACTGAGATCTTCTGGAAAATGCCTGCCTTACTGTCCCACCTCTCTCCCCTGTTAAAGGACCAGTATTGTAGACAAAGAAAGGGTCGGTGATTCTCTTCGGCCATACTCATGTCCAGGGAGTGGCTGAGGCGATGTCTTACTGCTGAATTCCTCCATAGGGAATTTGTGTGAAGTGCATACTGTAACAGACGTGGAAGGATGGAGGGCTCTGTTAAAATTGCGTGTCTTGCGATTATAGCACCATCCAGTCCAAGAACGGCAGCAAGCATGGACCGGGGGGACGGGGTTAAGGAGCGTGGGGGGAGTGCCCCCTTCTCAGTTTGGGGCAAAAGAATGATTACTGAAAAAAAGAACAATGCTACGTACCAAAATACTTGTGGATGTCTTATATAAATGTTACCGAAGAATCATTCCTGTGAAAATGTGAATTTGGTTATAAATCTTGACTTGATGGCTTAAATACATTGCATGGCATTTCCACTAGGAATCATTCGCTGCCTTTTTATTGTGCCGCATCAGACCCTGCAATTCAAAGGCATTCGAGGGGACATATCCGCTGACCTCCTCACCCACATCCTTATTCTCCCGTTCCCTGTCTGTCGTATATTCCTGACGCAGGGGATTGACGAGAGAGAGAGAGAGAGAGAGAGTTAGTTAGTTAGTACGCAAAAATAAGAGTGAATTAAGAAGGATAATGCGGAAGGAAGATGCGGTATCAAAAGGAGACGTGTGGTAATCATCTTCTTCCTTTATATTCTCTCCCCTTCGTTATCACATTTTTACCTCCTCAAACCTTTTTCTTAATACCCCGTAATATCTGTTTACAATCTTCTTCATGTATTTATCTTCATACATCATTTGTTCATTTACTTCACCTCCCCGTGCCTTTTTGAAGTTGTTCTTTCTCCCAATATCTATCTCATACCTGATTCATTTTATCTTAATTACGAGGATGATGTGTGTGTGTGTGTGTGTGTGTGTGTGTGTGTGTGTGTGTGTGTGTTTGCGCTCGCGCGCATGCGTCATCACCACCATCAGCACCCACACCGACCACAACCACCATCGGTACCTACACCCACCATCATTACCCACACCCACTATCACCATCTTCAGGGTCCACGCACATTACCACAACCTCTGTCAACACCCACCAACACCAGCATCACCACCCACACCCACCATTGTCACTTCACTCACAACCACCACAGTCATCCATCATCACCACAGTCACCCACCAGCACTACTCATATCCACCATCACTACTCACACCCACCATCACCACTCCCACCCACCATCACTTCTCACACCCACCATCACCACCCACACCTACCATCATCACCCACCCCACCATCACCACTTTCAACACCCACCACGTCCACCACCAGTACCCACACCCACCATCACCACCTTCAAGAGCCACACCCATCACCACAACCACTAACAACATCCACCAACACCAGCATCATCACCAACACTCACCATTACCACTCCACCCTCCGTACCCATTCCACCCACCATCACCACCGTCACCCACCATCACGACTCACCCACCATCACCATCCACACTTACCATCATCACCCATCTCACCATCACCACTTTCAACACCCACCACATCCACCACCAATACCCACACCCACCATCACCACCTTCAAGACCCACACCCATCATCACAACCACTATCAAAACCCACCAACACCAGCATCACCACCCTCACTCACCATGACCTTCACCACCGATATACCCGTACATCTAATGTTTACCACCTCATCTTCATCATCATAGTCACCACTCACACCTACCATCATTCCCATCGTCACCCACGCCCACTGACAACCTTCACCACTCCCACAACCATCACCACATACCCACATCATTACTCACATCACACCCCTCACTTTCCTCCACCTCTCAGCCTCACCAATCACCCTGTACAAACACTGGAGGAATATTTCAGTTCTTGGACACAGAACACACAAGGGTGGATGCAAGAGGTAGCTATTTATAGAACCTCGGAACTGGCTTATAACAACAAAACTAACGGGGAGCTAAAGAAAGGACCAGATGATTGCGTGTACTGAGCCACACTTCAATATCATAGTCAGCATCGTCGACTTCATTATCGTTCGGATCTCTCGTTATCATAGGGTTAGAAAGTTACTTCTTTAATTCTTTCTGTACATTTACATCACTTATTTTCCTGTTCCCTCCCCAGACGATGATATTCATTCTAGCAAGATCCCTTATAGTAAATGGGTATGGCACTTGCTTCCTTTACTCGATTCCTCACCCACAATATCCTTTCTGTCTCCCGCCCTCCTTTCTACACATCCCTACACATCCATCTTCCTTTCTGCTCGTCCATGTTCTCCATCTTCCTTATAATACACCCACACTATATTCTACACACCTAGCCCCCTTTCTGTACACCAACCCTCTTTCTGCACGCTCATCCTCCTTCCCATAAACCCACCTTTCGTTCTACACACACGACCTTTCTCCGACCACCCACCCACTTCTCTTCATACCCACTCCTTTCTATACACCCAGCCCCCTTTCTGCACAATCACATACTGTTCTACACATCCGACCACATTTCTGCACATCAACCTCCTTTCTGCACGTCCATCCCCCTTTCAATAAACCCGCCTTTCGTTCTACACACAGGACCTTATCGCCCTTTCCCCACCTACTTCTTTACACACCCACTCTCGCGTCTATACACCCATCTTTTCAGTACATCTTAAGTCCCCCTTTTCTATACAGCACACGTAGCCCTTTTTACACGTCTTCATCACTTCTTGCTGAATATTTTCCGCTCTTTCCTTATCCTTCCCTCATCCTTCTTCCTTCCACCTTATCTTCCCTCGCTATTTTCTCCTCCACTCTTGTGTAACATATTCATTTTCTTCATTTCTCTATGTTTCCTTTTCAGCTTCTTACCTCCTTAATTACCTTTCTGCTTTTACCCCGTTTCCTTTTCACCTCCCCTCTCCTCTCCGCTAACCTTCCTTTCACCTCTTCCACATTCACAGTATTCTGTCTCCTTATAATTTTACTTTCATTTTCTCTACTGGCTTTCTCTTATTCCTCTCCCGCCTTCTCTTCTCTTCCCTCCAGTCCCGAACTTTTGTTTTCTTTTCCATTATTCTATTCTCTGTCTTTCCCTTCACAAGATTTATTATTTATTTGCCTTCTTTTCCACTCCTTCCTTCCCCTCCCATCCTTTTCTTCTTTCATCTTTCTCCTCTGTGCTTCCCTCTCCTTTCTTCAGTATTGTATTCACAATTATGTAACCAGATATCCCATTCCTCTTCCTATTCATTCCATACATTCTCTCCCGTCATCTCCTCTCACCTTTCCTTACCTCTTTACTCTCCACTCTTCCTTTTTCCTTTCCCTCCAGTGGCCTTCACTTACTTGCTTTCTTCGCTTTCGTCCACTGTCCTGCTTTCTTTTCCTTTCGCCTTTTGCCAATTCCCACCCTCTTGCCCAACCCGCCCATTCTGCTTATTCCTCTCACCCCATGTCCTAGCCTGTCCACGTTTAGCTTCTTGCATCCTCCAAACACACACACACACACACACACACACACACACACACACACACACACACACACACACACACACACACACACACACACACACACACACAGATTATGCAGATGAAATGTAATGTCTATAAAGGATATTATTTTGCATCATCATTAGAGTCCTTTCCCCTTCCCTTCCTTAATTCCTCTCATCAGTCATCTCTCTCTCTCTCTCTCTCTCTCTCTCTCTCTCTCATTACATGTTTATCATTATATTATCTCTCAGTATCCTACTCGTGGGCAAGCATTACGGAGAGTGTGGTAGCATGTCCTTTCATGTATTCTCAAGTATTAGCAGTCTTTCAAAGCTCCTTCTGTAACATATAGAGTTTCTCCTTAAAAACACATCCCATCGAACGCAATTTCCACATTCTCTTCCCTCCATGCACTGAAAATGCATTCACACCTTCAGTATATCGGTGCTTGAAGTATTGGGTGGGGGCGGGTCGCTCCTCCAATGATTAAGTAGCTTTCCTTGGCTGTACAGACCGGTTGCCCATCAGGACCCCTAAAAGACGAATGTTCAGACTATCTTTAGAACTGCTCGCTTATGTTAGAAATGTGCTAGCCGACAGTTATTATCTATATACCTACCTGTCTTGTCTATTTAGTCGGGTATCTGTCTGTTTCTTTGTCTCTCTCTTTTTGTTGTGTATATCGGATTTCATTTTCTTATTTTTGTCTCGGTATCATTTTTTTCTCCCTTTACCCCTACTTCTGCCTTTCTGTTTATGCTTTCTCTCCCATATGTAGTTTTCCCTTTCTCTCCATTTTTCTGTTTACACTTTCTCTCCTTTTCTTCCGTGTATCCATTCTCTTCCCTTTCCCACCGTTTTTCCTGTATTTTCATCCTCTGTCAGTACATACGTCTGTCTATACACCTAGCTATATTTCTTGCTTTATTTGTTTATAATAATATCAGAGGTTATGTATGGTTCTTATTTTTAGTATCTACTGTACTGCTTATCGTCATGGGTCAAGTTCTCAATCGTTATGGAACTGCAATTAATTCAGATAATTTCTTAATACAAGGTCATCAGTAGGTAATTGTAGCTCCGAACTGGACCCATGTTTACATACCACATGTTATTAAAAATTTACCCAAGTACAAACGTCTGACTCACTTCAAGGCCCACGCTGTATATGTATATGTCTGTCTGATTATAGTTATACCAGTTTGTGTCGTTTATCAATATTACATTTACATATGACGAATCTCCTCTGTTTGTGTCCATCTTTCTATACATCCGTCCATCCATATATATAAATGATCTATTTGTCTGTCTATATCCGTCTATATTAATCCTTTATGTTTATCCATCTGCCTGCTTGTCTGTCTGTGTCTGTTTGTCTCTGTTTTTCCAAATGATTGTAGGAGAATTCCAAATGTTCATCTGTGTCTGTTTGTCCATCTGCATCTATCACTGCTTCAACCCGTGAAGTCACAATCTACATGTTTCTTTATCCAAACCTCTATCATTCCCTTTTATCTATCCGACGTCAATCGATCTGTCTATCTTGCCTCCCCCTGCGCCCTCAAGCGACCCTTTAGAATCCCACCAGGCTTTCCTTTTCGCTCCGGTAACCCACAGGAGAGAGAGAGAGAGAGAGAGAGAGAGAGAGAGAAAGAGAGAGAGAGCTCTCCCGTGTGTCCTGTTTGTATGTCTGTCCTAAGGCGTGTGATGTTCTGAGAGTAGGATGGCCTGGGGAGCAGAGTGAACTGATTATTATGTTAGTCCTGTACATTACGTAGGGAAAATGCTTGCGGCGACTGGCTATTGAAATACCGGTACGAATGTGGAATGGGAGGAGGGTAGGGAGTCAAGTGGAGGACGAGAAAGGGAGGGAGAGTTGTAAGGCGAAAATATCTTTCTCCAGTGCCTTTGTTGGGTTACTGTTGTTTCAGCACCAGAATTATTACCGATTACTGCAAAGCTGGACCCAAATAATTCTTTGAAAGTTGTATGTTCGGCCGCTTAAGAGTGAAAATATTATTTTTAATGCATGACTGAGGTCAGACGTGCTTTAACGTACTTGCTTATGCTTAACAGTGTGTGTGTGTGTGTGTGTGTGTGTGTGTGTGTGTGTGTGTGTGTGTGTGTGTGTGTGTGTGTGTGGGTAGTGTCACGGGGTTTTTATAATATCACTGTGTTTTTAAAATAATTGCTTAAATATTATTTAATTGATATTAATATTCAATAATATTAAGAGCAGGGAGAATGATTGTCTTGCTAATTCGAGCAACGATTCTCTAAGAACGAGAATTTATAAACTTTCTCAACAGCACACAGCAGAGACTAATTACTCACAAATGCTGAATTAGTACTGTTAGCCTCTGGAGAAAGTTACTTCACCCCTGACAATAAATAACTAATACTAATATCAGGTCCTTGCTGATGCTTAACTCCTGGCACAACGGATTTTAAGTTAATACAACAAGACTGGTCTAAGTACCAGTTATGAATAGTAAAACGTCTATGCAAGATAGGAGCTATGTGGGAAATAAGCTTAATTATGGAGAAATGAAACAAGAGTTTACTTTACATTAAGCTCAAGAAAAGGAACTGTTAAATTTATTGATTACAAAAATAAATTTAACGTTACATTTCAAATCAATTAAATGAGATCGCACTCACTCACTCACACACGAGCTAAATCCTTACGCCTAGAAGAAAAACACCTTAACTAAACTCTTAAAACTAGGATTACAAAAAAGGAATACCGGTCGATGAATGCTGTGTATCACCCGGGGGGTGGGAGTACTGGGCAATCTGTACTAGTGGAGCTTGGGTGCTAGCTGACCTCTCACACTTCTTGAGCACAGGACCTCTCTCCGTCACAACAAACACTAGACTGAATTCAAATGATGTATAGGCAGGATGCACAAGCCACCGGAAGAAGGCGTGGCTAACGGTTGAGGCAAGCAGGGGCGAACAATAAAGAAACAATTGTATCGCTCAGTAGAGCACTTAGTGACGTGCATTAAATCGGTCACTTTTGAAAGTGACGAATGTTTTGAAAAGTATACTCCGAAATGGAGAGAGAGAAACGGTTAACTGAGCGATACACAGTGAGTTTTCCACTAATAGTTCGTGGCTTCTCACAAAAGGAAAATGTCGCGAATTGATTCGTGACAGGTAGATGTCTTCACATGTCTTCTCTCTTTCATAATACTATCATTTTTTTCATTGGGGTCGTTTTACCTTCACGATTGCTACATACGTATTTTTTAATATATTTTTTTCTGCCTTTTTTGTCGCTGTATCTTTTATCCTCTTATTTTGTATTTTTCCTTAGCCTTTTGTTCTGATTGTTAACTGTTGCTTTGAAGTTCCTCTTCTCCCGTTCTTGGTGTGGCTTACATACCATTTGTTTGGTAATGGTGTTGGGGTATGTGTGGAGGGTGGCAGAGGTTTTGGGGTATGGGTGGAGGGTGGCAGAGGTGTGGGGGTGTGGGTGGAGGGTGGTAGAGGTGTTGGGATGTGGGCGGAGGGTGGTAGAGGTGTGGAGGTTATGAGTGGAGGGTGGTAGATGTATGGAGGTATGAGTGGTAGAGGTGTGGGGGTATAGGTGGAGGGAAGTAGAGGGTGTGGGGGTATGGGTTGACAGTGGTAGAGGTTTGAGGGTGTGGGTGGAGGGTGGTCGAGGTGTGGGTGTGGGTGGACGGTGGTAAAAATGTGGGTGTGTAGGTGGAGGGTGGCAGAGGAGGGGGTGAGGGTGTTGGAGTCATGGATGGTTGCGACATAAATTAGTTGTTCTTTGTCTTCTCATGGTCACTTATGGCTGGAGTTACAAATGACTATTATGCCTGATGGGTTTGTTTGAATGTTATGTAAATATAGGCTTTGTAAGATGTGTGGCCAAATTTTAGCACGATAAATTGTTTTCCCTTCTCTAAAGCGATATTTCTTCTCCTTTATTAAGTTTGGCTTGGATCTCCGCTCATCGCCTTTGTAGTACGTTAAAATTTTTGGTTTACTTGAGAAGGGTTAAACTAATATGCATGTATTCTTCCATTAATACACCACGTCGTGTTCATATGTTGAAGGTATGCGAAGAGAACATGTAAATGGGAAGTGTACAGGTATATATGGAGCAAATATGTATATAATTAGTAATGTACAGTTAATTTTGATAGAACCACGTAGGCTAACCACATACGCCTTCCCCCCCCCCCCATCAGATAGAAGAGCCTTCCCTTCTCTGTTTACAAAAAAATTCTAGGACTATATTTATTAGACTATGCTTTATTGGAAGAGCTGATAACATCATTATATATATTTACCAATTTAATTTTGACAATAACTGAGACATGGTCGGGGAGATGTGTACAAGTAAAAAACGGATAGCATCATTAACCTAAACAGAAAAGTATTATGAGAAAAGCCTTTAATGTTAGTAAAGGCTGAGAAGGCCATGGAAATAAACTGAGACCCAAGGCAACATTAACTTCTAATGCTGGAGGGATATTTTATTGATTCAATCATGTTGCCTCCTGATAACTGTATTAAACTTGGGAAGGGTTTGATGTAATGAAAGGGCTATATCTAACCAGTTGAAATAATTCTTCTGTATTGCTTGGAGACTGGAGAGACTGATCAATGTATGACCTTTACCCTGGATGTAACACTTTTTTAGCCCCAAGTATTACAGAACAAGAAATATACAGTCTATATATATATATATATATATATATATATATATATATATATATATATATATATATATATATATATATATATATATATATATATATATATATATATATATATATATATATTCTCAAACCCCAACTTTTACTTCCCGACGTATTTTTCATTCCCAAATATTGATACCTCACTGTTATGTTTTTAAACCTTGTTCAGTTCAACATTAGACGCAAACACTAAAGCTTTCATTATTGTTTCAAATTACCTCTTTCTCTACATAGCGTCTCATAATGACGTTGTTTGGTTGGCATTGTTATAGTTTAATGAGATTCAGGTTGGACTCACAGAGGGAGATTGAGTGGCGTGGGCATGGGTGGGTTGATGGGGGGTTTGTTCCTCCTGGCGTCTGACTGTTTTTTGTATATTATGTGTCTACTAGTAAAGGAGTGAATGGAGGTTGTATATAGGCCCGTCATCTGAAAATTCTCTCCCGGGCTAAACAGGATCGTTTAAGGACCCACTTATATTACCATGGTTGTACTATATATGCATTAAAAACTAATAAAGTAGACCTCATCGATTCAGCATTCTACAAGCATTTTTTTATACTACCGTTACACTATGTCAGCACATATTTTTGCAGTGCATTTCTCAAATGAATTATTTGACTTTGAAAGGGCATTAATTTTTTGCCTCTCACTGTCGTCCCAGTTTCCCTAACATAAATATTCTTGTCATCTAAACAGACAGGTGAAGCAGCAAGGAAAGAAGAGAGAAATTTTAGGCGAAATTACAAGAAAGACATTACATGTAGCAGCAAAAGCCTTACGCATAAACTACGAGTCTTTTAATAATCATAGTAAGAAAAACAAAACGCTACAACTTACAGCCCGAAAGTTGAGTCACACTCAACTTAATCCACCTCTGAAGAAAAGCATAAAATCTACATACCGGTATGAAATTTTTATAGATCGATTAATAGATAGATAGATAGATCTGTATCTATCTACCTATCTATACTTGCATACATACATACATCCATGTGTATAATACGTTGTACAAACCACTAAATTATTTTTATATAACTCACTATAATTCTGCAGTAGTGATGGCGTTTTGTAGGCTGTCATTAACTTCTCAAGTTCGAGAATTTCTCAAGCAGAGTAACATTGTCTGGAGATAACAAGAATGTAGTAAAAATGCGTCCTCGTTCTGAATGACTTAAAATAAGTTTTACTTGCTTTCATACTGTGCTTTTTTTTTTTTTTTTTTAATGTATTCTTCGTTTCCTCACGATTTTATTCGGTGTAGAAGAGTTTCGAACTGCTCGTGTTTTATATACCTTTTACTGATCTCTTTACTATGAGAGGACACCAATGATCATTGAGAGATTTGGTGGCAGCAAGGGAAAAGATGTCATCGTGGTAAAGTGGATGACATTATTTATTCTTTTAAGATCACTAACATCTAGTAGGGTGTGAGTGGGTACTGCAGGAGATTTATGAATATATTAGGTCTACTTCTGAAGATGCTTTCATTACGAGTTTACACAGTTTTGGGCAACTTACAATGACTGAGTTTAGGCGTAGCGCAGGTGCCTCGGCGTTCTCATTAATCTTCCCCGTTACTGATTCTCATAATACGCCCGTATTCTAGTTGGCTTACCAGGCTTCCTACCACCTCGTTCTATACGATTTTAAATCATTATTTATTTACTGCTTGCTACACTTCAGTATTTTATTTCTTGTTACTACCTGCGTCGCGAGATTCCAAGTATACATGAGCAGCATATGAATACTTTTGCATGATGATGATGATGATGATGATGATTGAGAGTAGCGATTGATGATGATAATTTAGGTTGACGATGGTGGTGATTTATGGTAATGATTGATGAAAATGATGATTGATAATGACGATGATGATGACGATGATTGATGATGATGATGATGATGATGACGACTGATGATGACGATGCTTGATGATGATGATGATGATGATGATGATGATGATTGATGATGGTGATGAATGATAATGATGATGGTTGATGATGAAGGTTGATGATGACGATGGTGATGATGATGATGATGATGATGATGATGATGACTGGATGAAGTTATGAAATGAATAATCAGCATGCCCATGCTGGCTAACCTACAATGCTCATCTTTACGTGGTACATTACCCCGCCCTACCCCGCCACCCACCACCATCCCATCCTCTCCCACCCACACCTACCCAGCTTGCCCATCTTTTTTGTACCCCAAACCTCCACCCCACACCCAACTTATAAGAGAAATTGGTCGTCATCGCCAACCGTGTCCCCGATGCAACGCCGCCTGGTACAATACCATGACCGCTTATTGATGTTATTCTTAGTAAGTATCACCAGACAATATTACTGAGCTTTGATGAGACCTTTCTTACTGGAATGGTAAGAAACAACCTCCCTGACCCATTCACAAATAGATGTCTGCCCTGAACCTGAGCACAGTAGAAGTGCCTATTAAAGATTATAAAAGCAAAGACATCATTGTACTGAAGGAGATAACACGCACGGTATGAGGAATGACGGGAACTGAAGAACCAAAGATTGGTTCGGTAAATCACTGCATCAGGAAATATTCACAGAAACTGACGTGCTTTTGATAACAGATACATACATTACGAACAATCCCAGCCATTATGTGTGGGGGGTATATAGAAATGGCGTGAATTGGAAGGGGACACATGCGAGATATGCCGGTACATCGGATTGGCGGTTTTATTTAATTTATTTAATTGACAGCGTAAATAATGGAATATAATTTTCGCTGTGTTGGTGGGGGCGCTCACCATCCACTTATTCGATTAAGTGCTGCTCTCAGGTGCCTGTCCTGTCCTCTAATCCTTCCTTCTTTCCTTCCTTCCACTTTTGTCCTTACTTCCTTCATTCTTTCCTCTCCCTTCTGTCTACGGGTGACTCTACACGGAGTGACAAGCCAAGTGGTTTCCTGTACACCAGGAAACCAATTACTACGCTGGGTGGTATAACCATATAACCAAATTATGGCCCCTGGTGTTTTAGTTGGCAATTAAGGTGCTGCAGTCGGATTGAGCCATTGCAGGTTTATATCCAACGGGTGATTGGAGTTTACTGTTCACGTAATTCCACTCAAGGATGAGTGAGGCTGGTCACTCTCGTCTTAAATGTCAGCACTAACTTGCTTAACCTCGGGCTCCAACAAATCTCATGGGGCAATACAGGATTAGATGATGAATAAATGAAAAAAAAAAAAAGTATGACAAGAAAATAAAGTAATCAAGCGTTGCATAAAAAAAAAAAAAAAAAAAAAAAAACAGTATTCCGTTGACATAGCATACTTAGTAACCAGTCTGGTACAGTACATGTATATCACCATGGTAAAAGGTAGGTGATGTTTTTGGCCGCTTCCGTTTGAAGTTACTTTTATGTTAGTAACAGTTGATCAGATCCAGATTAGATTCAGATATGAAAATCATAGGTCAAAGGTCACTTTCTCTGAAGTGAAAAGAAATATACTGAATATATTATTTCTCCTTCAGTTCAGTGACATTTTATATTAATTTACTGGCTCTCTCCAGGCAGTGTTAGTCTGCATGGGGATTTTTTTTTTTTTTTTAGCATTAGGGAAGACTTTCACTTCCCCTCAGTATTATGAGTCTCTACTAAGTTGAATGAAATCGTCTGGACGTATAGAGAGTAAACCAAGTAAGACGCCAGCAATTCCAAGGGGTTAAGGGAGTGGATGTTCGCTGTCATGCAATGATCATCAAAGATATTGCATAAACATATAAAACGTTATAGTACCTTGTAATAACATGTTACTCTAGAAATTACATTTTTAATGTTTCCCTATTTAAAAATGAGTTCATACATATTGTAGAAGGTGACGAAGAATGGCAGACGTATGGGACTGGAATCCAGCCCTCCGTGTAAAGGTGTAGGAATGACCAATTCAACCATCCAGTGCTACAAGCAGCCTCGTAGCACACTCCATTTACCAGACTGGGAAGTTACCAATGGAAATCGAAGAACAACGAGAACACACTTATGGCTTTGATTAGCTTTAACCGTCGTAAGTAAATATTGATGAAATGAAGTATCTATAGAAACTGAAGATAGCACAGACAATTTATTTTTCAGGTGAGAAAGTTTCTTTTTAATTCAGTGTCTATAAGTGGATATGAAGATCAAAGGAAATACAGTTCTATTACAAGAAAAAAAAAAGTTTTATCTGATGCTGGAAATGTACAAGTATGTTTTATATATATATATATATATATATATATATATATATATACCGGTATGTCAACATTTACACCTTCACTGGAATGACATCTTACATGCTTTATATTCCCACTGCCCGCCGGTTTTCCTTAACATACCCACCGTAGAATTAGAGGAAAGCATAATGTATACACGGATATTATAACCAACAGGAAATAGTGTAATTTTTCTTTTTGTTTTTTTGTGGGGTGAAAGTAAGATCGTAGTGCCAGTATAAATGAATAACAAAAATACTGATTCAGTTACTTCAGGAACTGGTCATGAATGTCAATAAATCTAGAGTGGGAGTGGCGGGGAACACAATTATTTTATGGAAAAGTTTGGTTTCGTGATGCGAGCAGTGGCGAAGGGATTGAGTTACCGCCCACTTAATTTTGCTGACAGGCACCAACGCACCATGGATACACAAACATTGTTTAAAGTGGTGGTGTTATAAATGATGGTGGCAATGATAAAGGAGTACAGTTACCGCAAATGAATATTACTGACAGGCACCAGCACACCCGTCTTCTGTTGCTGTCGGAACGTTGTGGGGAAAGAAATCTCCTTGCATGAGCTTAGAGCCGCATTCACCGTCGATTTGTTTGCTCACATCGGTTTTATAATGTGAGAGAAATGTTATTAGATTTCATTACTTCGCTGCTGAATGCTATCTGTAATTTGGCAAGCAGTACCAGTAAAAAGCCTTTGTCGGCGAGGTACGAGCGAGGCCATTTAAATCCGAAAGCATTGAAATGTCGCTTTACACCCGAGGATGCCTAGTGTATATTGATGGCTATCCACCTACCAAGTTTCATGCCTTTACGACAAACTGTCTGGCCTATGACCCCCTTTTGAAGATTGTCGACATGCAGCACATGGCGCGTGTCACGTGCCACGTGCAACGCCTGGGTGTGATGAAACCTACCAAAAACGAATCTTAAAGATTTTGGCTATCATATGGTGCAATCGACGCAATGATCGACCCTGTGGTTGTTGAGATATAAGCTTCTCAAAAGCGTTACGGTAAGGCCGGGCCGGGTCGGGCCGCTCATATGTGAGAAAATGGCACTACTTGACGAGAGACTCACGAGGGCTCCGCCCTCGCTCGTAATCAGTGTTAACAAACATATTGTCAATACTGTGCCAGGAAATTAACCCAGAATCTCAGATGAGAGCCAGGCAGCTTTGCACTGTACCACTACCAGGTAAATGTTGTTTCATCTGTCAGAACAGGTTTCCTTTATAGTACCGGTACAGTATTACCTCCATCTACTGGTGACATCTGCCCAGTAGTGACTGTCGGTAGCCTAGTTGGTGCTTGGCATAAACCTTGGACCTAGCTTGTTTAACTCCTCCAGCACGATGACGTCCTTTTAGTTTCTTCGTACCGCCAGACATTTTTTTTTTTTTTTTTTCAAATTATGAGAGACCCCGCTTAGTGAAGGGCTTAAAAACAATCTCCATTAACCCAATCCTTTCCATGACAACTTTTATTCCATTCTTAATACTGCCAGGCAGATGATTTTATTTTTATTTTTTTTTCCTTTGCAACTACAACTTCCTACAGTACATTCCCGTTCGATTCCTTTACACTTCAGGGGTTCGGATCAGATGAAACGATGTACCAGTCCAGTATATTATATGTGATTAAGTTCTGATCTAGTGTTGATATTTAGGCAGTGTAAAAGAACTATTGACCGCAACTTGACATCCGAAAACCCAATACGATTCTCGGAAATTGAAACTCCTTCTCCATCTTTCCCATTTCCAGGGGTTTTATATTTTCTTTTCTTTCTTTTTTGTTTTAAGTCGGGTAATATGTCGTAGAGAGAGCGATGGGATTCATTACAGATTACGGACAGGCACTCATTTTTTTTTTCATAAGACCACCCGTCACAGGATGCGACGTCAGACAGTAGGATAATATATAAAATACTGATAAGGAAAAGGTGCTGATGAGTTTCCTAAGTCCATGGGAATACGTCTCAACGCCTTCACTCCTGTCCTGTCACTTACCTTTGTTTACACTTTTTATTCCGTCACTTGTCCTGCTCCTTCACCTACCCTCAAGCCCTGTAAACAGTCACCTCATCCACCAACAGACACTTTTCCTCAATGCCATAGAACACCCCATTGTCACCCTTTCATCCTCGTTCTATTAGGGCGTAATCTGGATGTTTGGGTACATGAGGGTTGCTGCCATATGGCCCCAGCGCTGACCCTAAAGTAATATTTTCTTTGAGTTAACGTAATTGGATTATATTATTTGGCTCCGCGATTCCATTTACTCGGCCGATCCTTATTATCCTCCGTCTCGGGGCAAATTCTGCTTCCTGTTCGTCAGATCATCTTAAATGATTCTTACATTTAGCTAAGCATCATAAGATATTGTTCAGTTGATAGAAATCCTAGCATTCAAGAAAACACTAGATTATGAAATGCACTGTTACCAGAGAAACAACACAAACTTATATGACTGAATGTGGAAGACGTAGAGGCACTTGAATGCTTTAGATATTTCTGTGTAGATATGTCAGCAGATGCAACTCAGTGACGTGATAAGATATTGTTAGCTTTGATGAGAGACCAGTGTGTGTTCAGACGAACCATGGTGCTGTGTCTATGAAGTCATGATGGTGTCAGCTGTGCTGCATGAATAAGAAAGGTCGGAAATACAATGTTTAGGTTTTTAAACGGTTGGTGAGATAGTTTGATACCCCCCCTCCCCACACACAATACTCAAGCCATCCTTTATATTTCCTCAGAGTCCCCCCCCCCCCACACGCGTGCACACACTCCTGAAACTGACTCACGGCTCCAAAGGTAGGCGCGCCCCAGGTTAAGAACAACTGGTTTACAAATTTCCCTTTGAATGTTATCTGCGCATCATCCTTCTTTACGTCATCATCCCTCTCTTTACTATCAGTCCACTTAAAGCTATCCCTCCATCCCAATCCCCGTGTTTCTCTTCATTCCTTTATCACATTGTAAACTTTCCTTTCAGTCCACCATACGCAGACCTCCACAGGTCTCTTTCTTACCACCCTCCCTTCTTCCTGCTCAGTTTTTCTCATTACCAGCTCGCCGTTCATTCCACCATACACGTTTATTTATTAAAAAGTGTGTTTGACACTGCCTTTCCCTTCCTCTCCCTCTTCGTCCCTCGCCTCTGACACTCCAGGTTTTACTTTCTCCTCGTTACTGCCCTTCCTTCTCTCACCTCTCCCGCTCATCCAATCTTTCCTCTCACTTTTCCTGCCATTACTACCATTTCCTTTGTTTTCTCTTCATCTCTCTATGTCGTTTTTCACTCTTTCCTATGACTCCGCATTCTTTCACTGTATCCTATGTGGGCTGGCTGAAGAGAAACGAAATTGTATGCAGAACAGTTCTATCTCTCCCCCCCCCCTCTCTGTCTCTCAGAGAATTAAAAAAAAAAAAAAAAGGCAAAAGGTCAGCTCACATGCTTTCAGTCTGAGGGATCTTGTATTATAGCAAGAACAACAGAAGCAAGAATTAAACAATAAAAGGCCATCACAGAACGAGTATAAAAAGTTTCTCGACACGAATTAAATTTCATAAACAATTCGTAAGGTGTGACTAAGAAATGATGTTATTTTTGAAGACAGAAATTATCATTGTTAAGGTGAAGGAATTCAGAAGCGACCCTTGAAGTGAAGTGGGGTCCAGGTGGTGGTTGTGATTACCAGCCGTGATAGCGAAGCTGGTATTATTGTCAGTTTGTCTGTATGTGTCTGTGTGGCTGTTAGCACATTAACTTCGCAACTGCTCAAAATATCATCACAAAAATTTAAAGGTGTTTAGTAACGGGAAAAAATGATCAGGAGGTTGATATTGGTGAAAGTAGGTCAAGGTCTGTCTGTCTGGTACCACGATAACATCGCAACCGCTCAAGATATCCTTAAGAATTTTTAAATAGGTGTATAGTAAGGATGAAAATCTACGAGTTCGAAATTGGTGAAAGTAGGTCAAGCTCATGGTCAAGCTTATATTCCGAGCCGCGGTAAATACGTTTCGGCTCGCGGCTGGTGTGATTCCCCCCTTAGGAGGGCCTTGGGGGGTTTGTGGTTGTTCTTGCTGAGTGTTGGTAGTGGTGGTTGTGGTGTGAGAGAGAGAGAGAGAGAGAGAGAGAGAGAGAGAGAGAGAGAGAGAGAGAGAGAGAGAGAGAGATTAAAAAGAAGTGATATTTCAAAAAGAACCTGGTAACATGTTAGAAACTACATAAAGTGAAAAGCATTCAGTCTTCTTTCATATTGCATACCCCTTCTGGGACTTTTAGATTTTGTTTTCTCATCTCTTGTTACCTTTCTGTTCATTCCTAAGTAAATATGAATCTACGCTCGTCTGTCATCTCTACTTATTTTTATATCCATATCTAAGTTAGGCTATTAATAGTATTAGCTACTCATAACTTGTTATTGTCTGCTGTCTCTCTCCTGTTTATCTCGTGTCTGTATATTAGCACTTCATGTTGTGAAAGCAGTGTACATTTTAAAAGGTCGTTGGCTTTTGGGCGAGTGATTGGCGCGTCGGGTTGCTAACTGAAGTGTCCCCCATAACCTTTCGCCTCTGACAATTATTTCTCTGGAGCAAAATTGTCTAGTGTGTCATAATTAAATACTGAAGTGCTTCTAAGGAAGGGGTTGATCTGCATACCCATACATGTTAGTGCAAGAATTGCTTGCTGCTTGTCTAGTGGGATTCTTATAATATCGTCGGCTGCGTCTGTGCTGAGGATAGGGGTTCATCGAATTTACCTGAACTTTCTGTGGACTTTCCTCATGCTGAGTGAAGTTTTGTGGCATTAGCAGGTATGAGGAAAAAACAATCGTAATAAAGAGTTTGACAGTGCATTATTTCGGTCTTCTTTCACACTTACCCTTATGCAGTTCCTCTAGTCTCTACAATTTTTTCCTTTAACCCCATCCTTTAACCTCCTGATTATGTCTCTTTCCCTACTATCTCTCCATCTCCCTAAGTCGCCACTTAATCCCTCTGCCATTTCCATATCTCATATATCGGTATTCTAGCCTGTATCAGCTCCTGACCTCAGCATTTATGTTTTTCCTGCTATTCCCTCATCTTTATTGTTTCCAGTATAATCTCTTTCCGTCCCTCAAATGGCTGTCAGCTTTGGTAGAATTTGTTGTATTCATTCTTTTGGCCAACTCCATGCAACCCTTATTGTTAGTGGCGTTTTCTTTCTTTTCTGTTTTTCTTGTGTTCTTGTATTCCTTCTTTCTCTCTTGTTTAATTGTGGCAGGACTTCAACTGATTTCGACCAAACCTGCATGCAATGACCAACCTATGACGTGGTTGTGTCCGCATGGTTTTTGTTGCTAGGCAAGTACTCGTAATGCTGTAGAAGCATTACTAATGGGCGTAGAAAGCTCTGATTTCTTTAGGCTTAATCTTGAGGTCGTTACCTATAGGAATTGTGTCATCCATTTTTCCCTCTCCTCTAGTTTCGAGTGGCAACAATGCAAAGATTGGCCTCAGTGTCCCTGTCCCTAACAACTAGTATGGGTTTTCAAAAATGCCCACCTAGTTCCCCAGCGGCTTGATGGAATTGAATGAATGCTTCCATGCTAAAAGACATTGACTAGTACAACAACTTTTAATTGTACACCTGTGTGCTACATTGGCCAGGTCAGCAGTCAAAGGTCATCAAATTCGAAAAGGGTCAAAATAGCAATATGCTAAGGCTGCAAGGATTATTAAGACAGGGCTATGATTCTTGGATGGAATGATGCATGGAGTACCTCCATATAAAAATGAAATTTAGTGTCGAAACTCACTTCTAGCCACTGGCAGCGCCACTTAGAAGTTGTACCTCTGGTGGCCATTCCGTGAATTTCAAATTCCCTAGCTCCACAGTAGGTGGATGAAATCGAATGAAATTTTGCATGCTTATAGACATTAATGAGTACCCCACATTTGTGATTCGCACATTCGTGACCTGTATCCGCCAGGTCAGGGGTCAAATGTCATCAAGTGCAGAAGATATGAAAAGAGCTAAAATTATGATCTTGCTCACATGAAATGCCAAAGCTCCTAAAATTATTAAACCAGGGCCTTGATTTTTGTTCGGAATGTTGCACTGGAGTACCTCCATATGGAAATGACCTTTAGTGTCGAAACTCACTTCCATCGCTGATAAAGCTTGGTCTGCTTAAAGCTAGTCATCATCGCTTAGCGACTTGTTAAGCTACCACTTTTTTACCTCTACCCCATTTTGTCCCGTATCACCATTCTCTATTTTCCATTGTTCACCCCTATCCTCTGTCGTCGTTCCTTATCCTGTACTACTCTTCACAGCCCCCTTACTCCACTGCCATCTTTCCCCTTCCTTCCCTTTTTACTCTTCCACCTCTCCCCATATCTCCTCCTCCCCTACCCTGATCCGCCTCTCCCACACCTTTACCCGTCCAGTCATCACTCAGGCCAGACAACCTGAGGGTCTGTCTTGTTAATAAAATTTCTGTGTTGTTGCAAGAAATGGTGAACTGCCTTGTCTCACGCGACGCTAAGGGACGCTACGCAGGGTCGCACCTCCCCTGTCACTTTGATCCATGTTTTCTCTTATCTGCACAGTTTTCACTCGGATATTGGGTGGCTGTGGACGTGGAAGCTTGTGGCTGAGTGTGTGTATATAGTTTGATGTGTCAGGTTTAATTATCATCGCCTGCTGCTGCTACATGAAGAGATGACATTATATTTTGTTTCCCACAATTTCCTAAAAATACCAGCGTAGTGTTCGTTTGTGTGTAAGTCTGATACATCCACTACAGAAATTAACAGGCAACTAAAGGATCCCAGAAATACAAGCTGGATTATGAATGGGTATTTTCTGCTTATGTTTCTATCAGACCCAATTAGAACACTGCCAGACCCGACCTTCTTCCCGGAGAGAGAGAGAGAGAGAGAGAGAGAGAGAGAGAGAGAGAGAGAGAGAGAGAGAGAGAGAAATTAACGCTTCAAAATGCAGACGGAGTATGGATGGGGAGGGGATGAATGATGCATGTGAAGTTAGAGTATTGTAATAGTTGTTGTGTGGGGGGAGAGTAAGTTTTATCTACGGCACCAGAACCATTTCAGCCAGAGTACGTCCTATATATTTCATTCTTGCCAAGACCAGACGATTGTTCAATGGTGTGAAGAGACTTTTCGATAAGGAGATACTAGATATAGCTTCGATTACCCCTCTCCCCAGTACTTGGGAAGTCTTCATAAGCTGCAATCGTTTGGCAGCAGCACGAATGAAGTATAAAATTCATGGAATGGAATGGTTTAACAGCACTGCTTTCCTTTATGTGTCATTATCCTGCAAAGTGCATCACAAAATAGCGTAATAGAATCCGCCCGTAATACCCAGGTTGAATTTCTACTGTTTCCAATGGCCGTGGAATAAACCCGGAGTTAGACTAGTTGGCATACCTTGTTTACCTCTTGTCCCTATTCACACAGCAGTTTAGTTGGGGACGTGGCTATAAACAGAGTATTACAGAACTGGGATATTTAAACTGCAAAACTCTTCTCACGACACACCATCCTCCCTATCGAACTGTTATGCTTTACTTCGTCCTTGAACTGTCTGACCCTCTCCCAAGAACCTCACTCTTTTACCCTCCTCTAGTCGGCCTCTCCATCTCCATTGGGTGCACATGGCGTGAGATAAACTGCAGACTGTTTATACTGAAGTGACCTAATTGTTTGTGGTACAGTGGTGTTCAGCCTGGCACCAGAGTTTACACCTCGTCCACCCCTTCCTCGTTACGAGAGAGTGAGTGAAGCAAGCAAGCGATATTTACATTAGGTTAAGTTTGGAAATTAATGGTCCAGCTCGACCCGGTGGCATATTCCCAATGCCTATTATTATTCATCACTCGAAGAAATTAGAACCAATCAGTGCATGCAGTGAGTGCGGGGGTGTTGGGGGGGGGTCTAGTAGATTAGTGACTAGTCACTAACCTAACCTAACCTAACCTACTATATCTGCCCACAAAAGGAGCAAGTTACCAGTTATAGTAGTTTTCATTACTTGTGTATGGATAGCTGACTAGACCCCCCCCTACACCCCCCCCCCCCGCACTCACTGCATGTGCTGATTGATTCTTATTGGTTCTAATGGCAACAGACATCCGTAATATGCGACCCGGCCCGGCCCGACCAGGCTCAACTCGGCCCGACCGTCATGCTCAACAGAAGCTAATAACTTTACTCCTATGTTAAGTAGAGTAGAAGTTCATTCTGCATGTGATACATTCATTCAGTAAATATTGTTTTCAACTGAAAATTTACTCACAAAGCCGTAAGAACCTCTTGGAATCTCGAGTTTTCCAAGGGAGTGTTCGGGTTTAATTAGCAAACGTCTCAAATACGAAATCAAATTTAAAAAGATTTCCGTCATAACACTGTCTCTTTGGCATAAACTCTAGCAATTAAAATTCGGAGAATCCATCTATAATCTAATATCAGAGGGGAACTGTGATAAGATGGCGCTCGCTCGCTCGTCACGCGCCCACAAAGCTCATTTTACTTGTATACAGTATAGTATCGCTCACCTCCCTCTTGGCCCATACCCCTACCCCTTATACCCCGCCCTTCTCTCGTACACTCCTTTTCCTACATCACCCTTTTGTTTATATCACATTCCCTTTTGTTGTCCTAATATCCGCCAAGAGAAGTTTGGCACGGAACTTCATTATCGCATATAATTGACTGAGTAAACTTTGATGCCAGGAAGGAGAACCAGTGACAAATTGAAGTTAGCACACACACACACACACACACACACACACTCTCTCTCTCTCTCTCTCTCTCTCTCTCTCTCACACACACACACACACACACACACACACACACACACACACACACACACACACACAGTAGTAAAATAAACAAAACATGGCAATAAAGGATTTTTGAACACTTTTATCCACTTGACTACAGAAGATCTCTTGTATGCTAAAATTATATAATCTAGGAGCATTAGAAATGAAAGGTAAAAGACGTCGTCCTACTGAAGTGGTTAATTGCAGTATGCCAGCAAGAGTTTGTTTTGGTTATCAGTAAATTATATATCATGAGCCGTGTAGGTTTAAAAGCTTTATAAACTTTACTACTGTGACATCTCTCTATTCTTGTTACCCCAGGTGGCTTTATTCAGCGTACGAGATATCATTCGAATTGGAATGGATAGATGTAGAGTCCATAAACCCCCTACTCTCTTAGACGAACTTCTTTAATTGAAGAAATTGTCAGCCAATAGCCTGAGAGCAGTGGAAAAGATTTTTTTTCTCGAGAAGGCATTGATGATTAAATATCTACTTGAATATAGTGGCATTATTTCGAAAGAAGACAGGGAAGAAAGCTATTTTAATAGAATCAGAACACAGTCAAAACATACAGTAAGGGCACAAAGTAACAGAACACAGTCGTAACAAATAGTCAGTGTACAATCATCGCTCACAGTCGTAGAACATAATTTCAGCCTACAGGGTATAATCGGACTGCACACTTAGAATTCACAATTGCAGAACACAACCACAGCAGACAAACAGAGGACATAATCCTGATGTGCAACCATTGCATATACTAAGAGTGCAAACTCTCTGCTCACAGTTACAGAACACAGCCATAGCCAACTGTTTAATGAGATGGAACGATCATCGTTCACAGACACATATCTCAACATTAGCATATAATGAGAATGGACATCAGAACTCACTATCACAAAACAAAACCATAGCAGAGAATTGGAGGCCACAATCAAAGTATAATCAAAATTATCAGAGGATTTAATAACTCGTTACAGTTATTGCTCCCAAGAAAAGCACACAGTTATAGCACACACAGTACACGGTCATCATTAACAGTCATCATTAACAGTCACATAACATAACCATAGCAGATGATTTATACCTATATACGAGGTGCTACCCAAAAGTTCCTGTAATTTCAATATTGTAGAAAAATAAGTTACATTACCTCCTAGTTCTCACTGTCGCCTTCGAAGTAGTCCCCTTGGGAATGTATACAGTGGTCCCAGCATTTTTTCCACGAGTCCATGCATCCCTGGAAGGCTTCAGGCGTGATGGTCTTGAGCACCTCCTGCGATTCTAAATGGATCTCCTCAGTCGAGTCAAATCAACGCCTTTTCAGTCGTAATTTCAGCTTAGGAAACAGGAAAAAGTCGCAGGGGGCAAGGTCAAGCGAATAGGGTGGGTGGGGAATGACTATCGTGTTATTAGAAGCCAGGAACTGCCGGACAACAATTGATGTGTGGGCTGGGGCATTGTCATGGTGCAGGACCCAGTCCTTCTTCTTCCACTGTTCTGGATATTTGTGGCGGATGTTCTTCCTCAGACGCTGCATAACTTCACGGTAAAACTTTCCGCTGACAGATTGACCGAGTGGGACGAATTCCATGTGAACAGTTCCTTGGATATCGAAGAAAACGATTAACATTGACTTGACATTGCTGTGAACTTGATGCGCTTTTTTTTTTGCCTTAGTGAATAGGGAGACTTCCGTTGTGATGACTGCTGCTTTGTCTCCGGGTCATAACCATAAACCCATGATTCATCACCAGTTATGACCTTGGAGATGAAGGCGGCACCATCTCTGACCTGATTCGTGAGCTCCCTGCAAACTGCAGTGCGATGTGCCTTCTGCTCGTCAATCAGCAATCTTGACAAAAATTTTGCAGCGATGCATCTCATGTCAAACGTGTCCGACAAAATGCGTTGCATGTTCCCGTATGACAGTCCAACGATATCATAAACATCATGGATAGTTCGTCTACGATATGCAAGGATGGCCTGATGAACATTTCTGACGTTTTCTGATGTTGTTGCCGTTGACGGTCGTGCAGAACGGTCATCGTCTTCGACGGACGTTTGTCCTTGAACCGCTTGTACCAGAAAAATGTTCTGCCTTGGGACATGGCATTGTCATTTAAGGCTTGCTGAAGCAACCGGTGAGTTTCCGCAGCCGTCTTGTTGATCTTGAAGCAGAACTTGATGCAGGTTCTTTGTTCCGTGAGGTCTGCCATTGCAAAACCCCCAAACCACCCACACACCATGTTGCAAGAGTAAGCATAGTTCAGCAACACGTCTGCTCACAGACACGGTCGGGGCCACACTGATGCAAAAGGGGTGCTGCTGACTCCTCCAAGTGGCAAAAGACAAACCTGCAAACGGTTGGCTCCCTCTGTTCAAATTACAGGAACTTTTGGGTAGCACCTCGTATCTGGTATTGCCAGACACCTTAATCCCGTAAGGTGTGGCCACAAACAAATCGCCTCCATGTCGCCCTGTCCCCCGCCATTTCACCGCATTCCCCCCAGCCCACACCATCTTCTTTGATATGCCTTTCCACTACAACCCTTCATCTCATCCTCAGCTTCCCTGTCCCTCGCCTCCCTCCTTCTCACTCACTTACACTCTCCTCGTTAGTCTCCTACTCTCCATCCTCTCCACGTGACCAAACCACTTAAGTGTATTTCTCCTAACTTTTCCTGTCACTTCCACATCCACAAGACAACGCTCGTTCTTTTCCTCATTTGTCAGTTTCTCTCTCCATGTAGCTCCACATGCTCTCGTCAAATAACTCAGTTCCACTATCTTAACTCTTGACTTGTGTCCTTCCAACAAAGTCCAAGCTTCGCCTCCGTACATTAGAGTTGTTATCACGGTATTATCATGTAGCGAATTTTTATTCCATGCCCACTTCCCTATTTCTTATCATTGCTTTCAGTGACCCAGCAACCTTTTTATCCTGTTGTACCCTTTCCAGCACTATATCCTCCAAACTTTCATCCTTATTTATCACACCACCCAAGTACTTAAATGCGCTCATATTCCATTTCCGCATCATCCAACCTTACTGTTCATTCAGACTTTACTCTTCCCTACATTCACCATTAGATTCCTTACACACTCTCCCAGACTCATTTACCAAGCCTTGCAGTTGCCCTTCGTCTTTACTTAACAGTACAGTATTACCTGTAAACATCAGTACAGGAAGTTTCCAAACACTGTCCTCTCTCATTTGGGTCGCTCCAACATCCACTGCTCTACTTTGTATCTCTTTTACAACCCCATTCATATACAGATTGAACATCCATGGATACATGACATCTCTGTTTCAATCCAACATTCAGACAGAGAAATTCACTCAGTTCATCATCCACACGCACTGCAGTAAATGATCACAGTGGAAAAATAATCATTCAAAATCACAGAACACAACCATAGCATTTAATCTGTGTACATCCTCTAAAAAAAAAAAAAAAAAAAAAAAAAAAAAAAAAAAAAGGCATTCTTTTAGCGTGGTAAAAATCTGACACACCAGACGAGAGATTTGAAAATAAACTGAGTTAATGTGCCTGGCTGGTATCCCTGATCTGCTGAGCCTTAGGTCCATATTCATAGTGGGATCGGAGGCTTCATAGCACCGTTTACCAAGTAGTTTGTTTTGCTTATTAATTATCATTGCCTTTACGTTACATAGAGAGTTTGAGTATCAAGATAGCTTTCATAAAAATCATAAGCGATGATGCTGACGAGTAATGTGAGGAATAAATCGCCATCTAAAAAGTTTTACGAAAGAACCCGAAGCCACTTTGAATATGAGCACTCCTCATTCGATGCTCGAATTGTCCAACGTGAAACAGTTGCGTAGGCAACATATTCCTCACATTATATGCAAATCGAGGACCGTCTGAGGCAAAAATCTATCCTAACATAAACGAATATGCCTACCGATCACCCTCTCCGTGATGTTGTTACCATCTTCGTCAGACTGGTACACTATTCTCAGTTTTATAATCCATGCACTACTACATTCATGTGTCACTGATGTCGTTAATATTATAGCAATACTAAGATACATACTGTATATACTTTACATCAGTTGTTCATGGGGTGTTGTATATACTGGACAGTTAGGCCTATAAAGTTTGTCATCATTCCATTCATAAAATGCTAGCGGTGGTTGTCACTGTCAAAACGTGTACGAAAATCCTAAGGCGGTAACCTCAGACACGATGTATGCCAAGCACGCAAATAGCACTTTCATTTCTGTATGATCTGGTGGCTAATGCTTTGGTGGTTTGATACCTTCTTTCGAACATTATATCCATTGCTATGAATTGTTCTGTATACACGATATGGAGCTACGGGAGTTACACTATATCTGGAGAGAGAGAGAGAGAGAGAGAGAGAGAGAGAGAGAGAGAGAGAGAGAGAGAGAGAGAGAGAGACTGGGGAGAAGTGTGCAGAGCGCAAGAAAGATGAACTGGCTAAGAGAGATAAGAATTTAATAGGTTCTTGGTAAAAGACTGGAAATGAGCTCTGAGAGACGAATAAAAGTGAACGAATGAGAAATGAGCCAGAGAACTGGTTAATTAGTGTGAGCAACTGAGCCATGGAGAAGATTAATGAGTGAGGGAGGGGAGTTGGTTACTGAATGAAGCCGACTGAATGGGTGGTTTGAGTGAGTGAAAGTGTGAGCCAAGGATTGAAATAATTGGTTAGGGAGAAAGTGTGATCGAGGAACTAAGTGAGTGTGTTGGTTAAAAAGAGAGTGAGAAGCTGATTTTAGAAGTGGGTTAATGAGTGAGTGAGAAATTGAGTGAAGGAGTTGGTTAATGAGTGAGTGAGAAATTGAGTGAAGGAGTTGGTTAATGAGTGTGTGAAAAATTGAGTGACTCGTTTAGTGAATGATTGAGAAATTGAGTAGGCTATATGAACTGTTATAAGAGAGTGAGAAACTGAGCTGGAGAATGAGAGTGAGCAAAGTATGTGAGTGAGTGAATGAGCGAGCAGGTGAACTAAGGTGTGTGTGAATGAGTAAGGTTGAAAATGAAAGATAACCGGAGAGTGAACTGGTGAGTGAAAGCGTGAGTACTCATATGTGAGTGACAGAGCGAGTAAACAAGCACGTTAATGGGTGAATGGAAAACATTAGTGAGAGTGCGTGAATGAGTGAGAGAACGAAATCAAGTGAGAGTTCGAACATGTATATGAACGAGTGTGAATGAAAAGTGGTGCGTATGCATGAGTGAGCGAAACAAAATGATAAGAGTTTATGTATGTAAGTGAAAGTAATGAGAGAGGAAGTGTATGAGTTGGTGAGTGAATGAACGAGTGAAGACAAGTAATTGATTCTGTGAATGGATGAATTAGTTAACGTGATGATGAAGATGACTGAATGTGAATGGATGAATAAGTCACTGAGTGAATGAAAGGGGGGGCGTGTGAAAATCAGTGAGTGTATGAGCGAGTGAAGGCAGTTGAATGTGAGGATGGGTGATTGAGTGAGTGACAGTAAGGAAGTGTAAGAATAACTGAGTGACTGAGCGAGTGAAAAGATGTGTGTGACTGAGTGAGCATAAAAACAAATGAGAGTGTGTGATAAAGTAAGATAGAGTGTGCAAGTAAACGAGTGAGAATGCAAGTGAATAAGTGAGTGAGGGTAAATACCCGGTAACATGCTTTAAGTGTCAGGTGTTTTCTTCTGTTAATGGGGGTGCTGTGCCATCAGCTCCCTGACTGCCATTAAAATTAATTGAATGATTGCACGGGGCGGATAAGGTCACAGAGGTGAGGGGGCATAAAGAGGTCACAGGGTCCATCGTCCATCAGTTCAAACAATATGTTTCCTTCTTTGTCTGCACACGTTTTTTCCAATCAATACTCAGATTTTTAAAGTTCCCCCAGATAACGCAGTCTTTGGTTTTATTGCAGAATTTTTTTCGTTGTACAGTATTATATAATTTTCCTCGTATAACTTGTGCGGTCTGTTTATTACGCCGAAAAGAATGGGTTAGTACTCGTTGTGAAAATTTCTACATACAAAGAATCGAGAGAGAGAGAGAGAGAGAGAGAGAGAGAGAGAGAGAGAGAGAGGAGGAGGAGGAGGAGGAGGAGGAGGAGGAGGAGGAGGAGGAGGAGGAGGAGGAGGAAAAGTTGGGTAGAGAACAGAAGTGTAGAGTTGAGAACAAGCCGGGGAAGGAGAAAGGACAGAGAATTTTGCCCTGCACTTTACCACTCTTCTTTGAATGAAAAATTGTTTTAAAAATTAAGTTACCTGATTAATTTGTAATAGAACAGAATTTGGTGACTTCTTAAGTGCATTAATTCAACATAATCTAGTTCTTAGTCTCAAACTTTTAGTGGAAGGATGTGATTTTTTTTTTTTTTTTAAATCCGTGGTTGTCCTTAACGTGCTGAACCAGGTGGCGTATTTTCTGTCATATTCTTGTTTCCATCAGATACTTTTATTCACATGGGATTTTTTTTCTTCAACTAAAGGGATAAGATATAGTTCTTTAACCAATTTACAACTAAAAGTCCCTCATAAAGTTGCCAAATTTCGTCCGGTGGTGGATTGATTAAATGGAAAAATACGTCATGGAAGTTAAAGAATTATCCCTCTTTTAGCATGGTGGTATCGTTCGTGATTATTTTTTGCTCTCACGAGATATTTTATCTTGGAGACTTTTAGTACTGAAGGTTGGAATGAATCTCCATGAATCCATCCAGTACGAAGGCGTTATTTATGAGTCTCTGCAACCTGCAGACGATTGTGTCAATATTAAGGGATGACTTCTCGTAGTGCAGGGATCTGTTGTAATTTTCTTTCCGATTCACTGGAAAGAAATGTGCCATCAGCAAACCCAGGCTGTTGGATTCATCATTATATTAACATGTCAGCCAAAATATCTGATTTGCTTTCATTGAGACTTGGACGATATTATGGCTTATAAATATATATGTGTGTCCTTCAATTCACTGTATTGACTCGCATTTTCTCACTATGTTTACCCTTTGTTTTCAAGTCGCGTAATTTTCGTGCATAAATGCACCATGTGTAGATATCATTATCCTCATGCTCGGGGATAATTTAATCTACACCATACCATACCACACCATACCAAACCATACCATACCATACCATACATGTGTGCTTGCGCTCACATGAATGGTATGGTATGGTTTGGTATGGTATGGGGTGATGGAGGGGTGGTATCGCTATGATATGGTATAGGATGGGGTAAGGATGATATGGAAAGGTATGGGGTGGAGGAAGGCCAGTTTAGTATGGTATGGGATGGGATGGGCAGGGATGGTATGGTATGATATGGGATGGGGAAGGAGTGGTATGATGTGGAATAACGTGGGGGAAGGTGTTATGATATTGAGTGATGTAGTATGGGATGGGATAGTTAGGTGGTCTGTATGGCATAGCGTATGGGAAGGTGTTATGGTATGGTGTAGGGGAGGGATATTATGGGATATTATGAGGTGAGGAAAAGGTGGCATGGTGTGACAGTGGGTATGGGAGAGGTGGTATGGTATGGTATGATATGAGTAGGGGAGAGATGGTGTGGTATGGTGTGGTATGATATGGGATGGGAGAAGGGTGGTATGGGATGGGGGAGAGGTGATATTGTGTGATACCTAGCGGGAAACGAGTGGTATGATGGTATTGTGTGGTATCGTGTGGGAGGGGGTGGCATTATACAGTATGCTATGGGATGGGATGGGCTGGGAGAGGAGTGACATGGTATACTATAAGGTGGGGGAGGAAAGGTATAGGATGGTGGTTTGTTATGTTATGGGGCAGGATAGTATGCTGTGGTATCTGGTAGTATGATATGGTTTGGGGTGGTGGAGATTGTTGTGATATGGATTGGTATGGTACGGTATGGTGTGGAGGGAAGGGTTGGTGGTATGACATAGGGTAAGGGAGTGATGGTATGGTATGGTACGTGGAGAGGTGATATTGTATAGTATGGGATGGGTGAAGGTTGGTATGGTATAGAAAAGTATGGCCTGAGAGACAGATGGTGTGGTATATTATAGGGTGGGGTGATATGGTACGGTATGATAATGAGGGGATGGGGTGGTATGGTATGGTATGTGGTAGGGAAAGGTTGATTTGGTGTGGGATGAGGTGAGATGGGATGGTTTGGGGTTGGTGTGGGGTGATACGGAATAAGGTGGGAGAGGTTGATATGGTCTGGGGTGGGGTGGGGTGGGATGAGTTTGGATTGGTGTGGGATGAAGTGGTATAGTATGAGGTGGGGGAGGGTTCATATTGTGTAGGGTGGATGGTTTGAGGTGGATGAGATATGGAATGACATGATAAGGTATGGTGCGGTACGTTATGTATGATATGGTATTGTGGTATGATATGGTGTGGAAGTGGGATGGTATGGGATGTTGTGGGGTGGGTTGATATGGTATGGTTTAGGTGAAGGTGTTTTGGTGTGGGGTGAGGAAGGAGTGATGTGGCATCTTTTATCATTTTTCTTTCCACCAGATTATTTTCCTATGCGTCCTAAGCTGACAAGCATACGTGCTGTTGTCTATCGAACATTGATGGCAGTGTTTTGTGACCTTTTGTGTTACCTCTGATGTCCCTAATCATCCCTGATCATCGTATTACCAACATGTAGGTAATGATGAGGCGCTTGGTCAGCAGTTGTGAACGTGAAGTTTTCACATGTCCGAGATAAAGGCGACAACGCGTTCTCCAACCTTTGTCCTGTATGCATACAGGATTTCCAAGACGTTGTTACATCGATAGTATGCACGACAATCCCACGAATGATACAGGTGTTTGGACCTTATGGCTGGTACAGTACGATGGCTAAGTCTGTCTAGTTAGGGCGTGGAGTATTTGGTAACATCCCGTCCACAGGATCAGTGGGGCAGCAGCATCTGTGGTGCGACTCGAGCAGGCGACTCAACAGTTTTGAAACATGCAACGAATCACGCTATTAACAGTGGATTTGCAGCAGGGATGGTATTTTATTTCATCATGTCTACACGTTAAGTTTTTCACACATCCTCCATACCATGATCCAACGCCCTAGGTGCCCACAGATCTTGTGGAGAACGAGGAATCTTAAGTGGAAAACTGATGAAAGCTGTTGCCTCGGGCTGATAGTGGATGGTGAGACTGGCTGTGACGTCATACTCAGATCCGATCAGTCGCCGTTGTGAGGGAGTTGTGTTCACAAGACTCACGCCCACTGGCCCCACCTTCAGTTTCTCTTGCAGCACCAACCACATGGGTGTAGCCTTCGATGAAGTTTTGAACTCGTCAGAAATTTACCAAGAATATTCGATGTTACATTATGTGAGAGTAACAGTGATAGAGACTAGAATTATACGGTGTTATAGTGATTAATAACAGCAGTGACTGTGAATAGGGTTTTGCAGTGTTACAATGAGTGATACGGTAGTAACAGTGACCAGAAAATGCTTGGTTGCTCTTGCCATGGATATCTGACCTATCTTTGTGACAGCACATGTTAGGTACAAGGCGTAATGTGTGTTAAGAGTTGGTCATTGGAGGATAAAAGGTGCTTCCGAACTATGTGCGAATAATCCAATATGCAAGTTTTGATGCCTCAGACATGGAGGAAAAATAAAGTGGGGTAAATCGGTGATTAAATGACTGAAAGTCATCTTTGTTTGTTGAATGAAGTGTTTGAAAAAAAAAAGGGGGGGGGGGGGATCCTAAAGCGAAGGGCCGTGTCAAGGAAAGTCTGTACCATTACAGTATTTAGTGTTGTAATGTGCGTGATGTACAGGATTATGTACCATAATGTGTAGCTACAATGTGTGACGCTCGGCCTACCTTAGCAGTGACGTGTTGAGCGACGTGGGCGTACTGTGCTGTACAAGTTGTCAGCCACCATGCTGCAGAAAGGCGGGTTGTGCATATCATTGCAGCATCGTCAACATTTCTACACCACCACTTCAGAGGTCAGTTCATTTCGCACGTAAAAAGCTAGCAGATATCACAATACCTAGGTAATCCAACTATTTATCATCATCATCATCATCATCGTCATCATCATCATAAACAATCAATATTCCTTTGGCTTCATATAGAAGAAGGAGAATAGAATTTACTTTTTTGCCTTTGTTATTACAGATATAACATTATTTCCCAGAATATATACCACAACCAAACACATCCAGATCCATAACCAAAACCGCCATTTAAGAAACCCATCATCAGTAGTGTCTCACCACAACTCGTCAGTTTTGGCATCATCACCCATTATAGTCAAACATCACCGGATACATACCTCATTAGAGCTGTCATATCGGGAATGATTCACATCAGCCACATTGTGTGTGTGTGTGTGGTGAACTAAGAACATTGTTCTTAATTTTTTGTCGTATTTATTTGATTTCAGGGCTGTGATTGATGTTCTCATGATATAATGCTTGATTTATGTTGAAATGTGCCTTTTTAGTGGCATTCTTAAAATTGTCAGACGGTAGCAGAAATGAATTTAGAAAATTAAATAGTTACCTTGAAGGAGTTATTGAAGTTATGAAGTGCATTTACGCCTTTCGATACGAGAGATCCCATGCTGTATAAAGCTTTGTGTAATGGTAACAAGAATAACATTAAAACCCATTCATGATGAAAGTCCCTTGTCAAGAAGAGCAAAATCGTCCGCCTTTTGGTAGAGAAAGCCCTTCATCTTCCGGCAGCGCGCGCGCACGCACGCGCACACACACACACACACACACACACACACACACACACACACACACACACACACACACACACACACACACACACACACACACACACACACACACACACACACACACACACACACACACACACACACACACACACACACACACACACACACACAATCACTAATCACCCCAATAAACAAGGCCCAGCTCCCACAGGCAGTTGCCGCCAACCCTAATAACACCAAAATGACAATTAATTCACAGGTTGTATCTCCTCCGGCCTGTCCGCCACTGATATGTTGTTTGGCAACCATTTGACGTAGATAAACAAACAGTGATAAACCATAGGCTTGTATGTTGTTGTTCTTCGGATTGCTGTTGTGCGTTTGTGATTGGTGTTCTTGTATTGTATTTGGTTATTTATTTGTTTGTTGTTTCTGGCAATCATTTGGACAAAAATAAAAACCAGTAATAAAGTGCCTGATTATAGCGTTTGTTGGTTGATGCCTAGGTTGTGAGTAGGTTAGTATGTTTCAAGTTACTGCCTTTGATTTCATTGTGAATGTTGTTAACGCTGATGTGTATTTCTTCTGGATGTTGATGTTATTAATATGATTGTGATTTGTGAATTGTGCTGTTGGTTTGTACAAGTTGTTGTACATTTTTTTTTTTTTTAAGTTTTTGAGTTATGCCTGTCCAGTACTTTGTTTTATGTGGTTTATATAATTAGATGTTAGTGTTGGTGTTTTTATAGATTCGGTAATAGTTCTGGTTTTAAACACTGATTTCTCTTGTAGAATAGTTATTGGTATAATTTGTTTTAGTTATTGTTGTTGACACAAATTTAATTGATTACGACATAATGCATTCTTTTATGGTGTTCTTCCCTGTTTATCTCAGTTTTTCAGCAGGTGTTTTATCTGTCGGGTTGCTTGGCATTAAAAATAATAGCCATTAAAGCCAGGGCTTTTATTGGGTTTGTTGTCATATGTGGTGGTTGCGTTTGTTTCAAGTTGTAAAATTCTTATTGATCTCTTGTCATTGCTGTTGTTTTCTTCAGTGTTTGTAATGTGTGTGTTTATACTTACTGTCGTACTGGATTTGTGTGGTGCGGAATATTGTAGTTGTTGTTGTTGTTGTTGTCGCCATAGTTGTTTTTAGTTCATTGTGTTACAGGGTATTTTTTTTTTAACTCCTGTTATGGATTCCTTTTGTGTGTTGTATTTTTTATTTGTATTTTCATTTATTCAGTTTTTGCTGTTCATTTTTGCTAATATTTTTGCAACTGTTCGCCTGCTTATCCCCCTATTGACGCTGTTCTTGATGAGTAGACTCCCACTACCAGTCTTACCAGCGGCAACAAGATTCCGTATACACGTATAGTTTCCTGTAAATTAATACTGATACTGATTTATATTCCACTGTGTTTTTGGTTATAGAGCAGAGCATACTTTAATCTCTCTCTCTCTCTCTCTCTCTCTCTCTCTCTCTCTCTCGTGTGTGTGTGTGTGTGTGTGTGTGTGTGTGTGTGTGTGTGTGTGTGTGTGTGTGTGTGAGAATATCTTGATAAATAGTGTCATTATTGTCGAGTAAAATATAAATGTACCAAGGGATAGGCTATCAGCGTCACCACCAGTATATAGCACCCAATGTAACTACGGTACATCACTAAACACCTTAATTAAGCAATTAACTCGCTATCATACCGTTTGTATATACTTTGTCTTATGTCAATATCTCGTAGGAATGTGCTTTGTACATATGAGTTTGATTGTCCTTAATTTCTTCATAGCGCAATATATATATATCCTATAAATGCAGTAAATATCCATTTTTTTCCCTTCCTCTGGCGACTGAAGTTTCCCATGAAAACATTATTTGGTGAATTTGAGTATGCTTTGTTCAAACTGACTTTCACCTCCGGGAAAATCCCCATTACGGATGAAATTCTCATGATCCCAACGATAATAGTGATTTTTAAAGATAAAAAATTCTATACGACATAACCTTGGCATTATTCTGACTTTGGCATCTTTCTGGCCTTACTTTGACACACTTCTAAAAGGAAGGGAATGGAGATCTCATCTAAGCCAGGCCTAATCAATAGTACCTATCCTTAGCATCCACCGCACCTAATATTGACATCCTTCAAACCATCTTTGCTATCATTTCAACCTGTCTTGGTAGTTTATATTTCCATTTCCGCGACAAATAAAGACAACGACAGGGGCATTGAGAGGATATTAGCCTGTATAAATATACACTTTTACTCCCTGTTCCTATTTCCACGCCTTCCAAATCGTTCCGCGTTCACAATTCGATCAGCACACACCACTCCCTCATCTGCTTCCTCCTCCACCTTCGTTTTTCTACCCCCATTCTCCCTTCATGTAATTGTTTTCGCCATCTCCCTCGACACTCTCCTAATCTTACCATGTTACCCTGCCACTACCACACGCTATCTCACACACCTCCCTCCTCCACACGTCCCCTCTGCCACCCTCCCTCCCGCACAACCACCTGTAGCGGCAGTAAGGGCTGGTAACCCCGGCTGTTATCACGATATACCGTACGGCGCCCTAACCATGACTGCACCCAGCCTCCACCACACTTTCACACCGGTGCCGGATCATCGCACAGTTTTAACCCAACCACACTGTTACACGGCTGTCTTCTTCGCCTTCCGCTGCTTTGCCCATGTTTATATATATGTTGTCGCTGTTTCTGACCAGTCGTCTCCATTCTCCTCTGTCCAAATGCATCCCCTGGCATATTCTTATCCCTCATATCTCGCTGTATACAGTCCATCCACCATCTCCGCCGACCTCTTGTCCGTCTACCCTCCACTTCCATGCCCATCACTCTTCTACCCACATAGTCCTCATTCCTTCTCATTACATGTCCGTACCATTGTAGTCGCCTCTCCTGAACCTTCTTTGAGATTTCCATAATCTTAATCGTTCCCCTAATTCTCTCATCCCTGATCTTATCCATTCTCGTGACCCCGCTCATCCATCTCAGCATCCGCATCTCCGCCACCTCCAGCTTCCTCTCCTGAGACTTCTTTATGGGCCAAGTTTCCGAACCTTATATCATGCAGGCCTTACCACTGTTTTATATACTCTTCCTTTCACTCCTGCACTGATTTTTCCATCACATAACACTCCTGACATATCCCTCCAGTTTCCCCATCCTGCCTGTATCCTGTGGTTAATTTCTGTATCCAGTCCGCCGCCAGCTGTTATATTCGAGCCCAAATATTTGAACATCCCAACTCTTTTCAACTTTTCTCCTAGCAAACTCTTATCAACCTGTCCTTCTTCTCCATTAAAGCATAGATATTCCGTCTTTCTCCTACTAATTTTAAGTCCTCTATCCGCCATTTTCTTTCTCCATTCCTCCAACTTCCGTTCTACTCCCTCCCTGGTGGTATCCATCAGCGCAATATCATCTGCAAACAACATAACCCATGGAGCCTCTTCAGTGATGCCTCTCCCCAAAGCATCCATTAACAAATCAAAGATATAGGGACTCAACGAGGATCCCTGATGTAGTCCAACTTTTACTGGAAACTTATGTCACACCAACACAACTTCTGACCCGAGTTCCCACCCGGTCATTCATATCAACCAGTCGCTCATACTTTTCAGAAACGCCCTTCTCCCTCATATATCTCCATGCTTCCTGCCATGACACAGTATCATACGCTTTTTCCAAGCAGACTAACCTAAATATAATCGCTTGGCGGTAGGAAAAATCAAACCATCATCCAGGTATTGGTTAGGGTTTTCAGTTTCTCTATTGTATTACGTAAAGCGTTAAACGATTTACGTCAGCTCAGAGAAATCTCATGACAAAGGTTGAAAATTATGTGGATTAAAATATTGGCCAGAATTAGAACCTTACGTTCCTTTCCAGCCACTAGCAAGCTCTTATATTCACTCGAAAGAAAACAAAAGGTTGAACTTATTTTTCTTCTTTTTACTTTCCTTATATTCCTCCTTGTATCCTGCAACTACTACTGCTCCCTTTTCGGTCCTGTTCTCTTCCTCTCCGTTTTCTCTTTCCCGGTCCATTATCCTCTCTTAATCCCTGCCTCGTTCTTTTTTCTTCATACTCCTTTTTCTGTTTTCATCATACCCCTTTTCCCTTCCTTTTTCCACCCTATTCGTTGTTACTTCGTTCATATTGTCCATTCCTCCTTCCTTCTGTTTTTAGCTTTCATTTCCTCAATTATTTTTCCCACATTTTTCTGTCTCTCCCATTTCATGTTACTTATCTTTTTTTTTTTTCTCGTCCCGCTCTTTCCGTCCAAATTTTCATACCAACTGCTTTCTCCCTCTCACATTCTCCTCTCTTAATCCCTGCCTCGTTCGTTTTTCTTCGTACTCCTTTTTCTGTTTTCATCATATCCCTTTTCCCTTCCTTTTTCCATCATGTTCGTTGTTACTTCGTTCATATTGTCCATTCCATCTTCCTTCCATTTTTCGCTTTCATTTCCTAAATTATTTTTCCAACATTTTTCTCACTCTTCCTTTTCATGTTACTTATCCTTTTTTATTTTATTTTTTCAGTCCCTCTCTCTCCGTCCAAATTTTCTTACCACCTGCTTTCTCCCTCTCCCATTTCAGTCATTCTCCTTCCCTCTTTTCCTTTTCTCTCCTACTCCTTCTTCCTCTCCCATTTCAGTCCTTCTTCCCTTCCTTTCTCCTCTCCCTTCTCTCCCTGTTCTTTTTCCACTACGGTACTGCTTCCTGGCTTACCTTCTTACTCCATCTCCATCCCACTGCTGTCTTCCTCTCCTTTTTGCAGTTCTCTCTCTCTCTCTCTCTCTCTCTCTCTCTCTCTCTCAGCCGTACCTCTTTACTCGTCATGTTAATTTTATTGTCTTTGTCTCTCTTGCTCCTCGTTCATTTGTTTTTCCCATTGTTCGGGGGTCTTAGGATTAATTATTTTTACACATAATGTATTTTTTGTTTCCTTGTGGATGGTTTATTAATTAGCGTAAAAAACACACACCAGCAAAATAGCACTCTTATATTACCCTCTCCAAAGAAACAAAATGTAATCCATTATAATGGATGGTCAGTGTGCAGCTCCCATGTAAATAATAAATAAATAAAATAGTATATATATATATATATATATATATATATATATATATATATATATATATATATGTGTGTGTGTGTGTGTGTGTGTGTGTGTGTGTGTGTGTTCTCCTTTTAGACTTATCATAAGAAATTGCATTCATAGATTTCATTAACAAAGGATTAATAAAAATAAAGCAGGGAGCATCAGTTTAAAAACATTCAGAGGAGTATGTTCAGTCCTTAATTCCAGGAATCAGCTCCACCTTCTGCCTCCCCAGCATAAACATTCTCGGTGTTGTGAGCAACTGAGTGCATACAATTCTCGGCCGTAAATGCATTATACAGTAATGTTGCGAGGAAGTTGATGTTGAGTTTTTGGCTTAACTTCACAGCGGAAGTTTTTCCTGAACTGAATATAGCCTAGCCGTCTGACGGACGTAACTCAAAGGGTAAAAGGCGTCATAGTGCTGTAAAAGGACATGATGATTTTTTCAAACCCTTCCACACGAGAGGCCTTTCTTAATCAGAACAAAACAGTATAGCAGTATCAGTAATAAAGTATATAAAACATCATGGTACTTAAGGAGTTAGCTACTAGAAGCTGTTTGTAATCCGTTCTCAGTGGAGTCTGTCCTAAGCTGAGTAATATCGTGTGGCCGTGTCAAGAATACGTAGAAATGACATGATAGTTCTAATAGGCTGAATTAGAGAGCTACGAATAGGACAGTGGCTTAAAATGGGGAGAAGAAGTGATGGTGAATGGAGAGGGAATGGTGATGATAGAGCGAGTGGTGATGATAGAGTGGTGGTGATGGAGAGGGAATGATGGTGATGGAGAGGGAGTGGTAGTAATGGAGAGGGAGTTATTCTGGTAGAGAAAGAAGGAGATGGAAGTATTATGTGAAGAGATAATAGTGAAATAGAACACCAAGATCAGTGTGGAAGGATTGTATGGAGGAGTATTGGAGGGAGAAGATCAAGAACAAGGTGGACGAATTATGTATAGCGGTATACCGTAGAAGGAAGGGAGGGCGGTGAAAAAGGTTGAAATTTTACCCAAGTGGAGGAGTACAAGAGGAAGGAAAGTCATCCCTTCATTTCCCAGTCTCATCCGCTCTTTTCATTTATTCTTTTTTTTTTTTTTTTTTTGTTAATTTTCCTTCCCTCCCACTCCACCAAATCCTTTCTTATTTCTACCATATCCTACCCTTGCGGCTGGTGTCTTTTCCTGTCTTCCTTGCATTTTTCACATTTATCCCTTTCCTTCTCTGTGCCTTCCCCTCTACTGTCTGCCTCACCACCCATTCCCCTTCCTCTGGCGGTCCCTACACCAATGCCCCGCTGTATATCCCTGGATCAAACCGTTTCTCTCTGTCACGCACACACACCTCTCTTTGCCAAACCACACCTGCTGTCTCTTCCTCTTTCCCTGTGTGTTATTTTTCTTTCGTTTCGTGTTTTTCATTGATTTTTCTTCTGCTTTCATTCCTCGTACTCAGTTTTTCTTTCCTTGTTTCTGATTCCTTATCTTATTTCATTCCATTCATTTCTCGTCATCTTTGGCTTTTCATTGTTTCCTGTTTCTTGGTTGTTTCTCATTTCCTCTGTTCATCCCATTGTCATTCCTTTTTCCTTTCCTTTTTTTGTTGATTTCTATTTTCCCTCCCGTCGTTCTTCATTCCAATCTCCTTCCGCAGCTTTCTGATTTTTGTTTCTTTTTATAAGCTGTACACTCATGTTTATTTCTTTCTTGCTTTTTTTCGTTGTTCTTTTCGACTTTTTTTTTTCATTCTCATGCGCATCTTAGATACTTCTCAAGTTTTTATTTCTTCTTTGCATCATTATTTATTCTTAATATTTCTTCATTCCATTCTAACATTTTGTAATTGCTCTGCACTTGCTTTCTTTCCTCTTCTTTGCTTTGTCTTTTTTTCCTCCTTTCACGCATTTCTCCGTCCATTCTTTCTCAGTTGCTCTTTTCCTTCTTTCGCTTTTGTATCCATCCACTTCATCCTCTCGTCCATTTTCCCTTCCTTTCCTCGTTCTTCTGTTCCTCTGTACACCTCAGTTTCCTTCCTTTACTTTCTCGTTCTCAGTCAGTCTTCCGTGAGTTAATCCCCCCCCCCCCGTCTTTTTTTACACTTTTTATCCTTCCCCTTCTTACTCTTCCTCTCTACTCACTTACTTCACCTTTCCCTCCTTTCCCCAAACAGCTCGGTGACTTGGTGGGAGAAGTCTTGGGTTGGAGATGACCGTATTTTAACGCTCTGCGGTTCAAATGCTAGTGTTTTTTATTTTTTTTTTAAGGAAAACGTAAATGTGGCATAGATGATCTAGACTACGCTAGCTGAACATCAGATCCAAAAATGAAAATATGGGATTGAGTTTTGCTGTACTGGTATGCTCCATTCCGTTGACCTTCCTTGCTCCTGTCCTCTTTATCTTCCTTCCTTCCTCGTTTCATTTTGCTTCTCTTCCTTCTTCCCTTCTACCTTCCCCCTTCCTTTGCTGTATCCTCTCTACTTCCTTCCATTTCTCTTTTCTTCCCTGCCCTCGCTATTTCCTCCTTTCCACCCTCACATTCCTTCCTGCTTTCCTTTCTCTTTTCCTTCATCTCTTTCTCCTACTCCCATCCCTTCTTCCTCTCTTTTCTACCTCCTTCCATTTTCCTTTCCTCCTTTACCTCCCATTCTTCCTCATTCCCATCTTACATATTCCCTCACTCCGTCCCTTCCTACCTCTTTCCCCTCCTCCCTTCTCCCTTTCGTTTTTCAATTACTGATACTCCTTCCATTACAGTACTTCCTTTTTTGGTTCCCTCTGACCGCTCCTTCTCTATTCCTATTCTACTTCCCTCCCATCCTTTCTTCTTTCCATCTTCGTGACCTCTCGTTCTCTCTCCCTTTTTCCCATCCCTCTTCCATTACTCGCTTTCTTCTTTCCTTTCTCCCTTCTCCCTGACCGTTCCTCTTCCATTCTTCCTTTCTGTCATCTTCTTATTCCGTTTTCTGTCTCTCTTCCACCTTATCCTTCCTCCTACCGTTTCTTGTTTCCTTCTTTCTTCCTTTCCTTCTCCCACCATCAGCCATGCGACACTGACGTGAAAATCTACAATCAAATTGCATTAAATGCCCTCCTAGGGGCTGTATTCATGTTTCACTTTTTACCATAGATATTAATAATAAAGGTGATAGTATTAACGTAACATGCGGAAAAATTTACTGGTAAGGAAGAAGTGCTCGAAAGCCCAGTAATACGAGGAAGCAGCAGTTGGTTGTGTGGTTGGTGGTGGTGAGCCTACAAATGCCTTCCTCTCTGGGTTGGTGTGCTCTCTCCCTTGCTTCGCTATGCCTAGTCTGTATCCTGACTGTAACCACCATCTTGAGTGTAACTGCGCCGTCCACCTTGACTTATATTGCGCCATAACTACTGCAACTGCAGGTTGGAAAATCTTGTTTCACCTGTGGCTTCATGGGTGGAAGTAGGAGGGTCGGATTAAGGAGTGTTATTCAGCTGTGGCAGCGGGAGTTATTTAGGTTATGTGCTGCAGCTCACTGTGGCTGTCAGAAGGACGTAAATTAACCCAAGCACTGCGACGCAAGAGTGATGCATTATTGAGAGGCAGCGCTTTATGTCTAGAGTTTACACGTAGCCACTAAAAAAT
Source organism: Coenobita brevimanus (assembly GCF_032717465.1). Classification (NCBI taxonomy): domain Eukaryota; kingdom Metazoa; phylum Arthropoda; class Malacostraca; order Decapoda; family Coenobitidae; genus Coenobita; species Coenobita brevimanus. The sequence goes on along the minus strand of NC_137024.1, from coordinate 7,735,952 downwards.
ATACTGAAAGACAACTGACTCTGATCACAGTATACACATATACCAGTAATAAACATTGGTCTACCGTATAGATAAAGGTAAGTGAATATGAACAGAGGTTTTGCCCTGTATTGCGTAATACAATATGGAAGCGTTGTCTCAGTGAATGATCCGACCGCTTCAAACTAGAGCGTAAAGTGGTAAATCGCGCAATATGGAATAATAAAAAACCTCATGAACTAAATTCACATAAAGGGTTACATTAGTGCTGATTAAGGGGTCTCGTGGTCTGTAGATATGTAAGTGGCAATGTATTAAAATGTGTACCTGCTGAGTGCTATGTCTTTGAGATTTCATAGAGTATCAGAAGATGAGAATTGAAGGTCTTAGTGGCGGGACAGACTTAAGTGACTTTGTTAGTGTCACTCAAAGTGAGTGTCAGAAGAGACCGAGTTTGTGCTTGATAATTGGCATCTGTATGAGAGCAAAAGTCATTAAATTTTAAGAAAATGCATCCACCACATATTCCAGGGAGTCGGAGTTTGACCCTATCGCAGAGTGTAGCACGATGGCAAGTGGTCATTCGTAAACTGAATACCTTGGTACTTTCGTACGCCGTTACCAATAATACGACACAAAGGTTGTCATTGAACTTGAATGAACACAGTACATGTACCAAAGAATAATAATGCATAATATGAAAATAATAACAAGGGAGGAGAATCCAGGGAGCTTCCTATGTCCACGAGAACGCAGTCCACCACTCTCTCTCTCTCTCCTCCATCATGTCCAAACATCCTGTGCTCATTAAAGGTTAAATCCTCCTAAACACGTCATGGAAGCTTTGCCCTAGCTGCCCAGAGGAGGGTAAAATGGAGAGAGAGAGAGAGGGAGAGGAAGGAAGCATACACAGTGGAATGACAGGAGGTGGAGGAGATAGGGAGGAAGAGGAAAGGAGCACACAGAGCGGAACGAGAGGAGGAGGAGGAGGAGGAGAAGGAGGAGGGGGAGGAGAAAAAAGTATAGTAAGATGCATTAAGCCTTATTCATGTATGTCTGAAGAAAATGCATGACAAAATTTCCAAGTCAGCGAGAACACAGCTCACAGCCTCTGCTCCCCGGGAGACCAAGCCATTACGCAAATGTCGCTAAACTGGTTCTCTAAAGCGCTAAATGTTAAAGACAGGAACTCCGCAAAATCCCCAGAAAGAGTGCTAAAACATCTAGAAAATGTCTGAGAGTTGGTTAAAAAAGTGTTATATTGTCACTGAATCCGGTATAATCTTTAGAAAATCCTTAGACATATTGTTAAGACCTCTATAATATCTCAGTGGGAAGTAGTAAAACGTAGAATATCGCCAGACGTGGTTAACAGTTTCTTATTTAATTTAACTAACTACAGAAATCTCAAGGCATGGCGGAAAAGTGGCTACTTTGGTAACCTTCCAGGAAGTTTTCAAGCTGTTGTCATACTCATTCCCAGAACACATCCCACCCTCCTTCCAGCTTCCCTCCTTACCCCACTCCAAGCTGTGATCGCAATTCAGTCTCATCTTACACATTTCTCTGGACTCTTATCCACACACTCGCCCCACTTTCAACTCGCACTACCCGCCTTTCCCTCTCCCACCAGACGCCACCTGTCAGCGCACGACCATATCCCCCCCCCCCCACAAACAGCCTTATCACTGGTGCTGGGATCTGGTAGGCGTATGGTTTACACCCACAGTGGTAAAATATTCGACATTCAGTATGCCCTGCAGTTATAACTTCTGGTCTTGATGGCAAAAATAGACCTGGGAACTTTTACTGTGGTTGACGATTTTGGCCTACTTGGAGTTAAATACGAAAGAGAGAGAGAGAGAGAGAGAGAGAGAGAGAGAAAGAGAGAGAAAGTCCCTGCAAACAACCACAAGCAACCTTTAGTCCCTGCTAAGTGGTTCAGCTTAACTCTCTGAATATGGTAATTTTTTTATTTATCACCTTCACTTGCAGAGCAAGGGCGGGGTATTAAGTTTTGCTTGACATGTGTTTGTTTTTTGTTTGTTAATGTTTGTTGGCAAATTAACAAACATTTTTATCTGATTTTAATCACAGCGAAGGAATTGATGGGCAGCAAGGGTTTGGCTCTTTTTTTTTTCTCTCTCTCTCAAAAGATCAGTAGTCAAGGTCAGGGGTCTAGGCCAAATCTAATCAGTTTTTATTTGATTTATATTGAATTGACTCAATCGGATTCGTTTGCATGAAGCTGCAGAATGTGGTGAATGTTTTTGGCGCATGCGGTAGAGCCAGGATTCCGGGGGCTTGAATGATGAGTGAATGGAAGCATGGCCTATTGGACTAGGCAAGTTTGTGCTGTCTGAACATTGCGTCTCCTCACCCGGCCCTTGGGTGGGCAAGAAGGTCCGGATGATGATGAATATACTGAATTGAATGCCGGTAATGGAGAAACGAAGGGGTCCGATTCTGAGAATAATTAGTCAAAGGTCAAGGTCTCAGGCAGAGTTTGACCCGTGTGTTTGTGTGTGAACAAATAACTAAAACAGTTTGACCTGATTTGGATCAAATATGGTGGAAGGGTTGAACGTCAGCCACGGGGTCGGCTTCATGTTTATGAAAACAGTAGGTCAGAGCAAAGATCAGGGTCACATGTGAGGGTCAAAAGAAAGTTTTTTTATGCGATTTACTTAAAGCTTTTCGGAAGGATGCACGGTAAGAGGTTCGATTTTGAGAACAATGAGGCCAGTATCACAAGGAAAGGTCAAACATCAAGATCACTGGACATTATCAACTAATTTGTGATCTGATTTTGACCAGTCCTGGTGGAAGTATTAAGGGTCAGGCAGGAATGAAGGAATTGGATATTGAGAGCAAAGGTTGAATGTCAGGCTCACAGGCCCAAGTCAGATGATCAGCTCTTAGGCCCATTGGTGGGGGCGGGGGTTGCACAATGTGTTTTGTGTATATACTTTTGCAGCTTACACACGATCGTATTAAGATAAAGAGAATCTCATCCCTCACTCCCAGTATGCCTTGCTGTCTACCAGGTTGCTCCTTTCCTCTGCCATGTCAGTGGTTGCCTGGTTGCCTGTCTTCTCCTTTCCTCTCTCAAACCTAACCCCTGCCCGGGCTTGCTTCTCTTTCTTTTCTCTCCTCCTGCCTAAACGCCTGCTTCTTCCCTTACTTTCCTTCTTTCTCTTGTCCCCTGCTTCTCACCCTTGCTTGTGCCATCCTGCCTCCTGTGCCTTAAGTATCGTCTACTTTAAAATGGCAAAAGACTTTTTTCCCTATGTTTAGCTGTGTCACACTACCATTCAGTGTGTGTGTGTGTGTGTGTGTGTGTGTGTGTGTGTGTGTGTGTGTGTGTGTGTGTGTGTGTGTGTGTGTGTGTGTGTGTGTGTGTGTGTGTGTTTGTTTCTGCAGCTTAACCTTGTGAGCATTAAGTCGTCCGAGACTCATTTCTTACACCTATCAACCCTACAGAATCTTCCATAGGTTTACCCGCTAATGTTTAATAATAATCCTGCATCATCCCTGAACATACTTGGGGTTCCATTCTCTTGGGGTTTATCTTGGAAAAATCATATTACATCTCCTGTAAAATCTGCTTCCAAGAGATTAGGTGTGCTTAGCCGACTCCTTACCTTTTTTACCCTTGCACAGTTGTTGAATTCATACACGGGTTTTATTCGCCCCTGTGTAAAGTACAACTCTCATGTGTGGGGAGGCTCCCCACATACAGCTCTTCTCAATAGAGTGGAGTAAAAGGCTTTTCGTCTCAGTAAATCTCCTCCTCTTACCTTCAACTTCAGTCTCTTCGCCGCACTGTTGTATCTTCATCTCATTTCTATCGCTACTTCAGTGGACACTGCTCCTCTGAACTGTCTGCTTGCATCCCTCCACCTCTACCACAGGCGCGTAGCACCCGTCTAGCAACAAACTCTCATCCCTTTTCCGTCCAACTCTCTAATGCAAGAGTTAACCGTTACTTCCAGTCCTTCATTTATGCAACAGGTCAGCTCTGGAACTGTCTCTCTCTGTCTGTATTTCCTACGTCCTATGATCTCCAGTCTTTCAAACGCAGTGTGTCCAGGCATCTCTAAATTAACGGATTTTGAATGCGTGTGTGTGTGTGTTTTTATTCTTGGAAGAAACAGTTTGCGGGCTCCTGGCCTTTGGTTCCTTCTTCCTTTCATTAAAAAAAAAAAAAATCACTGTAAACACCTACTTGATAGGAGGGAGGGAGGTAGGAAAACGGGAGATGAGGAAGGGACTAAGTTCTAAAGAAGAGAAGGGGAGAGTAGGAGTGAAAGTAAAAAGTGACGTATGAAAAAGGAAATGGGGAAAGAACGAGGGAAGGAAGGATGGGGAAAAGAGGGAAGAAGGGTAAGCTTTGAAAGAGGGAGAGAAGGGGAGGAAAAGAGTGGGTAGAAGAGAGGGAGGAGGAAGAAAGGACGAAAGTAAGTCAAAGAAATAGTGGACGGTAGAAGAAAAAGATAACCGTTATCTTTAACTTCCGGCTGAACATGACTCCAGCTACACCTGAGAGAGAGAGAGAGAGAGAGAGAGAGAGAGAGAGAGAGAGAGAGAGAGAGAGGTGGGGGGGAGGGAGGGAGGAAGGGAATGCTGTTTAGGTGGAGAAAAAATGTTTACGAACGTGTTATCCGTTCTTTTATCACAACAATGACGATTTCTCTATGTATTCTTTGTCATTATTTTGTGATTCATAAGGACGCTTCAGTGGAGATCTGAACATTTTTTCCCTGATTCCTGGCCATCCTAGTTCCGGGTTTCGGATGGAACCACTGCTATTGCATTAGACGTCTCAGTGACGTTTGGCAGAGTATGGCACAAATATTGTATTTCCAAGCTGCCGTCCTTATGGTTTCTGTTCTGTCTGTACCTTCATATCGGCGATTTCTATTCAGGTCATTCTGCAGCTGCTGTTGTAGATTGCCAGTGTTCTTCTGTGGCTGCCAATAGTGGTGTTCCTCGGGGTTCTGGCCGCTCGCTAAGTCTCCCTAGTATTCATCAGTAATCTTTCGAGCTGTACATCCAGCCGTTATCCTCGCACACGCTGATTAAATCACTCATAACATTTCCATTGGCTCTTCACAGCGTCCATCCCAACAGTCACTTCTCAGTCATGGGATTAGACATTGACACACGAAACAGTGTGGTACAAAAATATATTTCTGATTGGGGCCAAGGAAATCTTGCATTAATATCTAAGCAGTTCTATTCCTTCAACTTTCAGGTCACCACAATCATTTACAAGACTAATCCTTCGTCTTCGACAGTGCATAATCACATCCTTTATAATCTCTCTGCATCCTTGGTGTTGTCCATCCTTGTGATCTGTTTATAAAAGATCATAACTCATTTTCTGCATGAGCAGCTTCATGGAAGTTAGGTATACCGAACGTTTCGTTGCTTCATTCCGGAAATTCTCCCAAAAGTAATGTGAAATTACAGAAGGGTATGTAAAATTAAGTACGGTATGCGTCAGTGTATGGGTAGGGTTTAAAGCACATATCTTCCTACATACACCCTCTCCTGTTCTATCTGTTTTTTTTTTAATGCAAAAATTTACCGATGAAGATTTTCATGGATATACTGTAGACTAACTGGTCAGCTCCATAAATTTCTCAGTCCGCCGTTCTCTCTACCTCTGACCTCCAGTCATTGAAATGCAGTATGTCCAGTCATTTCGAAATTAGAGGATTTTGCTTCGGCTTCCTGTAATTCATTATCTCCGAAAGTGTCGACTTTTGCTGGCTTTAATTCTGTCCAACCTGCAGAAAAAAAGAGGTCTCTAGAATTTTACAGAAAGAGAAAAAAAAATGCGATATATTAAAACTAAGACGACAAAACCTTGGCCTTTACATAACAGGACACTTTTAAGTCCTGGTTGGATGGCGGTGATAAAGATATGATAATAGCAAAAAGAACATTCACATTTTTAAATTTTGAGCCAGCATAAACGCCACTTAGGATATTAAAAGATCATTCTGGTCGTGTCCTGAGCCAGTTAAAAGATTACCTGAGTAGAAAAAGTAGTGAAGTGACATTGTGTGATGTATTGTGTCTGATATTTCACACACCTTCACTCTCTCTGGCATTCTTTTCTACTCGCAGTCTGTCTGTCTGTTTGTCTGTCTGTCTGTCTGTCTGCCTGTCTCTCTCTCTCTCTCTCTCTCTCTCTCTGGAGTTCCTTAGTTTTTATATTACTTTCTATTCATCAGTTTTTCATTCCATTCCTATTCTTGTTTTTCTTTATCCATTTCATATATTTTTCATCCCATTATCATTCCTGTCCTTCCAGTCTTTCACTTCTATTTATAATGTGCATCGATTTGTCCCTCGTCAGGGCTGTTATTATCGACTGTTCCTTCCCGTTCCCTTTTTCCTTGTGTTGACATACTGTATCGTATTTTTTTTCTTAATCTTCCTCCTTCCCTCCCTCCTTTCCTCCCAACCTCCTTTCCCTCGTCCCTTCCTCCCTCTACCTTCCCTGCCTTTCTCTTCCTTTCCTTTATCCCTACTTCCTTTTCCTTCTCCGTTACTGGCGCTTCTGCATTTGCTTCCTAACCTCTGACCTCTCATCCTTTCCTGCTACCCTACTGCCCTTCGTCTTAATCTTCCCCCTGACGCCTTTGTTCCTCCTGCCTCACTTTCTATCCTTCCCTTCCTCTTTCTCGTCTTTCCCTCCTCCCTTCCCTCTAAACTATTTTCACTGCATTGCCCTCCTATCCTTTATCTTCCCCTTCCATGCTCCTTCATTTCCTCACTCCCTTCCCTTTCACCATTCCCTCTACCTGTTCCCACCAGCAGTCATACTCCCTTGTAACCGTGTTATTCATGTCTCATTTTTATTGCCTTATATATTACTAATAAAGATGATAGCGCGTTATACAGAGAACTTAATGTAACTGGTAAGAATGAATTGCTTAAATCAAACTAAGACTACGAGGTTACGGTTTCTTGTGTTGTGTGTGGTTGGTGGCGGCGCGCATACGAATACCTTCTCTGGTCAGATGTGATCTCTCCCTTGCTCTGCCTTGCCTGTAACCTGACTGTAACTGCGCCATCTTCAACGTAACTGCGCTGTCTACCTTGACTTTTATTGCACCTTGAGCACTGCATGTGTGGGTATAAAAAGATTGTTCCACCTGGGGCTTCCTGGATGGAGGTAGGAGGGTCAGGTTTAGGAGTAGATTCACCTGTGGCAGCGTTAGGCCACTGAGGTTAAGTGGTGCAGCTCACGGTGGCTGGTAGAGGGACGTGAATTAACCCAGTAACGGCGGTGGCTCAGTGTGAGAAAAATATTCAACGCAGAAACGTCGTTTTATATCTTGGGTTTGCGGGTAGCCTCTGAAATTATACTGAAGGTCACAGATGAATCGAATTTTAGCCATACACCGGTCTTAAATACTACCACACAGAGAAAGCAGGTGAAGAGAGTGTGAACAGAGGTTCTCTACTCTGTTCCTCTTATTCCAAAATGTTCGCGTCATCAAGGAGGAGGAGGAGGATTCAATACTTAGTTAAAATGATGTATGCACATAATTCATGTTTTTCTGTGGAAGAGCGGTACATAATTTCTCATTCCAGGGAGAACTCAAGTCACTACTTCCTGCCCTCAGCGGAAAAACAAATGTTGCTAAGTTTAATCCATAAATTTTTATGGTTACATAGAATTCTACAATATCACAAGAAGTATTGCTTAAACATCGAAAAAAATGTCAGAATGGTAGTAAAAATATATGTTACTGTTGAAGCTGAAACAATCTTTAGAAAATGCTTAGAAAAATTTATATGAATTTCTGAATATCTGTGAAAAGTACTGAAGCCTCTAGAATATCGCTGAACTTGGCTACAAATTCTCCGTAGTACATCTCGTTACCAGTGGAAATCCATAGGTTTGACGGAGGAATAACTGCTCACTCTCACCACACACCCCACCCTCTCCCACATCTCCCTCCCATATGTACTTTTTCCCTTAGCTCTCACTCACACACTCATTCCACTTCCACTCACACCACACACCACTCCCAGTCTCACCAGACACTTCCTTTCAACACTCACCCACACCCTCACACACCCACACCCTCACACGCCCAATCCCACACACAAACTCTCCTGTCGTTTCTTGGGTTTGGCTGTGTATCGTTTTCACCCGCAGTGGTAAAATATGCGATATCGTACGTGGCAGTAGTAACTTCTGGGCCTGTGTTCTGCTCGGCTAAGGAAGATCCCTAGCACCTATTCATCTGAAGTATATATTTTGAATCCGGCTAGTTAATATCCTTTTGCACAGTGCGTTACTTATGCAGAGGTGGCGACATTAGAATGCTTTAAGCAACACAGAAGAGTATAATAACGTACGATAAGCAAAATAAATCACTTATGAAAAGGTGTTAGGGAACTTCCTTATGCGACGAAAATACAAACCCTGGTCTGGGCGACAAAAACTTAAGCCTGGGGAACATGGACGGTCACACCAGTGGAGAGGCACAGGGGAACTTTTACCACAGCTGGCGATTTGACCACGGCTGGCGATTTGAGCCAGTTTTGTTGGAAATACGTGAGCCAGAAAGAGATAGAGGGGGGTGGGGAGGAGGAAAAATTTCGGTCATTACTTTTTGAGTTCGTTATTTATTGCCATTAACTTTGTATTTTATCTGCAAAGCTATCTGGCATCTCGAAATAAATGCTCCTTGATGTCAATCATATTTTTATTTATTTATTGTAATGTGTTTCACGATGTCAGCTTATGGTTCCTTCTTTCTTTGCACGAGATAAGTGGCAGGCACAAAGCAAACAAAGTCAAAAGCGCGCATGCACACATAGAGGAAAAAAAAAAAAAAAAAAACAGCGCGCATACACACATAGAAAAAAAAAAAAAAAAACTAACATGAACCCCCAACCCAGCACCCTTTATATAACTACATAGTAATTTGCTGCCAACGTTTTCCATTGAATGCACGCGCGTGTGAATGTGTGCACGCAGGTTCCTGATTATTCTATTTAGTGTGTTGCTTAATGAGCGTTGCTGTTTTTCAGTTCTCCCTTGATCTTTCCACTGGCATGAGTCTTGCATCCGAAATTTGTTCCTGCTTGGTGTGTGTGTGTGTGTGTGTGTGCGTGTGTGTGTGTGTGTGTGTGTGTGTGTGTGTGTGTGTGAAGCTTTAAACTTACGGGTGTCAGATTACAGTGGTTTAGTGGAGGTGAAGGAGGGAGGAAAAAAGGAGAGAATGCAGAAGGGGAGAAAGGGAGGAGGTAGGAGAAAAGGTGGAGAGACGGACGGAGGGAGGTTAGAGGTGTGGAGGGAAGGAGGAGAAAAAAGGGAGAAGGAAGGAGGGAAAGAAGGAGGCATTGTGGATTAAAGAATGGTTGAACGAAAGGCTTGGGAAAGAAGAGAAGTGGACAGAGAGAGAGGGAAAAAGAGAGGACAAAGGTCAATGGGAACGACGGCAGGGAACAGAAATAGATGAAGGAGGGGGGGAAGGATTGGAGAAGGAGAATATAAAAGAATGTGAGTAGGAAGGAGAAATGAGGGACTGAAGAGATCATGCACAGTGAAAGAGTGGGTTGGAAAAGAATTGAAAAAGGTAAAAGAGGTAAACAGTGCAAAGAAAGAGCATGAAGATTTCGAAAAAGATGTAAGAAAAAAATGAAATATTAGCTGAATGTAGAAGGGAAAGGGGGTGATGGAAAGCGAGAGAGGGAGAAATCCGGAAAGTAGTGCCGAAGAGAAATAAAACATAAGAAGGAACAACAGTAAGAGAAAAAATAAATGGGATGAATGTTAGGATCGAGAAACTACAGATAAAATAAAAAGTTTATCGATCCTACAGATAAGAGAGAAAGAGAAACAAGGAAGAGACTGGATGGAAAAAGGAAGGAGGAATGGAGATAAAAGCGAAATCTGGATGAAGGGGCTGAAAGAGACGGTGAAGAAAAGATGGAATGGAGAATATGGTTGTACATAAGAAAAAAACGAAAGAGAAGTATATAAATATTATACTGTAAAGAAATATAAAAGAGGAGGAAGGGCGGGAATAGGGGTTAAATGCATGGAGGAGCGAGAGAGGAAATAAAAGGAATGAATATAGAAGCGGAAGCATTAGAAGGTAAAGGAGAGAGAGAGAGAGAGAGAGAGGTGGGGGGGGGGGAGAGACCTGTTTGTTCTTTCACGGCTGTATGGTACTGGGAAGTTTATAAGAAAATTATTCACTCAGTTAAGGACAAGGACTGAAAAGCAGGAAGACTCCTTCTCACCCACCGAACCCTCCAGCCGAGGCGGCAAGTAGTGAAAAGGACCTCCATGCAGTATAGCAAAGCTGCCATGGAAATTTTTTAGGAAAGAGGAGAAGGAAATCTCATTCTATAATATCTACCTGAAAAAGAAAATAGCAGTAACTTAACAGTATGTATCGATGTTGTTCTGCGGTTATATGTTCCAGACTCTGAAAGGAGATTTTTTTCTTTTTTTTTTAGATATGCCACAGACCAGTATTATTCTTGAGCAAGCATGCGAGTACTCAGCTGGGGGTTTGAAGACAGATACTTATCCAAGCAGTTTTTAAAGGTCAGTAATGTATCATAGTTTACTACATATGAGGGCAGTTCGTTCCACTTATTTACAGCTCAATTAATGAGGAAATGCTTAGCTTCATGTGAGTGAAATCGCTTGCCTGTAATTTTGTACTCATTACCCATAGTATAATTTGAGCGATCTGCTGTAAAATATATATCGATAGCAATATTATCGTGTTCTTTGAAAATATTTTGAACACTCGAATTAAATTTCCTCGTAATCTGCGTTTAGTTAAGGTAAAGAGATTCAGGGTTTCTAAAACTCCTCGTACGGTTTATTTCTCAGCCTGGGTATCATCTTTGTCACCCTTAATTTCACTTTCTCAAGTTTATAACCTTTTATGTGATAAGGCGACCGGAACTGGACGCAATACTCTAAGTGTGGGCGTACTAGAGAATTATGTAAGGTGAAGATATCTTCTGCTTTGTATTCGAATGCTCAACCAGTGAATCCTGTTATTTTTTTAGCTTTGTTAACAGCCTCCGTACACCGTTTACATGGTTTAAGATCATTTTTTTTAAATGCAAGGAAGAGAGAACCAAAGGCTAGAAGCCAGCAAATTGTTCCCTCCAAGAACAAAATTGAAACAATATAATACAGTCATATTCAAGATACATTCATTTTGATATGCCTGGATATACTGAGATTAAAAGACTGGAAGGCCGTAGATAGTGGGATATACAGACAGAATACATTTCCATAGTTGACCTGTTGCATACCTGAAGGCCTGGGAGTAAGGGTTAACTCTTGCACTAGAGAGTTGGACAGAAAAGGGATGAGTGTTTGTTGCTAGACCGGTGTTGCGCGCCCGCCGTAGTGGTGGAAGGATGCAAGCAAACAGTTCAGAGGAGCAGTGACCATTGAAGTTGCGATAGAAAAGAGATAGAGATGCAACAGTGCGGCAAAGAGAGAGAGAGGTTGAAGGGAGCCAGTAAGAGGAGGAGAGTTAATGAGACGTATAGCCACTTTGTTGAGAAGAGTTGTATGTGGGGGACCCTCCCCACACACTAGAGTTGTACTCTACACAGGGGTGAATAAAACCAGTTTATAAAGTCAACAACTGTGCAGGGGTAAAGAAGGCACGGAGCCGGCGTAGCACACCTAATCTTTAACTATAATTCCTAAGTCTTTTTCATGACTGACATTATCGAGTTGAGTGTTGTTCATAGTGTAGTTGGTATTTTCATTTAATTTCTTACCATGAATATGCAAGGGTTCATTATTGTTATGCAGAATATGGTATGTCAGTATTATGACGACCCACTGATGTATATGATAATTGGCTTCATACAGCCGGGTGTATGATCTGTTATAGCTTGTGTTGCACTGTTGCTCACTGCATGTTACATCTGGGTCATGGAAGGTAGATGAGATACAGATTAGATTGTGTGATATGGGATCGTTCTGCATCATTTTCCGGTGATGGGAAGTGAGTGAAATATCGAACAGAATTTGTGGTTTGGCATAATTCGTGTTGTTCCCTAGTACAGTGTCTTTTGTGGGTCGTGGGTTATAGAAATTTATGTGTTGTTGGCTGTTGTGCTTCTCTGTGTCTTATTACATGCTGATCCGGGTTCATGAAGGCTGAATCAAATATACTGTGTGCAATCAAACGTGGTGCATCTATCACAGCATGATGTGCCTCGTCATGTACGCTCCGTGAATAAGAGAAAACTTGTGTGATCTGCCAAAGTGCTGCTCTCTTTCACTACCCACATGTAGAATGTGGGTCACGGAGGCTGGGAAAAATATAGGGGAGTGTTTGTGTGGTGCGGTAGGTAAAAGTATTAGCCCCAAGCGTTCAGTGAAAATGGACTTGAGTGATATTTAGGCTTTTTGGCAGATTAATTTAACTGTTAACTATTTTCGAGAGGGTCCTCGTAGAATCTTGATTTTTTTTTTCCCCTGTTTCTTCATTCGCTGTACCGAGGAGGTTATGGACCACCCCCATCACCACCACCGCACACACACAGTCCTGGAGACGCCGTTGATAACTTGGCAATCACATTCAAATGACTGGGTTTTAGTTATGATATACTGTACTGGTAATGAGTTAGCTTAACCCTCCAGAGATAATTCTTTTATTCTCTTTACAGCTAGCGCCAGATGATATTTTATTTATATGAGAGTGAGTATACTGGTGAAGTCCGAGAGTGTTAATACCTTCACACTTAACCCTCTCTTAATCGGCACAACTTTAATATATTTCAACTGACAGCAGACTTTTTTTTTTTTTTCACCTGATAATGAGTCATGTGAGCCTGAGTGTTGAATCAGGAAGGAAGAAGGAAAGAGCATCGGGATGGAAACGGGGGAAAATAATGTTAAAGTTACGTTCCAAATATAATATTAGGATGAATCGGGGAGGAAGAGGAGCGTATGAGGAGAGTAAAAGAATGCTAATATAGTCACATTTCAGTTACCGTATGAGTCAGGTATTGCAGGGTTTATGGATATTTAGCCTTTATGGCCATAACCTTAATCCGGACACTAATTTGAAGCATTTTTTTTAATTTACATTTTCTGCCTCCGTGTGATTTTACTCAGCCTAGAAGAGATATAATCGTACAGGATGAGTAAATGAGAATGTTTCAAATCATTACACTCCTATAGGTCTTCCCAAACTACACAAGTCATCTGTGAGTAACGAGAATGTGAAAAAAAAAGTGTAATGAAGTAATTAAGAGGTTGTCCTCAATTAGAATTTTCAAGACCATAAAGCTTCTAGTTAGAACCAGTAAATATAAATAAAAAATAAATAAGTGAATAAATAACTAAATAAATAAATCCGTAAAATTATGGAGTACTGTAAATATTCCCCTGACTATGATGAAGTTAATTTTGCTCTTCCAACTGCCAGACGATTTATTGAATTTACGAGACTCTTTTAACTGAAGGGGTTAGGTGCAGCCTTCATTATACCGTTCAGCTCTAGGCAGCTCTCATAATCTGAATAAATCACATCGTATCAGTTAGAATATATTAAAAATGCGTCATCGAGATGAAGGTACTAAAGTCTTTCTCTCAGTCAAAAATTTGGAGGACCATAAATATACTAGTCTGTACCCGGAATAAACACCCTCTCCCCCGAAATTTATGGCGAGATTAACAGCGTGTAAAAAATGAATAGTTAATGAAAATTGTGAAAAACGAGCCGTGATTAATATTAATGATAATGAGAAAATAATGCAAAATAGAGGTTTACTACGTTGTCACTTCCTGGCCTCAGTAAATGAATAGGCGGATGGATGAGGCGATTAATGTAAATAAAAAAATACAGGGAAAAATGAGTATGATGAAAGTTGGAGGGGAGCAAAGACTACAAACGGTGTCGAACCGTCCAGGCAAAAATACATTTCCTCTTGTCTCAGTAGCCAAGGCGAATAAATTGGAATAAAAAGAAAAAGGCTGTGTAAAATGCAGTATCTGTTGGCTTTGTTAAAAAAGAAATGCGTTAGGTTAAACTAATGATTTTTTTTTTTCGGGGGGAGGAGGGGATATTGTTTTCCCACCTGCACTTTCAGAATCCGAAAATTAATGTATGTACAGGGGAATTCTGGGTAATGATCAAGGGAGGGTGGGAGTAAGGGATCAGGAGGGAATGGGTGAGGAGAGAAGGTATGGAAAGATGGGGGAAATGAGGAGGATAGGGGAGGGGGTAGGGAAGGAAAGGGGAAAGGGCTAGTCGGAAGGGAAAGGAAGAAGGAAAGGGGTAAGGAAAGGGGAAATGGAGAGTGGGAAGGAATGAGAAGAACAAAAAGAGAGAGGGAGGGGAATGAGAAGAGATGGAATGGAAAAGGGGAAAGGGAAGAGCAAGATAGGTAGATAAGAGCAAGACACCAGAAGAGGATACGAAAAAGTAGGTGTAGTGTGTGTGTTAGAGAATATCCCACATATTAGCTGAGGTGGTATTCATTGTGGTTTCACATCGGACATTAGAATGCTGCACGCAGGGTTCTTTGATTACAAGCCTCTTTGGCAGAGGAGAGAGCTGGAGACGGCACCCGCGACTTGACATTAGTCATCGTAGGCAGACTCAGAGCATAACCTTGACTGGCAAACACGTGAGAACCAGAGGTTACCGTTGGCCGACGGAGCTGAATATGATTGCAAGTTTTGTCATAAAGTGGCAGTTGAGTTTGTTCGATGAGCCTTATTTCCATACTGTACCAGATGACATTTCTCGAGTCGCCTCAAATGTTCCTGGTTCCGACTGTTACGTGAGGCTTGGCCAGGGCTGGAGGAACACAGTGGGATGTACACGGGAAAACTTCGCATTTGCAGCCATGGGTTCTGGCTGCCCTCGGCTCTCCCACAACGTCGGTGTGTTCGTCGGTATTCAAAACTGAGGCAGAGATAGTGGGGCTGCCGTCCTCGGAGGGGGAGGGATGAAGACAATGGCTACCGTGAGCTTGGGACGATGTGGGACCACGTCTGTTATCCGTGGCTTGACTCTGCTATCATCGTCTTGTCTGCAGAGAAAATTGATTGGTTGTGGACAAGGGTAACTGATGAAATATATTCGCCTACCGTCGCAGGAAGAAGAATGGGAATGAAAAAAACAGGAGGAAAGGATGGGTTGAAATGAGGGAGGTGCATGCATCCTCTTCCTACTGTATTTTCTATCATTTGAGCCCAAAAAGAGAGGAGGAACCCATAAGTCGTGGTGCAATACCATTAATAGGATCTGGAATGTCATTAGGCAGGGTACCATTAACACCTATTATGGTAATTAGGCTACTTGATACAGTATGGGGGCCTCTTGATATGTAAAGGTAATGTTACATTATTTCATCCACGACCATATTACTTATATTACTTATTCTCGTAGCTACCTTTTCCTTTCTTCCTCCTCGTTTTACTCACATTATTTAACTACACTCTGTTCACTTCGTGTTCCTACTGCCCGTTTCCTTGTTCTAGCCGCGTACTGTGTCTGTTACCTTATCTTCCTGTTGACTTTACTCGCACTCTACTTTTTCTATTCAGAAATCTCTGTCTTCTTCCTTTCTTTATCCACATCTGTCTCTGTCTGTCTGTCTGTCTGTCTGTCTGTCTGTCTGTCTCTCTCTCTCTCTCTCTCTCTCTCTCTCTCTCACACACACACACACACACACACACACACACACACACACACACACACACACACACACACACACACACACACACACACACACACTACCAAATTATCATGGGGTCATTTAACCCGCCCCGTCCCGTTGACCTATGGGTACGTTGCAACGTTTTGCATTTGCCAGTCCCGGCGATGTATCGGTATGTCATGCAATTGCAAATTGCATAATTTCCACAATTTTCAAATTTCACGCTTGATTTTCGGTACGTATCCTCGCTTGACCTTTCCCTACCTGCCACCAGGTGGGGACACTCGGTGACCCCACGCGACCCGCGCTAACCCGCGGCTCGTCCACTCACCTGTTAGCAACGGTCCTGCTTAGACATGGCTACGAGAGGTCTCTCAGAGGTCGAAATTCAAGCCGCCCTGGACGCCTTTACAGGCGACAGTGATTCCCCACTGGACGATGAGGTTGTTGATAAAGATTATGTGCAGCCAGAGGAGAAGGAAACCATCAGCAGTGATGAAGAAGTCCCGTCCCCCAGGAAGCAGCAGTACGTGACTTACCGTGCTGCTAGAGAGGGGCAGCCGGCCAAGACCCCACGTGCAACATCCTATGCCCAGCCCCAACATGATGTGGAACCCGAATTTGATGTTGAGGACGAGGACGTGGACGGAGTCGTGGGATGTGCTGCCACGTGGTATGGACGTGAGGTAATTACTCATCGTGGCCCCGAGCGCACACCACGTCGGACGAGCAGGTATGGGCCTAGTATTTTGTTTGGGGAGTTAGGAAGTGCCGTGGAGGGAGTGGGGAGTGAAAGGGAAAGTGCAGGGAGGAGTATGGAAAGTGAGAGTGGCATGAGTGAGTCATTGCTCTCCCTAGGTAGTGTGAGGTGGCAGGGTGTATCACGTGGGCGAGTGCGGGTGCGTTCTGTATCACGTGGGGTTGTGATGCGGTGGGGAGGAACCACTCCCAAGCACGTCTTATGCTCCCCAATATCCCCAAACACTTGGGCGAGTTAGGGTGCGTGAAAAATCACGTGGTGTTGTCATGGAGGGGGAAGGTGGGGAGGAACCACTCCCCAGCATGTCTTATGCTCCCCAGTATTCCCCAACTTCATCCCCACAGCCCCCTAATGTTCCTCAAGGCCGTAAGGGTAAGGGAAAGGGTAAAGGCAGAGGGAAGAGGAGTGAGAGTGGGGAAGCCCTCTGCACTCCTTCTCCCCAACCTCCCCCACCAGCATCTCCTCCCCACCCAGACGAAGGTGGTGATGGGGATGATGGGGACGAGGGATTTGTGGGATGGAATTGTGAGGATGGGAGTGATTTTTCTCCCCTCATTCACCCCTTCACTGAGCAGGGGCGATCTGGCTGCATTGCTCCCGGAATTCACCGTAATTCCACCAGGTTGGATTTTTTCCACCTGTTTTTTAGTGAGGCATTCGTGGAGCAGATTGTATACCAAACCAACCTGTTTGCAAGCACCCAGCGCCTTGAGAGTGAAAGATTGGGAACAAGGAGTAGGCATTCTATCATATATGATTACCCTGTCTCCCTTTCAGAAATGTTCCTATTTTTTGCCCTGGTCCTTTTGATGGGTATTATACGAAAAAACAGAATTCCAGCTTACTGGAGAAGGAACCCTGTTATGTTTACACCAATATTTGGGCAAGTCATGAGCCGTAATCGGTTTCACCAAATTCTAAGTAGCCTCCATTTCTATGATACTCATGATCCTGCAAATGCTGACGACACAGATAAGATGAGGCGAATTAGGTTGGTCTTTGATCACCTGAGGCAAACCTTTTGCTCGTCATTTTATCCCTATAGAGACCTCGTCATAGACGAGAGTCTCGTGTTGTGGAGAGGTAATATTTCATTTAGGCAGTATATACCCAGCAAAAGGCACCGTTTTGGGTCTTTGTTATGTGCGACTGTAGGACTGGATACGTGCAAGACATAGTCTTGTACACCGGTGCACAGACAGACATAATAGAAGATCGGAGTATTGGACTGTCGGGAGCAGTGGTAAAGACAATGATAGAAGACTACCTTCATCGTGGTCACGTCCTCTACCTGGACAACTGGTACACTAGCCCTCTTCTCGCTCGTTATCTTCACATGCATGAAACGGGAGTCTGTGGAACCGTGAAGGTGAACCGGCGTCACATGGCCAAGGTAGGGCGGAAACTTGACAGGAATGAGGTTGTCTTCTTCAAAGCCAACAACATCCTTGCAACTGTGTGGAATCATAATAGAGAAGTAAGCCTCCTGTCAACGGTTCACCGCCCCTTGATGCATCGTACTGATTCTGTTGATTACTGGAGCGAGAACAGGCGTCACATTTGGAAACCTGAGTGTGTCATGGACTATAAAATAAACATGTGCCTGGTGGACCAGTCAGACTCCATGATATCGACGGTAGAGTGTGCCAGGACCACGATGAATTGGTATAAGAAACTTCTTTCACTTGCTAGACATCACTGCTCTGAATTGCCACCACCTTCACGCCATGACAACAGGAGTTCAGGAAACCTTTGAAGGGTTTGTGAGGGAGCTCACAAGAGAAATGTTTGCATGTTATGCTGTTGAAAGGCCCCAACATCGCACCCACACTGCCCCTATTGCCCAAACTCCCCTGAGAATATCCGGCCGCCATTTCCCCACTGCTATCCCTCCCCAGCCAAACAGACCTAGGCCCCAACGCAGGTGTCACGTGTGTAGCAATTCCCGGGTGAGACTCACGACACAGAGGAAGGACACCCGCTATGAGTGCGTCGAGTGTGACGTGGGTCTCTATATTCACCCATGTTTCAGCGAATATCACACCTTGATGCAATTCTAATATGGTGTGAATGCGATAGGACGCTGAAATAATGAAGTAAATGCGACAAACAGACCCTCAGTAAAATTATCAGTCATGTTAATCTGAAAATATTAGTATAAAATGCATACGGGTATAACATAAGTGCAAAAATTGTATGTAAGTGTATAAATATGCCTTAAGTGGAAACATACGTAGCGAGGGTTTTATGATGCGATATTCTGTCGCTCAGTGCAATAAATAAGGCCCCGTAAATATGTAATTATTATTATTGGAAATGCAAACGGGTATAATATAGGTTCAAATTATTCTAAGTGCTGAAGTATATTCTAAGTCAAAATATTCTTAGCGTGTGTATAGAGATGCGATATCCTGACGCTTAGTTGAATGAATAAGGCCCGTAATTATGAAAACAGAAGTCAACAAGTGGGAAAGTGTGTAATATATGTGAAGAATTAGTATGTAAGTGTTAGAGTATTATGTTGGTCGAAACATTCATTGCGAGGATACTTTCATGCGATATTCTGACGCTCACTTGAATAAATAATGCCAGTAACTATGTATAGTGCAGTATAGGGGTGTAAACGTGTGTAATGTAAGTGGGAAAGTATAATTTCAGTGAAAAAATAAAGTAGAAGATGAAACACGAGTGTTTGAGATTGTGCTTGCTACATGAATATGCGCTAGCATTTCGCTAAATGCCCTCGTAATGAATGTAAATACTTGAAAACATTTACAGTGGTGGAGGAAAGGTTCTATGTAAAGGAAAAAATAATAGGAAAGTGATAAAACAATTGGGTATGTTGAAATATGAGTCCTAGCGAGTGCGCTTAGTAAGCCGATGTGTGCTAAACTTATGCTGCATGTCATCATAATGAATGAAAACATCTGAAAACATTTACAAACAGTAAAAATAGGTAAAATGTCAATGAAACAGAAGTATACAAGTAGAAAAAATGATATGTTGACTGATACAAGAAACTTAGCTTATAGCATGTTACGACTCGGACCTAACTCGCTATGCTAGCGCGATGGTACAATGCTTATTTTTCATATATATGTGTCTGAAATCCATTATATTGCTACTCTTTTTGTTTATTAGTTAAAATTCAATAAATATAGAGGTGTTGTGTGTTGTTTCTCCCAATATTTCCTACCATAGAAAACGTGAGCACCTCACACGTCAATGATAGAATACGATACCTGGCGCGGGGGACCTCACCTGTTCCAACCACCTATGGACCACGGTAAGCCCTTTCTCGGTGATTTTCCTTTGTTTCTCAACCAAAACGGAAGTTTTAGCCAGAATTTTTTTTTTCCAAAATAGCTCGGGACTGAGGGATGTCAGAGGTGCGGAAAACCTCGGGACGTGACGGGTTAATATGTGTACCATCAGACGCCATAGTCTCTTCAGACTGTGCCGCATTATAATTATGTCGAACAAGATATGCGATATAGGACAGATGTAATACCAGTCTACAAGCATCAGACTGCAGAACACACTCTTTGCTTTACCCTGTAGCTCAGGATCTGGCAAGAACAATCATTTGAGTTAATCGCATGTGTGAGAGGCAGCATGGCCACCTGTATGGATGTGGCAACAGGTGGACAATCAACATTGATCCCATCATCCACAGAGATAAATGGGGAGGAGGAGACACATGTAGTCGTGGGGGAAATCAATCTTGGCTGTGACGGAGAGCACCAGGACACACAACACTGTAGTACTAACGTCTTCCTTGTTTTTGTTACAAGGGGATGTTTTTGTGCTTTCTTGTATCTGAAGCTTTCTCATTTCATGACTGAGAAAGCGAGATAAAGATATTCCTACATCAAAGTAGCCCTCAAAAAACAATGAACCTCCACACTAAGAAACCCTCAACATAAAGAGAATCCCTGTCCCAAACCCAAGAAGCTCCTATGTAATGAACCCCCCGTCCCCACACCTGGAATCCACACTCCATCCCAGCAGTGCAACCTGGTCGTCCACACATCCTGGCGGCTGACTCAGGACATAATAAGACTGGGCGCGCGGAACTGTTTTACATGGGAATGAGGGGTAGGCAGGGGGGCAGGCTGTCATGGAAGCATTATTGTCAGGTAGCTGGCAGAGTGGTTAGGGAGGGAAATAGGAATTTTAGTGTAGTGGTGTGTTGTGAAGCTGGGGTACAGAGGAGTAGGCCTACACAGGAAGTAAAGGCAACATGAGGTCTACTGGTTGAGGGTAAAACTAAAAACATTTTATGATATAATGAACTTCTGTAAGAAAAGGAGTCAAAAGAGAAAGGGTCTCCTCCGTGTACCACTCCCTCAGGTATAACAAGTGGAAGTAAAAAAACGCAGAAAACTTCACACCTTAACCCGTCATGTCCCGAGCTATTTCGCACCTCCGACATCCCCCAATCCTGAGCTATTTTGGAAAAAAAAATTTTTGGCTAAAACTTCCGCATTTGGTGAGAAACATCGAAAATTCATAGAGAAATCGCTCACCTAAGGTTTAAAATACTTGATACAGGTAGCAGTACCTCCTTACCTTACTGGGTTTTCTATCAGGCTGGCTCCAAAGAAAACGAGTTCTATGGGAGGGTAACTATTCCACACCACTCATAAACGGTATTTATTTATTTATTTGGTAAGAATTTATATGTAGTATGAGAGTATATTGGTTTTCAAACAGTAATATAGGCATTATAAGGAATGTTTCACTCACTAACTCATCAACAAACCCGACCTTTTTTGGCGACATTACCTGAACATCATTTCTGATTGTTTCTTCCTCTGATGCTATGTAACCTTTGTCCTCCACATTGTCATCAATTGGGGAATCACTCTGGCCCTGAATGTCTTTATTGGCGATGTCACTGGTAACAGGTGAATTGCCGAGACAATGGCATACTGGGGGGGGGAGGGAGGTTATGCGGTGTAAGGCATTGTCCCTGCCTGGCATCTTGCAGAGGAATAGAGGAAGGTGTCCCGTGTATACGTACGAAAAATCACACGCGGAAATTGAAAATTGCGCAAATTTATGAACCTTGCAATTGCACGACGTACCAGTACGTCGACGGGACTAGCTGTGACAAAATGTTGCGATACACCCATACATCGATGGGATGCCTCGGGTTAAAAAGAAAAAAACACACACATGAAAATATGTACTAGAATGACAGGCAAATAAATGTTACGAACAGTTTCATCAATACTGTGATTAAAATTCAGAAGAAGAGCACATGCAGTTGCAGAATGTCGCAATTAAACAATTGTCTCACAGTCGTCTGCATACAGTAGATGTCAGTCAGGAAATAATATAGGCCTGTAGTATTTAACAGTCATAAATGCATCTACGGCTTCTGCATTGGCAACTGTTTCTGGTAACTTACTGCTCCGCTAAGCGAGCCATTAGTTCCCAGAGTTTCTGTGAGAGGGATTTTGCTGGAAGGACACTAAGTTTACCACCCTCTGCCTATCGAGTCACAGTCGCAAAACTCATAGGTCCTTACCCCGAGGTTCCCTTCTGTATCAAATTTTGAAAATGCCCAGTTCCGTCCTATATTGAGGACGCTGGGCGCATATGAGTTAAAGATTTTTTCCTCTGTATTGGTGTTTCATCTATTATTTATGAACTTAAGTCAGTTATATTTAGTTGCATTATCATTTTACATTTCGAATAAATTTTCATAACTGTCGCCAAGAATATTTTTAATATCTGGAATAGGTATCTTCTGTGTGGTCACTGTGGAGACCACCCTGCTCTTTAGACTTACTCCGTAAGGAAAGGTTCGGAGTGATGGGAGGCCCAATTCACACCATAGGGACGGTCGCGCTCCGCTCACAGTCCGGTCAAATATCATTACATGCATTTTAGTGGAAGCATTCACACTGGCAGTAACGGTCAAGGAACGCTCCGCTCACGATCCATTCAAAAGATATTTTGATCGGAGCAAGAGTGGACCGTGAGTGGAGCGAACTGACAGTGTGAAAACCCGCCAAGGTCTCGCTCCACTCCAGTCTTGATTCAGCCCTCTGAATGATGTGTTTTCCTTTTTCAGGTCATCCTCAATTTTTGATAGTATTTTTTCAGATGTTCCAATGTTCATTCTAAAATAGCTGTGAAATTTACTTTCATCATCAGTCAGATGAGGAAACAGTGTATGGAATTCCCCTTCGCCTTTCATATCTTGCAAATTGGATGAACCCACACACTCTTTCTTTTCCGACTTTGTTTTCTTCTTTCTTCTTCTTCATCCAGTGCAATGGCGATCATTGCCAACTCGGCTCGTGAAAAGTCACACATCCTCTGTCAATGGTGGTGGCACTTCTACTGCTGAGGGAGAGGGGATGACGGGACCGTGAGCGAAGCGAGAGAAGACCGGACATGTGAATGCACCAGGACCGTGGGCGGAGCGAGAGTGGAGCGTGACCGGAGCGTTACCGTCACCATGGTCTATAGCAGCGAGCAGAGGAATTAAGAGTGTTGCCAATAGTTACTGACACAAACTCCAACATCCTGTTCGTCCTAAACTTTATTTCTGTCAGTGACAAATCAAACACTCGGTACTGGTACTTGGTTTGGTATGGTATTGAATGAGGAAGGTGTGGTGTGGCATGGTTTGGTATGGGGTGGTAGAGGGGTGATATTGGTATGATATGGTACAGGATGGGGGAAGAGTGATACGGAATGGTATGGGGCGGAGGAAGGCTGGTATGGTATGTTTTGGTATTGTATGGGGTAGGGCAAAGGTCGTATGACATGGTATGGGAAGGGGAGGAGTGGTATGGCGTAGGATAGCATGGGAAAAGGTGCTAAGATATAGGGTGATGAAGAGTGGTATAATGTGGTATGAGTGGTTAGGTGGTATAGGTTGGCACAGCGTATGGGAAGGTGTTTTGGTGTGGTGTAGGGGAGGTGTGCTATGGGATGTTGTTAGGTGGGGGGGGGGAAGGTGGTATGGTGTGATATTGGGTAAGGAAAGGTGGTATGGTGTGGTATGAGTTGGGGAGAGATGGTATGATACGGCATGATATGGGGTGAGAGAAGGGTGATATGGGGTGGAGGAGGGGTGGTATTGTGTGATGTCTGGTGGGAGAGGGGTAATATGGTGGTACTGTGTGGTATCATGTAGGGAAGAGTGGCATGATATGATATGGTATAGGATGGGATGGTGTGGGAGAGGAGTGGCATGATATGCTATAACGTGGGGGAGGGGCGGTATGGTATGGTATAGCTTAGGGGACTGTAGTATGGTGTGGGATGTGGAGGGGCTGTTTGATATGTCATGGGGTAAGGGGGGGATGGTGTGCTGTGGTATCTAGTGGAGAGAGTGGTTATAGTATGGTATAGAGTGGCGGAGGGTGTTATGATATGGGCTGGTATGGTACTGTATAGTGTGGGGAGAAGGGTTGGTGGTATGATATGGGGAGAGGGAGTGCTGGTATGCTATGATTAGGGGTGGGGCGATATTGTGTAGTATGGGATGGGTGAAGGTTGGTATGGTATAGAAGTGTATGGACTGGGAGATAGTATGGTATTTTATAGGGTGGGGTGATATGGTATGATAATGATGTGAGGTGGCGTGGTATGATATGACATTGTGGGAGATTGATATGGTATATGATAGGGGAAGGTTGGTATGGTGTGAGGTGAGGCGAGATGGGGTGGTTTGGGGTTGGTGTAGGGTAGAGTGGTATGGTATTTGGTGGGGGAGGATTGAAATGGTCTAGGGTGGCATGGGGGGGGCGCGATGGGTTTGGATTGATATGGGGTGGAGTGGTATAGCAAGTGGTGGGGGAGAGTTGATGCAGTGCTGGGTAGGTGGTTTGGAGTGGATGTAATATGGAAAAGCATGGTAAGTTATGGTATACTCGTAATATGCATGATGTGGTATTGTGGTATGGTATGGTGTGGAAGTGGATGGTATGATATGAGTTGGGGTGGGATGATTTGTCCTAGTGTGGGTGAGGGTGTTTTGGTAATGTGGGAGGAAGGAGTGGTGTGGCATTCTTTATAATTTCTCTTTCCACCAGATTATTTTCCTGCGCTTCCTAAGCTGACAAGTATACGTTCTCTTGTCGGTCGAACATTGATGGCGGTGTTTTGTGACCTTTTGTGCGGCCTCTGATGTCCCTAATCATCCTAGATCATCGCATTACCAAGGTGTAGGTGATGATTAAGTGGTTGGTCGGCAACTGGCCAACGTGAGGTTTTGACTTTTCATAGATACAGGAGGCACCGTGCTCTCCAGCCCTTGTTCTGTATGCCTGTACAGTAGGAATTCCAGGACTTTGTTACATTGGCAGTATGGCCCAATATCTCACGAAAGAGACTCGTATTTGAACCTTGCACACGTTAGCCTGGCTTGACAAGTTAGGGCGTGGCGTACCTGTAGTGGATAACATTCGGTCCATAGAATCAGTGGGGCAACAGTACCTGTGGTGTCGGAGCAGGCAGCTCAGCAGTTTCGAAGCATGGTAACGAATCATGCAAAAAACAGTGGATCTGCAGCAGGAATGGTGTTTTATTTCATCACAACTACACGTTAATTTTCCAGGCTTTCTCCATTTCATGATCCAACACCACAGGTGCTCACAGATTCTGTGGAGAGCGAGAAAGCATATAGTGGCAAATGAATGAACACTGCAGCCCCGGGCGGTCAGTGGATGGTGAGGCTGGCAGTGATGTCATGCTGAGAGCCAGTCAGCGGCTGTTGTGAGGGAGCTGTGTACCCAAGTCTCACGCCCACCGGCGACACCCTGTCTCTCTCGCAGCCATCAACCACGTAGGTGTTCGATGAAGTTTTTAACTTCCACGGGATTTGTCAAGATTATTCGGTGCTCCATAGGGTGAGAGTAACAGTGACAGGTGCCGGATTATATGGTGTTATAGTGAGTGATAACAACAGTGACAGTTAGCAGGATTTTGTGATGCTACAATGAGTGGGTAGAACTGTGACCAGAAAGTGCGTGGTTGCTCCCGGAACGGATCTCTGACCAGTCTTCATAGCAGCACGTGTGAGCAGAAGGCGCACGTCAGTTAAGAGTTGTTAACTAGACGATAAAAGATGTTTCTGAACTATGTGTGATCGGCCCAGCATGCAAGTTTTGATGCCTCAGACGTGGAAGAAAAAAAAGTGGGGTAAATCGGTGATTAAATGAATGAAAATTTATCATGCTTGCTGTGTGAAAGTGTTGAAAAAAAAAATAATGGGAAAAAAAATCCTAAAGTGCAGAACCGTGTCAAGGAGGGTCTGTACCGTCATATTGTTTAGTACTATAATGTGCGTGTTGTGCAAGGTTTAATACAATAATTTGTGATGTGTGACGCTCGGCCATCCTCAACAGTCACGTGTTAAGTGAGCGACGTGTTCGCACTGTGCTAAACAAGTTGTCAGCCACCATGCTGCAGATGGGTTGGCTGTGCATATCACTGCATCATAATCAGCATTTCAGCACCACCACTTCAGAGATCGGTTCATTTCGCATTTAAAAAACTATCACACATCACAGTACTCAGCCAGTCCTTCTCTGTATCATCATCATTCACCGCCTGTCAGTTTTGGTATCATCATCACTCATTATCGTCAAAAGTATCAGCGGACACAAAGCATAATTATGAAGGCTGATATGCCAGGCGTAATACACACCAACTAGTTAATTACAGTATAAGTGGACGTAAATAGAGAGCTGTATATACCTGATTGGACGTTAATAAAGTGTGTGTGTGTGTGTGTGTGTGTGTGTGTGTGTGTGTGTGTGTGTGTGTGTGTGTGTGTGTGTGTGTGTGTGTTCAGTAACGATAAGTTTCCATGACGTGTTGAGGTGTTAATATTTCATGATCACAAGAGGTTTCGGAAATGGAGGAGGAGAAGCGAGAGGAGGAGGAGGAACAGGTGGAGCAAGCACACACAAGAATGCCAGGAGTGCACGGGAGAGGGGGAGGACGGAAAGGAAGGGAACGAAGGCTGAGGAATGCAACAGAAGGTAAAAGAAGAAGAGAAGAGAGGGAAAGGAAGGGATTATTCACAGAAAAAGCCAGATAAGAAGAAGAGACAGTAGGAATACTGTCAGTGGGGAAAGAGAAGGTGGAGGGAGAAAGAAAGGCTAGATGGGATGAAGCAGAGAAAAAAGAAAGCGAAAAGGAGTTACGGAACGCGCTGAGGAAATCCAGCTAAGGAGAAGGTGGAGAAAGGAAAGTGAGAGGATTACAGGAGAAAGGAGGGGAGGGAGGAGGAAGACAAGAAAACCGAATTTTGAGAAACGGGAAGCGAAGAGGAGGAGAACATGTAGAGGAAGAGGAATAAAAGGAATAAGACTGGAGAGGTATGGAGAAGTAAGATATGACAGTATACAGAAAGGAGGAAGAAATGCATAAATGCCTGGTATTGAAGAAACTAAAATTCAATTATAGTACACGAACCCCATTAAACCAGGTGTACGTCTTGGTTCACACACACACACACACACACACACACACACACACACACACACACACACACACACACACACACACACACACACACACACACACACACACACACACACACACACACACACACACACACACACACACACACACACACACACACACACACACACACACACACACACACACACACACACACACACACACACACACACACACACACACACACACACACACACACACACACACACACACACACACACACACACACACACACACACACACACACACACACACACACCAGTCAGTGCTGCTGGGGTATGGCAGGTGTATCGCGTTCAGGCACAGTGGTAGAATATGCGATAACTTAGGTACGTGGCAATTACAGCTTGTGGTCTGGGCGGCAAAAACACAAGCCTGGGCAACATGGACGGCCACACCACTGGAGGGGCACAGGGGAACTTTTACCACGGCTGGCGATTATGTCCTGCTTGGTGTGAAATACGTCACAGAGAGAGAGAGAGAGAGAGAGAATTCCCACAACACTCTCGATCCTTAACCACTCCCCGCTCTTTCCCATGACACCCATTCATTCTTCATCACCCCTCATTCATTCCCACCACTCCATTCTTCACTACTCTTAACCCCATCCTTACCACTCCCTATTCCCTGCGAATCTTTTTCCCATTCCCCACTAGCCCCCATTCCCCACCACCTCCCATTCCCAACCACATTCCATTCCCCACCAGTTCCCCATTCCCCACCCATGTCCATTCCTTTTCCCAACCACTTCCCATTCCCACCACTCCCCATTCCTAATACTTCCCACTCCTCACCACTCCCCATTAACCACCACTCTTCATTAACCACAACTCCCCAGTCCCCACCACTCCCCAGTCCTCACCATTCCCCATTCCTCACCACTCTCCATTCTCCACCATTCCATTTCTCACCACTCTCCATTTTCAACCATTCCCCATCCCTGACCATTCCCCCACCACTCCCATTCATCACAACTCTCATTTCCCACCAGCTTACCAACTCCTTCCCTGGACTAGTTTGGATCAATGTTCAGGTCTCGTTTTTTGTTCGTTAATAATAGTCCAAACCAGTTCATTAGCCAGAGTCGATGATTGGAAGTGAGGAGTATCGACTGGGAATGTACGGTTATCGAAGCGCTTCAGCACCATGTCGCTTGTAAAGGTTTAAATCCAAGAGCTGGTTGGTGTTTATTGCTCATATAATGACACTCATGATCATGTCTTACCATCTTCATCCTAAATCTCGGGACTTTATAAATAGCCTGGCTCTGGGTCTTTAACCGCCCTATTGGCAAAAGCAGATGAAACAATAGGAAAAAAGTAGAATCTCGATTTTGTCCTTGTGTATCCCATGTAAGAAGTATTTTACTTTGGTTTTCTCATATGTCATTGTAATGCAGTAATGGATGTATTCTTAGTGTCCATCACGACGACGCATTATATTTTTTTCGTGCTATCTCCAGCTGATAGTATTCTATTTAGGAAGGATTCGCTGAAGTAAGGGGTTTGAAGCAGGCAAGCTTTTACCGTCCCTGCTCTACAAAAGGTCTTTTATGAGATGAATAAAATCGTTCAGAGGTGGCATGAATACACTAATACATCAGCTGATTCAAGGGGTTAATCACTTTATAACACTGACGTGACCCTTGTCATGTACATCTCCAAGTCTGGGTTAACCCAGTCTTGTAAAGGGGTGATTGACCGGAACTGTACCTGAGTTGCATGGGGAGATTGGGGTGTTTTGTGTGATTAAGAATAGGGTTAAAAGCGCACACACACACACACACACACACACACACACACACACACACACACACACACACACACACACACACACACACACCGCTCGCTGGTGCAGTGGTAACGTTCTCGCTTGCCAACTGGTGGACGGGAGTTCGCGCCTCGCTTAGGTTGCGAAAAGTTTCACTGACGAAGTGGGTGGTTACTGTCCCTCTTGAGCAAGGGGACGGGTGTGTGCGTGTGTGAAGGTCACAGCCTTGCCCTTAGATCGGACTATATGAGCTGTCGGCTCCCTTCCGGGAGGGTAAAAGCTGACGATCACGACCATCAAGTGATCCTGACCGACCCGGTGAATTACACACACACACACAAAGCGAACGTACGTAAAGTGCTCTCTCTCTCTCTCTCTCTCTCTCTCTCTCTCTCTTTCCTTATTTCCTCTCTCGTTTATCTGTGATGATGTGATGAAAATGATGATGGAAGGTTTGATTCTGATGCTAGTGATATCACCATACAATTCTTTTTTTGCAGTGTAGTGTACTACGAAATCAGTGTTAGGAATAATGACTGTCAGGAATAATGGCCTTTGTTATGTGTTTACAAAGAACTGTTTTTCTTTCCTCCAGGTACATGGTGTGGTGTTTGCTTCCCAGTGCCAGTTGCTGTGTTGGTGTGATAGTGTTGCAGTGTCTGGCTAAGGTAAGTATATTGTATATGTTATGTATCTCGACCACTGGATAAAAACACCAGGTATGTTTCGTTGTTCATCGGACCGCCTGGTGCCAAGGTCTGGTGGCTGTATTTGCATTGAACTCTGATAGTGGACCTTGCTGAGGAGCGTTTCTCTTTTATCATACAACAGCTTGGGTACCGCTTGTCCACCACATGTATTGAAGATGAGTAATTTTGTATAATATAGGTTACTGGCAAAAGCAAGGATGTACTATGTTTTGTCGGTGTAGTAATGAAAAAGTACTGAAGCTAAGAAAAACACGAATATATCCCAGTAAAATGTTGCCTTCGCGGATTGTGATACGTACAGGAACAGTGAGAGAGAGTTTGTGAATGAAGCTGAGCTGAGTGAGAGCGGGCCGGTGAGTGAGAGAGTGGGGTGAGTGAGAGTGGGTGACGAGTGAAAAGGTGGGTGAGTTTGAATGTGTTGGTGAGAGAGAGAGAGAGAGAGAGAGAGAGATGGGGCTGAGCTTTGTCAGTCAGCGTATACAGTACATCCAAGTGTCCTCACAGCAGTGGAAACGTTAAATCATATTGTTCTAATAAACATCTCCATCCCCACCACTGCGACACGTTGTATCAGTACTTCTGTCTTCGTGTCATTTTGTGTTCGTGCTTACCTGTATGATCCTGAATAGTAACGAGGACAAGGATGCTACTGCCATGTGAACGAATTGGATATTTAAAAAAAGGGGGAAGGGGTACTTGTAATTCTCGAACAATGTTGCATTTTTAATACGTATCTTTCATGTAGCGTAATGAATAGTATTTCACATAAAACGCTGTGAAAGAGACAGGGAGGGAGGGAGGTTTATAATACGGTTTAATTCGAAAAAATATCAAAAATGAGAAATACGTCATAGATGAAATTACTGATCACCAAACAATTTATGACATTTCTGCTGGTAGTTAACAGACTAAATCAACTTTTTCAACAAAACATTTACACAATTTACCTATGTTTTATAACGAGTCTCTCTCTCTCTCTCTCTCTCTCTCTCTCTCTCTCTCTCTCTCTCTCTCTCTCTCTCTCTCTCTCTCTCTCTCTCTCTCTCTCTCACACACACACACACACACACACACACACACACACACACACACACACACACACACACACACACACACACACACACACACACACACACACACACACACACACACACACACACACACACACACACACACACACACACAATTCTCTGTTACTGTGGTTTGTTACGGTAAATTGTCCATAACAGACAAACAACATCCACAGCATATGCCGATGCTACTCCACTGAACACTTTCAGTATATGATGGCCATTATATCTGAAAATATTCTTCTTAATAAAAAGTAGGATTCATGGATAATCTTCCTATTTCTTTCAATAAGATGTGTTTAATAACGAAAATCATTTGGCTGTGGCCAGAATAAATAAGACGTTGTGGTACCGATTGGACTAATGGACATCATACGAAAAGCATTTCCTGAGATGAGTAAATTATTCTGGGGGTAACATGGCGTCATCACACTGAAAAGATGAGAAAAACGTGTGCACAAACAGTGAGAAACAACTTAATAATGACAAGGCTTCCAAATTTGTGGATTATCTCACAAGGAGGGCGGAGGAGTAGCCGGGGGAAGGGAGAGGTTTGTGATGTGTTGCGTCAACTTGCGTGCACATCTCCAAATTTAATTTTACGATAAGGAGACAGATGCAGTACCATTGCTTTGTTTTATATTTTTATGAGAAAAGGTGGAGACAGCGACGACGACGACTATTCTCTAAGTGTTCTCAGCCCAGGAGCTCGCACTTAACCCATTGGCGCCCCGTGTCCTCAATATAGAACGGAACTGGGCATTTTCAATTTTTAATAAAGAGGGGGACCCCTGGGTAGGGACCTACGAGCTTCGCGACTATGAGCCGACAGGCGGAGGGCGGTACGCCTAGCACCCTTCCAGCAAAATTCCACCCATAGGGAATCTGGGAGCCAGTGGGTTAATGGTGAATATGATTTTACTGTTCTCGGGGAAAAATGTTTTTTTTTTTTATATGAAGATTAAATTCTTTATGATCAAAGGCCTTTCGCCCCCTAATTTTTATGCTTGTAGTTCAGTAAAATGTTAATCAAGGCTGATGAGGTGTGAGAAGGAAGGTTGGTTAATCAGCGAGAAAATGTTGTTTGACCCTGTCTTTACGTTGACGTCTCTTCTGCTTTATTCTTTCTACCACTGGGCAATTTTGTTAATATTTTGAAGGACCTCTCTCTCCAGCAGTTTGATAACATTAACCACATCACCAACACAGGTTTTTTGAAGAAGTATACGTAAAGCATATTTGAGCAAGAATTTATTTAGGTCTTTATCATAATGATAGTTTCCCTCTTGCCGCCTGAAGGCTTCTATAAAATAACTGAAGTTGGCATGGCTTTCATTGTACACAGTTTCTTTTAACTGTCTTTGGCCTAGAATATGAATTCAGATGACGTAGACCTTTGTAGCGGTGACAGTGCAGCTGATTCATGGTTCACTGTTACCTTTTTTATAACTTCAATTATGTAATGAGAGGGAATTCTAGAGAAAGGGAAGAAAATGAGATCTACCAAAGAAAAAAGAAATGGACTCTTGCCCAAGCTAAGGTTTGCAAAAGAAGGGCGAAATGTCAGTTGATGTAATGAGCAACACACTGAATATATGCATCAATTTATTTTCCAGGTTAGAGGAAGAGACAGCAGAGAATGAGAAATAGCGTGAGCTAAATTTAGTTCATTCACAGGCTGTCGAGTGCCAGTGTTTCCCAGCGACCAGTTTATTATACTGCACACCATAATAACCCTTCAAAATGAAAGTGATGGACGTTCATCATAAGCGTATTCTGACTGTAAAGTTGCACAAGCAAACTATACTGCGCTAAACGAGTTCTAGGGGAAGGGGGGCCTGCAGCCTTCATAATCAGTAGGCTGGGTAAGTACTAGGGCCTGTTTTGTGTACAAAGTTGTGCAAGGAAAGGTGACTAGATAACTGATATATAAAGTCAAGAACTGTGGTATGCGACTCTGGAGTCAGTGGTAGTGGCGCCGTAACGCTTCCAGAACCATTGTATTCCTTCCATTCCACATTAATGGGACTCAGGGTCTGGTTAAGGGTTTAGCTACACTGACAAAAAAATACAGTGTATAAAGAAACTTGCAGAGAATCTATGCATTATTTTCCTCTGCAGCGAGAAAGTTAGGGAAGAAGATAAGAGGCAACGAGAGAAATAACGGTGATAATGCGTGTGATTGCAGCGAGAAGGAATTGGTGATAAAAGTGTGAGTGTGTTGAGCCAGAGGATTGGACGGGGAGGCGCTAAGATCCCGGTCCTTCGGAAAATGAAGGGTCATAAGCTGGATCCTGAGCCTCCCTGACTGACATCCACACTAGGACGGATGAGAAGGGAGTGAGTTTGGGTGGCGGTAAGGACGGAAGGAAGGGAGGAAGGAAAGAAATAGGAAATTATGGAGAAGTATGAGAAGAATTGGAATGAGAAAACTTCTGAATCAGCTAGAG
This sequence comes from Coenobita brevimanus, assembly GCF_032717465.1. Classification (NCBI taxonomy): domain Eukaryota; kingdom Metazoa; phylum Arthropoda; class Malacostraca; order Decapoda; family Coenobitidae; genus Coenobita; species Coenobita brevimanus. Next base: position 7,703,011 of record NC_137024.1, on the reverse strand, counting down.
AGAGAGAGAGAGAGAGAGAGAGAGAGAGAGAGTGGGGGGAGAATTTAAAAGGTTCCTGGAAGAAGACTGGAAGTGAGCACTTGGAGATGAATGAAAGTGGGCAAGTGAAATGTTGAGTCATTAAGAGTGATTGAAGAAGAGAAGGGGTGGTTAATGAGCGAGAGTAAGTGTGCATTGGAAGATGAATCAGAGAACGTAAGTGAGGAACATAGCAAGGA